>NC_133807.1:4116666-4443333 GCF_043250625.1 Sebastes fasciatus | reverse complement strand
GCACTGTCCGGCACATATTTCAGAATAAAAGCATTGTTAACAAATGAAGGAATTCTGTCCACAGAAAAAAAAAATGCTTGAGGGCTTTTCTTTTGAAATGAAAGCAGGAAGTGTTGATTTAAAAATAAGTCTTTACTTTTTTTCATCTCCATAACATTTTCTACAGATATAGACATCGAAACTGTAGTAATGTTGCTGATATGATGTCAATATGCAGTCAATAGATCACTTTCACTGTCTGTTGTTGCTGTGAACTGCGCACGGCTCGCATCAAAAATAGGCAAGACCTCAAATCTCTAGGATAGACACAGCTGACCAATAGACAGACGATTTTGTGTGTGACTGCTCTAACCTGTTAACACGGACGCCAAAATAAAAAAAACTACAGGTAACGCAGCCGCCACTCGCTCCTGACGTTTCCAGTGTGACCGAGGCTTTAGGAGATATTTTTATTATCTGGAAAGGAAGGTTCATAAAATGAACCGGTGAACCAGTAGGTGTGATGTTATATACTGATAAAACATATAACTTTTGAAAAAATAATCTTAAAGGTCAGCTTGCTAGATTTGTTGGTTAAGTTGAGTAAGTGGATCTTGAGTTGACATTTACATTCAGAGTGCAGTACACAGTCTGAGAAACTACCATCTTCCTCTCACAAAGGGGTTGATAAAAGGCCAAAATCTGCACCAACTAATAAAACAGCTTATGTATTATTAGGACACTCTAAAAACAATAACCGCAGCAGTAGTTAAGTATCAGCTGCAACCTTCTGTGATTGACAGACAGAGTGAGATTTACGCTGTGAGAGATGATCAAATATTCCAGTAATGTGAATATAAAGCAGGGAGAGGTGGAGGAGGATGCTGTAACAGCGGAACCTCTGAGTTTTGATTTCATTGATGGCCATTTAGAAATGGAAACACAAGTGCAAACTTCCTTTTTTGAGATATGTTGAATATCCATACAGTTGTCCCATCTCTGTAATCCCACCTTCTCAACTTTCATGTCAGGAAAACAGTATTTATCCTCTTAGCTCACTGAAAAAAGGCACAGATCAAGAGCATAGAGGTGCTCTCTTTCCGGCTTGTATAAAGAGCGAGGAGAGGGGGGGAAACAATAGCAACATACAACACATATAAACAGGCGTAATAGGGTCACAGGAGATACAGTATGGGAGAGACAGGAGAGAGTGATAGATGAGGTTCATGTTCTAGTAGGAGATGAAACAGCCGCTGAGAGTCAGATGAAGTGTGGTGAGTCAAAAGAGCCATGGAGGGCGTTACGTGCCGTGCTGTGTTGCATGTGTGTTGTGTTTTTCTGCCCTTTCCTCTGTCTCCTCAGGTGCCGCCCTGTGCAGCTGCAGTGGATGAAGGTACGCAGCCTGCAGCTGATCAGCAATCAGGGCGGAGGATAATAGATTTGTCAATCACGGCGTTCTACGGTCTGTTATTTCTTTATAGCAGACAGTTGCTATGTATAACAGACCGTTGCTATGGACGCAGTTCTGATGTCGGACTCTGGTGAACCATTTGATTTCTTCAGTAAGTAGCCTTGTAATAAGCAGGATAATGTACAGCTAGCGGGTCATTGTTGTGAAAGAAACCCCTACAGGGTGAAGAGAGACGCGTCGGGGTCCACCCTTCTGCTCTGCGTCGGGGTGCAGCATCGCCCTGTCGGGATTTCTTTCACAACAATCGCTGTACATTATCCCTTACTTGTTATGCAACACAGCACAGGCCCGGATTATCCTTCACACCTGTTCTAGGTGATATAACAATCTAACCCAGTGCATCGCTCCACAACAGAGTGAGCATGTCTTTGCACTATATTGTAGGATGTGTTATACTGGTGCCTTTATTTAAAGGAACAGCTCCGGAGTGAGTAACGTTATTGACTTAAGCAGGAAAAGTTAACACAGAGTTTGGTTTGTCTTTTCATGGCTACTGTTGAAACATATAAATATGTAGAAACATATGTAGATATAAACGGCTCAGTCTAAGGTAACGAAAACACAATTTTTATTTTTTTATTTTTAGGTGATTGTACACTAAAGAAGACATGCTTATTACCTCCACCAAATCCACACCGGCGTTGGTTTGTCTGCCTGTCTGTCTGTCTGTTAGCAGGATTACTCCAAAAGTTTGTGATGGATTTGAATGAAATGTTTTGGTGGAATGGAGTGTAGCACAATGAACAATCCATTAGATTTTGGTGCCAATCAGGATCATGATCCGGATTCAAGAATGGTTTTAAGAATTCCGATCAGTCTGAGCATTAAGACCACAGAGTATAACACATTCGCAGTGTAGCTGATGACGCGTTGATGACGCATGACCTCGCCTCCTTCTGAGAGCAGAGAGATACGTGTGTGGATTTGTGGCGAGAATCCGAGGTGCGGCGGGAGCTGCTGTCCGTCCGCGGTGAGAATAGAAAAAGCGGTAGATGACAGGATGAGAGACAACGTAGTGTAACGTTAAACAGACATAACAAGGCTGCTGAATGAGAGAGGCATCCGCTGATACGTTACACGGAAACACACCGTGTTAAAAATAAACCGACCACCTCACGGTACCGCCAGCTGTGAGCTGTGATCTGTGATCTGTTTTTAAAGTCACGCGCCTTGTCGGAGGTCTGCGCTCTCCGAGTGCCATTCTAGTTAATATTATATTCCATTTCTGCCAATAGATCCCCCTAAATGTTACACGCTGTTCCTTTAACATGCAAAAGGTGATGCAAGATGACACATCTAGCAACGCCGTACGAGTCAAAACCACTGAGTGTTCGCAACCTAGGAGGACTAAATATAGGAATGGACAAAGGTCAAGCTCACAGTTACAACTCTGCTCTGACACCCTGTCCATCAGTCCTCCATTTATCTTAATTGGATGAGGTTATTATTCTCCAGATGGGTATGAGCCCACAGTATAACTTCCCCAGAATCCCACCCATGGAATCTGAGCCCACAGTTTTTCTCCATTTTTGTGTTCAGGACTTTTTTGGGCAGCCTGAAATCATTGTACTTACTTACCACAGCCTGTGGTGTACTGGCCATCTGGCATACCGGGACAAAGCCATCAAAAAGTTTTTAACGGGGAGTTCGGCCCCGTCTGTCTCTCTCCGGCCCTCCATATGTTCCTGTCATTCGGGGTGAGCATAAAAATCATGGATGTATTAAGAGAACTGAATACAGCGTTGGAGGCTGGGCCCCGGTCAGTCCTATGAAAGTTGCTCAGTGGCTGCATGAAGACAAAATGGCTCGACTTCCACCTGGAAAAGTACCCGGATCTTGGGCTACATGGAACATGCGCAGTAGCGTCCGCTCAGTCACACGACTCCGTCGCGGTATCCCATCCGTCGTCACTGCTTGCGCTCCAGCCTCGGTCTGGGTCTCATTCACATGAACGGAGGAAGGGAAATAACTCTAGATTCGGCTATTAGTGCGTTTTACAACTTTTAGGACCTAATGATTTAAATAAGGACTATTAGAGTGTTCGTACTGGGAAGTTGATTCACCTCAAAATAAATTATTCGCTGAGTTACAGACGTCTCTTTCCCAATGTAAGTCTATGGGAAAAAGTATTTTTGGGCCCAATGGCATCACGTGACGGACACGGAAGTTGTAGTACCGCCGTTTGACCACTACGAAAGTCGGGATCGACGACCGGCGCTCTTCCTGGGAGGGGGGGGGGCTTGATAAAAATGTCCTGTGTGTGTGTGTTCCAGGACTTGGCTCGCTGGCCAATCACAGCCAAGTAAGTTAATTTGTGCTCACGACATAGGCTCCACCGTAGCCTACTGCGTTGCTCTACTGTTGCAGCCGTAAAGCTGTGGATACATTGTTACGAACGACTCGTTTCCCTATCAGAATTTGATCAATTCGGTCTGACAACATTTGGAAAGTCTGGAAGAAGACGACGCACGATTGAATTATTTTATCACCATTCAAGTTAGCATGAACCGGAAGTTAGCCGGCTCGGCCAGAAGCCTCCGATGCGCATGCTGCAAAAGCATAAAAGCAATAAATATCTAATCAACCCTCATCTGCGATTGGGCGTGGTTTCAGAGCCTTCAGCGGACTAACATTTTATTTACTTGGCAATATTTTTAATCATTCAAATTAGGCTGGGTGGTTAAAGCTGTAGTAGGCGAGATTGGAGCAAAAATAATTTTAAAAAGCTATTTTTATGAAACGATCGCTATATCGTGACAGTAGTACATGAAACAGGTAACCTGAAAAAAATCATGTGCCTCTGTGTCCTCCGGTGCTCCTAACGGCATCTGCAAGATTTCACAGACCGGAGGAAAACAAGCAGTCGGAGCAGATCTGAGGTCTGCTGTCCAGCTGCCGTCTATGAGAGCCGGCTGTCAATCACTCGCAAACTTTGACCAAACGGTCAAACTAGGCAGCGCTGATCAAATATGAATCAATATTCTGTTACGTTAATGACTATTTCTCTCCTCAGATGTTTTCAGAATCATCTTGTAGTGTACTGTTTAGCTGTAAAATGAGAAAGTTTGTGACGCCGCCGCCATTGTGAAATCTGTTGAAGGAACGCCAAGTTCTGGTCACATGACCGGAGCACAGCCAATAGGAACGCTCTCTTTCTGAAATGACCTGTGATTGGTCAAAGTCTCCCGTCACGGGCTAGATTTTCTAAAGCCTGAAAACAGCCATGAGGAAGAGCAGAAGTCTAGTTTTCTCTCAGAACACTTGAATTACAATATGCTGAAAGGTTATTATGGAATTTTTGCCCAATGATGCCAAAAACATACTGACTACTGCCACTTTAATAACACATTTTTCTGTGGTGTGACAAACTCTGAACACATATTTATTTTTGCTTTACCCGGACTTTAACATCTCCTATGTTGTTATGTATGTTGCTATATTCGAGCACCTTTGTGTAATTACAGAAAGGGCCACCTTTGACTTTATTCGATTAATATGCAGATAAGATCCTATTCCTGAGCCAAATGAGAGACTGAAGGGCAGAATGTGCAGGTCATAGGCTGGAGTGGGCGGAGAGGTGAAATGAAAGGGAAACCTCTGAACGAGGGCATGTGTTTTGAGCTGAACAGTCGAGCAGACGGCTTTGTGCTGGTTCGATGCCGGTCCTCTTGTCTGCCAGCTGGATGAGCGTGTGGCGTGTGTCCCTCACACTTACAGTGGGACTGCAGTGCAGAGTGTGTTTATGTACATGAGCGCATGCATGCAGCTTATGATTGCAGCCTGCAGCTATTTTCTAAAACACAATGGTGCAGGAGCAGTAATTATTTTTAGTCTTGAATTGCTAATATACTTTTAATTGCTTGCCATTTCCCAAGGAAGGTTTTTTTTTTTTTTTTTATCTCTCCCGACGTGATGCCAGAAAAGCGTTAATCATTTGGCCAAGGTTGAAAATGCCAAGAGGATTTTACAGTGAAGTGTTTCACTGCACTGTGCAAAATACAAGTGACCAACCTTAATGAGGTCCTCAATGATGTAAATCCATCATCACCGTCACAGACTGAGAAGAAATGTGGCTTCTGCTATGCTGTCTAGTAATGTTAAAATACCGTTTTCCTCTTTATTAAAGCTGCTTATCTGAAAATCCTCCAGATATCCATATAGTCTTTACAATGTCATTCAAATGAAGTGGACTTCTGAAGCTAATATTTGTGGATTCTCAGTCAAAGCATCTGTCGATCCATCCAACAGGTAACCTATAAATCAAAGCAATCCATCAAAGCTAGAGCACATCTCATCATGTGACGATATCTGCACATGTCGGCAGGTAAGTAACAACAGACAGCAGTAAATAAATGCCAAAGATATGTTTGAGACCATTTAGGAATCATGTCATTAATGTTGTGTCTTATAGATTTCCGTTGTGTTTTCTGCTGTGTTACTGTACGCTGAAAAAAAAAAACCCTCAATATCAGTCAATATGACTGATCGGATTATCAAACTCTTAAATATTGATATCAGGATTGGCCTCTAAAATCAATTATCAATCATAAGTTTCAGAAGAAGTCTGATGTGTGTGACGTGATGTGGGGCGGCTGTGGCTCAGATGTAAAGCGGATCGCCCACCAATCGGAAGGTCGGTAGTTCGATCCCCGGCTCCTCCAGTCCACATGACGAAGTGTCCTTGAGCAAGATACTTAATATTGATATCAGGATTGGCCTCCAATATATACATATATATATATACAGTATATAGAGGAAAATGAGCAAAAAAAACAACAACTGAAAATCAACTAAATAAATAAATAAATATAAAATAAATGAATAAACCACAAAATTGGAATTATAAAATTTCATATTTAAAAGTCAGTGCTTGTGTTTAGACGTCTTTGGTCACCAGCCCAAAATTTGAACCTGAGGAACTACACCTAAATTACTTTGAAATCACAACTCAGGACAAGAAGAGAAAGAGGGACAAAACTAGACATCGCCTGCTGCAGGGGCATCCTCAAGTCCAACACATTGGAGATGAAACCACTGGACCCTGCAGTTTTCATTTTCACATGCCACCATGTCACCTTTCTCTTCAGGTCCACGACACAGACACCATATTGTTTTCTCTTTCTTTGCCTTTTACCTCTGTTACTGACATTCCTTACATTGTTTTGCTGTATTTCTCTTAGAGACAAAGTTTCGTCGCTCACTGATTCTCAAGAGACTGTTTGACTTAACGGCCACAGGTGTCGATGTTATCAAGCAATTTCTGATTCTTACATAGAGTCCCTTTAAATATTCTGTTTTTCTTGATAATTATCTATCTGTCTATATATAAACATATTGTGACAACATTTTTGGCCATATCGTCCAGCCCATCTACACCTCTATTTTTTTAAGTCTATTTGTTTACATCTTGGCAAATGTGCGCCATAAAATGTCATGGTGCATAACCCATTTCTGTTCACATGGTTGTACAGACAATAATCACTGGGTTACTGTTGACACTGAAAAAAAACCCAACACAAAGCACACACAAAACTGAATATTCAGTCAATCAGATCAGTCCCGGTCAGACACTGATTCTGTCTGACGTACGTACAATTCAGCATGAACATAATATAACAGCACTAGTCTGTTCCTCCACCAGTACCTGTCCAATAACGTCCTCACATCCAGGCAGCCGCTCTGTGCTGGAGGAGTTTGTTCGGGAGAATGTGTGTGTGTGTGTGTGTGTGTGTGTGTGTGTGTGTGTGTGTGTGCTACCTGGTCATGTCTTCAGATGGGAAACAGCATCCTGCCACTGCGCCCATCTATCAGGTCCAAATGAGATGTCAGGGGTCAACTGCGACGCAGAGCATCGCATCGCCCCTTCTTCCACAAGCTGCCTATTTGTCACCACAAATGAGGAAAACAGCGTTCTCTGGGGGTCCTTGACACAGACACACACACACACACACACAGACTCACAAACACACATTAATTAGGCTGCCCACACATGGCTGAGCGTCTGCCGTGAAGGCTGAGACACACACACACACACACACTTAGCTCTTTAGATGGGATGTGAAGAAGACAGAACACACATTATTTGTTTGTTTGTTTTTAACTCCCAGCTCTCCCAGCTCCACGTGTTTCTGAGTCATGTCGGCATTAGGGTGTGATGGTATTAGCTTGTATTTGGCCATTGTTTCGTTCATGACCATACTCATACAAAATGCGCTTAAAGTGTAAAAATGATGCTGCTTCCTGATGAGGCTCCGCTGAGCAAGCCAGCCTCACACCAGCATGATGAGGTCTAGCATTATTCGCCTTATTCCTAGTCCCACAACACCTCGCGCTAGTGAGTGCTGTTAAGCTCCAATCAATGAAGTGCAACACTTCTTCGGATGTTTCAAATTAAACGTCTGCCAAAAATGAGAGCCGCTGGAAGGCTTTTAATGTGAAACAACTGCAGGAACAGCAATAAAAAAAAGAAGCAAAATTGGTAAATGAAAATAGTTTTTCTGTTAGAAAAGAGCGAGAGCAGCAAAGTGGTGGGTATGACATGACTCCGTTCTTGTACTGATGGAATTAGTGCGTGGCAATCCATATGACAAAAAATAATACACGACCTCCTCTCCAGGCCTAAACAGATAGAGCCAGAGCAACACAACCTCCTCTCCAGGCCTAAACAGATAGAGCCAGAGCAACACAACCTCCTCTCCAGGCCTAAACAGATAGAGCCAGAGCAACACAACCTCCTCTCCAGGCCTAAACAGATAGAGTCAGAGCAACACGACCTCCTCTCCACGCCAAATAGATAGAGGCAAAGCAACATGACCTCCTCTCCATGCCAAACAGATAGAGCCAGAGCAGCACGACCTCCTCTCCAGGCCTAAACAGATAGAGCCATAGCAACACGACCTCCTCTCCATGCCAAATAGATAGAGCCAGAGCAACACAACCTCCTCTCCACGCCAAATAGATAGAGGCAAAGCAACATTACCTCCTCTCCATGCCAAACAGATAGAGCCAGAGCAGCACGACCTCCTCTCCAGGCCTAAACAGATAGAGCCATAGCAACACGACCTCCTCTCCATGCCAAACAGATAGAGCCAGAGCAGCACGACCTCCTCTCCAGGCCTAAACAAATAGAGCAAGAGCAACACAACCTTCTCTCCACACCTAAACAGATAGAGCCAGAGCTCTACTATAATATATACTGGAAAAACAAAGTTCAGAAACTTGTGTTTGGTGGATTATTTCTCTGTTGTTACAATGCTAATGGTCATTGTATTTTACATGGTTGGAAAGCCTGTTTATTTACCTTCGCAATGATGTTCAACTTGTAAGGATCATGCATTTGTGGGATGAGCAGCACAGCTGATTATGTGGGTAGCGCCCAAGAAAAACTTGCCAAAATGCTCTGCCAATGGTAAACAGTGTATTCTCATAAGGCTGCCAAGAAGCCTGCAATGACTGCCCTTCACCGTCAGGCCCGTTTGCGCTGGTGTCGACAACACAGACAATGGAACCTGAACATGTGGGGGAATGTCATGTTCAGTGATTAGTCCAGGTTCTGTCTGCGAAAGTTGGATGGCAGGGTCAAAGTATGGAGACGACGTGGAGAACGCTATGCTGATTGTTGCACCGATGGAGTAAGAGCTTTTGGTGGGGGCAGTGTCATGGTGTGGGGCGGCATCTCCCTCACTGGCAAAACAAGGCTTGTCATCATTGAAGGCCATCTCAATGCAGTGAGATATCGGGATGAGATTCTGCAGCCAGTGGCGATCCCATATCTCCACAATCTGGGACCTAACTTCATCCTCAAAGATGACAACGCTCGCCCCCACAGAGCCAGGGTTATCACAGACTACCTCCACACTGTGGGAGTAGAGAGAATGGAACGGCCTGCCAAGAGTCCACACCTCAACCCAATTCAACACTTGTGGGATCAGCTTGGGCGTGCTGTACGTGTTAGAGTGACCAACACAACCACGCTGGCTGACCTGCAACGAATCCTGGTTGAGGAATGGAACGCCATCCCACAGCAACGTGTGACCAGGTTGGTGACCAGCATGAGGAGGAGGTGCCAGGCTGTTGTGGCTGCGTATGGATCTTCTACCTCTACTGAGGCTCCTGACGGTGTATTAAATTAATAAAGTGTAAAATTTTCAATATGTCTTGTTTGTTCCTTGTTACTGATAGAGAGTTCAATCATCCAATCCACCAAACAACTCAAAACAAGAGTCAACACCAACAGGAGAATACACTGTTTACCATTGGCAGAGCATTTTGGCAAATTTTTCTTGGGCACTACCCACATAATCAGCTGTGCTGCTCATCCCACAAATTCATGATCCTTACAAGTTGGACATCATTGCGAAGGTAAATAAACAGGCTTTCCAACGATGTAAAATACAATGACCATTAGCATTGGAACAACAGAGAAATAATCGACCAAACACAAGTTTCCGAACTTTGTTTTTCCAGTTTATGTGTTTGTCTTGCAGGATGAGAGTATCAGGCAGTTCTTGGAGGAGGGCACAGTCTAGTCTCAAGATTAAAGACGAAAGTGGCAGCTGCAGTGTGGACCAGACGAGAGGAGGAGCTGATGTATATGACTCCCATAATCTATTTGGGGTGTAAGAAAATAAGATATTATGTTCTGCGATACTGTATAGATTCTCCAAAACACTGTATTGATATTTAATTACCCTCTGACGGCCCGCCGTTGGGCCTATGTCATACTAGCTTGTCGACGGAGGAGGCTACACAACACTCCAAAGTTGCCCTAAATTTTGGCGAGGAAAAACTGGCATGCCGATTTTCACAGGGGTCCCTTGGCCTCTCACCTATGTGAATGTAAATGGGTTCTACGGGTACCCACGAGTCTCCCCTTTACAGACATGCCCACTTCATGATAATCACATGCAGTTTGGGGCAAAAAATAGGCCGTTTTTTTGCATGCAGTATAAATGTGTTGTTTTTTACCTATTCTAAAATGGTTTCTTTCTGGTGTGTTCTTTATACTATAACAGTTTTCCTAAAATTGAATTAAAAAAAAAAATTGTATCGCCACATTCTTGCCAATACACAGCCCTATAATCTATTGAATACAGAATAAAGGTGAAATGACCAAGGCCCAGCAGATGGAACTAAACCTTGAAGAGACAGCTGGTGACCATGATGCAGCTCTTCTGATGAAGACAGTACAGCTGCAGTAGCAACACTGGTAAAACTATACAGACATCCTGTTTTTTTCCCCCACCTCATTTCAAGAAAAAAAATTAACTTGTTTACATCTACCCTGATAGTCTTATTTTTTTTTGTCATTCGCAGAGGAGGCCAAAGCTCTCTTGAGTTATGTTTATTTCCCGTTCTAGAATATAAATATAAATATATAAAATAGAGAAAATATAAATAAGAAACATATATAACAGCAGTGCAAATAAAAATGCTGAAAAATAGGATCTATGCAAATGATATAACTGCAGGCATTTATAAAAATGCAAGAATAGTGTAAAATCAGAAAATTAGTTTAAATGTTCTCTATAAATAAATGCAGTGTTAATGCCGGAGTAAACCAGATTATTGCACAGCTGAATGAATGCACAAAATGATTGCACTGTTAAGTCAGTATTGCACAGTTGAAGATATAATTAATTATGCAGTTATAGCTCCTGATAGGGGTAAAAACTAAAAAATATATGTTGTATGTATATATTTACTGTAGACTGGACAAGGGTATATTTGATCCTAAATGCAATCTATTTACTTTATGTCGGTGGCGTCTGTATGACAATGAAGTAGAATAAATTAAATGTCAGTTTGAGTAGATTACAGGTAAATGTTTGTAGTCGCGCGGAACTGACATCGGATCGTGTTCCATAACGAACACAAAACGGCGTTGCACTTCGTCAGTGAGGGCGGCTGGTTGAGTCTGCATCGATGCCGGCTCGCTGTTGGAGGGTTTTATAACCCACATCCACTCCCCAGTGATTGGTTTGGAATGGCACTTAATATGGCGGACCATATGGAGTGGGTAGGGAGAGGGTGTATGGGGTGGTTTGGAATTGGGCCGTAGTCATAGTAAGCCACTGAGTGCACATGCACATACACTATGTGCAACACGCGAGTGCTGCAGTACAAAATGACTCAGAGTTCAGTCACCCAGTTTAGCACCAATTGCTAAACGGTTGCCACAACAGTGTCAGCGAGGCTCACGTTTGGTCTTTAGTGCACAGCAGTCAAGACAACTAAAACAGTCAGCTGGTCAGTTTGCAACTCTGTGGCGGCGTCATGGAGTAGTCCTGTGATGATGCACTTTGGTTGACCAGCCTCAAAAGTATGCAAGTAAATAAAGTTAAACAACTAAAGAACTGAGTAAGCACCGAACAAAGTCAACTACTGTTCGGTCTGCAAGTCAATATTGGAGAGCAGCATCGGTAATCGATCGGTTACTTTGTGTGTTATTGTGTGACTTTGGTGTTTTAAAGGGTTAGTTCAGATTCCATAGGGTCTCACGCACACACACATATCCGGAACACTGCGGTGTAGAGACTTACTTTAACTTGCAGCTGCTTCGTCACCATCGTAGCTTTCTAATGAGGCATCGCACGGGTGCGATCGTATTCCTTTCAGACAGTTTGTAATCCAGCTTGGAACAATAGTGTTTTTTCCAGAGACTTCATAAAAGTAATAATTCCAACAATGAAAGTCTTCTGTGAGTATTTATTCATTTATCTGTGTTAAAAGGAGTTGTGGTTGTTGTTAGCCGTTAGCTAAGATTTTAGCCCGTGATCCAGTAGGTCGGGTCTGCTGAGGAAACAGAGGCTGTGCTGCTGTGTGCGTAACAGCGTCAGAACTCAGAGGCAGTGCGCAGTGGAATAAAACGCCATTCACTTCATCCTAGTGTCAGTAGATCCATTCTATTTTAGTAGCAACCGAAATAACCAGTGGAACATCGTGAGTGTAATAATAACTAGAATGGCACTCGGAGAGCGCAGACCTCCGCCAAGGCGCGTGACTTTAAAAACGGATCACAGCTCTCAGCTGGCGGTACCGTGAGGTGGTCGGCTAGTTATTAACCCGCTGTGTTTCCGTGTAACGTATCTGCGGATGCCTCTCTCATTCAGCAGCCTTGTTATGTCTGTATAATGTTACATTACGTTTTCTCTCATCCCGTCATCTACCGTTTTTTTGTTTGTCACCGCGGACGGACAGCAGCTCCCGCACCTCAATGTCTCACCATACATCCACACACGTATCTCTCTGCTTTCAGAAGGAGGAAGGAGGTGGGGTCACGCCTCATCAGTTACACTGTGCATGTGTTATACCCTGTGGTCTTAATGCTCAGGCTGATCGGAATCCGTAAAAAAAATTCCTGAATCTGGATCATGATCCAGATCGCCACCAAAATCAAATGGATTGTTCATTGTGCCACACCCCACCCCTCCAAAAAATGTCATTCAAATCCAACATGAACTTTTGGACTAATCCTGCTAACTAACAGACAGACAGACAGACAGACAGACAAACCAACGCCGGTGACCTCCTTTTATTACCTCCTTCCAAGGCCAAAGGCCAATGAATAATGCTCAAATAATGTCTAGATTATCATTTGTGCACTTGGATATGTAAGGCAAGGCAGGGCGCACTGTGCGATCCATGGATACATGACGTTTTTACACACTTATTTGTCCGCTTGACATGCAAAGGAACAGGAAGAGCGAAGGAAAAAAAAAAAAAAAAAAGACCGCTGTGCAGTGGACGGCACAGGGAGAGACACTTTGGAGAGGTGACCGCTGCTGCTGCACGCACGGGAACAGCTGTTGATTTTGAGACTTTTTTTATTTTATTTTTGTTTCTTTAAAAACGGGCATCAAGGCGTAGATACAGCACACAAGAAGCCCTGCACTTATTCTGGAAAGTGAAGACGAAGGAGAATCTGGAGGAGAAGAAGAAGAAGAAGAAGAAGAGGTGGCTTATCAAGAGGGAATTGATCCATCTGATAATTTGGAAGCGGCTTCCATTTATGTTCAGTATATTTTAAATCAAAATCAAAATCTATACATGGATAGTATATATATTTGTACATTTGGTCTTTATTTGGGCAGAGAGAGTGTTTTATGGTTTTATTCAAGGTATCAGATGATATTCTAAAACACTGTGGCTATCAAGCAATCTCATACAGTATATCCTCATATACTGTGTGAGATGTGAACCACTCATTCCGACCAGTCTAGACATATTTGAGTAACTTGTCGGAAAATTGAGAAACAAGCTCTTTCTGAATCAATTCGTGTCCAGTCGTATCCGATGGTTTAAAGTTATATGTGAAGTGTCAAGGGAGAAAACATGTTAATCTCTTGGGCAACACAGCAGGAAGCTGGCAGATTGGACCTGTCGAGCACCGAGAGCGTTTCTAATAGCTACTAAAATCCACATTGGATATTTGTGAATTGGTTGACATTAGGGATGCTCATTTTGAACATTTTTCTTAACTGATAACCGACCTTCGTTAACCGATTATTAACCGTTAACTGACAAGATTTGTGCCTCGCATGCAGCGGTGTACCAGCTGGGACGGGAGTCCGGGAGCGTTAATTTAGCAGCTACGATGCTGCGTGTAGTGTCGCGGACATGCAGCCACTTTCCCAGTAAAAGTCTCCACCGCACATTTAGTTTAGTTTAGCAGGTTGTCAGCTGTGTGTCTGCCCGGCGTAACTTTAGCGAGTGGCCAACAAACAGTGTGTGTATTTGTGCTACGTTAGCAGCTCTAGCATTGCCGGAGGCTTCGTGCTCGCCGCCGCACACGTAGTCTGAGTAACTTTAGCGAGTTTCCATCAGACCGTGTGTGTGTGTTGGCGGTGAGTGTGAGGTTGTTGGTGGCTGTTAAAGTGGACCAGCTTTTCTCCTTAAAGAGACGTGCCGCTCCTCTGAGCCGCTCAGCTTCTGAATGAATTATTAACATTCCTTTTAACCGTTTTAACCGATAGCGGTAATCGGTTAAAATGCTTAATGTCGGTGGATGGGTTAAATTTGGACATCCCCAGTTGACATTACGAAACAGGAAGTGGGATTCCCAAACCTCCGAAGAGAAGCTTGACACTTATACTCAAGAGGTCTGTACATACTGTGTGTGTGTGAGTGTGTTTAAGTATGCATGGTACTGTATAAAGTCTAGGTGTATCACGCAGATGAAGCAGAACCCCAGAACTAAATGGATGTGTCTGCTTGAAGAGGGCTCACTTATTTACTGGGTGGATTTCAAGGTGTCAGCCTTCAGGCTAGCTGAGTAAGAGTCTTAGGGAGATCAGGCACTCAAACGCAAACACACACACACACACACACACACAGCCCCGTATTATAAGTGGTCTCTGCTGGCAGAGACACTGAGCTTCTGTTTGTAACACAGCAGAGCCCTTTGATGTGCAGTGCCATTTTGAATGCTGCTATTCTTTTCCCTGTTCTCTCTTTCTCTGCACACACACACGGAGAGCCAGTTGAGGGAGACGTCCAAGTTATCTAATGTGTTCAGTGCATGTTGGGCTGCCAGACGCCATCTGGACAGAGTCCGTTCCTAACCAAAGACCAGCCAGGATGCAACATCAAACGGCATGTAAAACCCTCTTACTGGATGCCCAGCTTAATTTGTGTGTGTGTGTGTGTGTGTGTATGTGTGTGTGTGTGTAGAAAACATATGTGCTGAGATTTGCCAGTCACACTCGGTAGTTCATTCAGAATGACAGAAAAATGTGTTGGAAGTTAAAAAATAAGTCGACCTAGTGGCAGGTATACCTGGGTCGAGCCATGCAACACTTTTCACAGTAAAAGCAGGATTTCTGTCCATTTGTGATGTCACAAATATACAATATTTAGACCCTTTACGCAATTTTAAACATAAACATTCTAAATGTGTCCCAGTTTATTCCTGGTTGCAGTGTATGTGAATGTCATCAGTTGACAGGAAGTACGCATGGATCCAAGCTGTTGCCTAGCAACGCAATCCTGTTGCAATTCCGTTAAAATGCACTAAAACGGAGCGTTTAAGACAGCGGGTAAATATAGGCATATTCAGGCCGACAGTATGACGCGAATAAAGGATTTTTTTTAACATTACAGCATGTAAACATGTTCTAGTAGAAACACAAAATACAAGTATGAACCTGAAAATGAGTACGATATGGGACCTTTAAAAAAAATTAAATACTATCAAACAATATTTACGCCACCACTGCAGACTTTATGTCCAGATTAAAATGTGCACTTGAAAACACATACACATCGTCAATTTTTGCAAAGAGCTTTCATCAACCACCTATTCCAAAGCCCGTCATGTCCAAAAACACATCCAGCTACTCATAGTTCCATTCCCGGTTCCTGATGTGCATTTTTCCATTCTTTCCATGTTGAAGCTCTTACTTAGAGTGATTGAGGGTACTGTGCAATTTTTATTGGGCTCCAATGGCCCCCTCATGCCAAACAACCTGCATGGGAATGAGGAATGCACCAAAAGCTGCACCTGAGCATCCAGCAATTCTAGGGTGAGATAGAGCCACTTTTACAAGATGAAACAGGCGGAGGTTTCATAATACACTATTTTTTTTTTTTCCCAGCCTCCTTTTCTCAGGAAGACTAATGTTCCCTTTCAAACGCATTAGCATTTTGATAAGCCCAGCTGAAGACCTCTCTCCCTCTCCCTTCTCCCTCTCCTGCCGGAGCGATAAGGAGGTGCAGTCCGGCTTTATGACAGCATGGAGTAATTGGAACGCAGCATGGGAGAAGTCAGCGTTTAGAGAGGAGGGAGGGAGGGAGGGAGGGAAAGAGAAAAAAGCTCTTTCAGGTGGATAAAGTTTGCTGATTCAGTAAGTAAGGAAATGAAGAGAGTGAATGAAAGAGTGACACAGACTATGTATGACACTGTGGCGAAAGAGTGGCAGAGTGAGAGAGAGGGATGTATATAAAAAGGGCAGCTGATTCAGTCACTTGCTGATATAAGGAGTTCACTGGCGGTGGCTGTCAAACCCCTCAGGCTCAGTTCGCCTGCGGAGAGCTTTCTGCCCATTGAAGGTAGCTCTGCACTAATTATGTAAAGATGCGTGAAAGGCGAGCATCAGCGCTAGCTTTTTTTTCCTCTGGTGTCAGGTCTTGATGCGTATAATCCCGACAGCACAACCTATGTTACTTCCTTTTGCTAAGCTTTTCTGCATGCACTGCAAGTGGTCATGGGAGCACAGACTGACACCTGGCCTGGCAGCACAGGTCAGTAACCTTTGTACAACTGGAACGTCAGGACGTTCTCATCCATCGGATGGAAGTACCGATCATCATCATGTTGATTACTGTTTAATGAGTTATTCACCTCTGTTCCTAGTAAACTCACAAGCTATAGGTTGGCCAAAGGCCTAGCAAGGAGGTTATGTTTTCACCGGCATTGGTGAGTGTGCCACAATAAACAATCCATTAGATTTTGGTGGCGATCCGGATCATGATCCGGATTCAGGAATTTTTTTAAGGATTCCGATCAGCCAGAACATTAAAGGTCCCATATCATGCTTATTTTCAGGTTCATACTTGTATTTTGTGTTTCTACTAGAACATGTTTACATGCTGTAATGTTCAAAAAAAACTTTATTTTTCTCATACTGTCTGCCTGAATACACCTGTATTTACCCTCTGTCTGAAACGCTCCATATTAGTGCATTTCAACGGAATTGCATGGAATTGCGTTGCTAGGCAACAGTTTGGGTCCATGTTTACGTCCCATCAGCTTATGTTATTTACATACACTGCAACAGGAAATAAACCGGGACACATTTAAAATATTCACAATCCAAACGGCTTGTTTCGAACGCACAACTTCTGAATATGGGCTGTGTGTATTTCTCCATATATTGAGCGTTTTGATAGTTAAACAGTATTTATATAGCACTTAAACCTGCTTTATAATATAAAAGACATGAATTTTTACAATATGGGACCTTTAAGACCTCTGGGTATAACACAGGCACAGTGTAACTGATGACGCGTTGATGACGCATGACCCCGCCTCTTTCCTTCAGAGAGAGGGACAGAGAGAGAGCGGGGGGGGGGAATTACATTTGAGTTGGACCAAAGCACACTTGGTGATTATTGGAAAGAGTAACGACGACGGTTTAGGTGAGTTTTATTTTGTTTCTGTCCAGTTTGAATGAAGTGTTTTACGATGCTCCGCTACATACAGCTGATCTTAACATAAACAAAAATACACGTGGATGATGGAGCAAGCTGAACGGAGAGGGGGGGGGGCCATCGTACTCGGGCACCTTGGCGGAGGTCTGCGCTCTCCGAGTGCCATTCTAGTTGGTTATTGTAATCATTCCTCTGCTCCGTGCGTCCCTTCCTAATGTGAATACGATGGACTGCATACATACTCTACCAATGCTTTCTGGCGTGTCCTGGTGGCGTGGAGGTTTAAGGCGGCAATCACAAAAACAATTCACATAATATTTATATATTTGCAGTATTATTATTATCATGTCATGGGTGTCTGTGGTGACATTCCTGGAAAATTACAGTTTTTCTCCACATTATACAAACTTAAAAAAAATTGAATTATGCACACAATTCTGAAAATTTGAAGAGTACAGAACAAGATGTTTCTGAAAACATTTAAGGAGAGTAATAGGCATTACAGTTACAGAATCTTGAGTAAGTTTTGATCAGCACTGCCTAGTTGACAGTTTGATCGGAGTTTGCGAGTTTCGCGAGCAGTTGAAAGCTGCTCAGAGACTCCATCAACACTCAACATAACGTCATCTAGGCATAAATACGGCAGCAACGTTGTTGTAAACGGATCAAAATTGTGCTGAAATAACTACATAATGATGCTGATTAGTAAAAAGTCTGAATTCGTGCTTTGTCAGGTCTATCCGCAAGACGACAAGCAAACAACTTTTAAAATGCTTGTTTTCTGAATGGAGTTCGGATCGATCAGTGCCAGGCTATGCTAACATCCTAGCTGCTCCATTAACACTCCATCTAGGAATAAATACGGCAGCGGGAATATCTCAACGCTGATAAACTTTCGCGACGTATGTATATATTGAACACCACTTATATGATGAATGCTTTGATACACATGCTTTAATAAAAACCTGAAATACTTTTAACCTTGCATACTGTATGTCATGCTAATACCTTTTCACCTTGTATACAATGTACAATATACTGACTGGTAAATGATACCATTTACTATTAATGAATGTCATTTGCTTCATTATAAGTTGTCTTTCAATCAAATATTAAGATATAAGTGGAAAAAACTGTTTACAAATCATAATAGACACGACCTCTGTCTATTTGTGTAACAATTAAGCCACAAATTCACATACTGACTATATACGGTCCAGCCGTATACTGAAATATGTCAGGGAGGAAGATCTCCTCAATGTCCTGAGACCAATCAAAGCTAGAAAACTGACTGCACGTGATAAAGCTTTATGTAAGTATACTTATTTGAGAGTTGTAAAAACTTTGTGTGCAAGTGTGGAAAAATAAAAACACTACATCCTCACTACATGTGAGATAATCTGAATTGTAAAATTTTTGTTTTTTTGCAAAATATGGATTGAAAAAGCTTTGTAATGTCAAAACATGATAGCAGGCCTAATTGCTATTTTGTGTCTTAAATCCAGCTGAAAATGATTCCTGACCCGCCTCCCAGAGCTGAGCCAGAAAGCCCTACAGCCACACCCAGAAGAATGATGAAAAGTGTAATGCCATGCAGAGACCATTCATCCTCAAGTATTTGTGAGAAAATGTCTTGGATGAATTTGTAAAAATGTTATATTTTCTAATCATTACTCCCCTCAAACCCCACTTTTGATATTTATGAGGGGAGATCAGTGCTTCAGTTCAACATGGGGCCCTTTGATAAATATCAACTGTAGGGTGCCGGTGATATATTTTGGTCAGAGGTCAGGCTCTTTTTTGTGTGCTACTAACTAGCGGCTTGTCCCACGTGTGTTTTATAAAATGACTATATCGGCAACATCGACTACAAATTGTCATGTAATGTTTTTAAGCCATCCCCGCCGGCATGAGACTTGCTTTGGCATTTCAAACTAGTTGGTTAAAGTGAATACCGTTGGATACTGTTTGGTTAAATTTAACTTGTGATTAAAATAATTCCAACAGAAACCACTAATGAATATAAGCAAGAAAGTTTTAATGCAGACATATACTGCAGGGACTACAAGAATCATCATATTGGTGTGATTGAATGCATCAAAAGGTGAAATCGAGCATTTATGGAGTGCTTAGAGGATATTTGAAAATATTATATATTATTTTTTGGCCATATCGCCCAGCCCTACTACTAACCCAAGTCAGTAAGACAGTACTGCTTCCCCAACTATTAAAAACCTATCTTGGTAGCAGGTAGATCCTTGCTTTTACTTTGAATTCCTCTGAAATATTTCCACTCTACCCATAAGCCAGGTGTATGCATCAAACCAGTCGCACGATAAACCGTTTAAAGCAATGCTAGCCAACTGAGACCTGCCAGCGATGGTGAACCGGTCGGCTGGCATTAACTTTGGCTGGCTGGGTCGTTTGCTATCACTGGCGGGCCCCGGCTGGCTGACACCACCCGGCTCCAACCGGCCGAGCCACCCGCCACCACCCGGGCACCCGCCAGCTGACGTAGTCACCCAGAGCCATTCCGAATGACTCGGAGTGACCATGTTGGCCAATATTTATTATATTTGTTTATTATGTATTTGTTTATTCAGTTAAGACACACTCACTGCCGTGTAAAATACACCGTTATACGTTGATTTGGAAAGAAAACAAACAAACGTTGCACCAAATAAACTTAAAGATTGATTGCGTCATTTTTTTTAATGATATCGCGATAATATTATCATGATATTTTTTGCCATGATAATCAGATTGGGGAAAAATTGATATCGTGACAGCCCTAATCAGATGCTGATCTTCCCGGATGTCTGATGCTGCCTTTAAACCATTTTAAGATGTTCCTGATGGTTGATGAAACGTGTCTGCCATCTGAGGTTGAGGATGATCAACTTCCAAGCGTACCATATATCGTTGCGTGTGGTATGAGTCTTATTTATTTTTTTAATGACATTTTTGGCTTTTTAAATTTGTCTGATCATTTTGGCTGTGTGGATGCATATGGCATACATTTTGGCACGAGTGTGAGGGTTTTTTAAATGTTTGTTTATATGTTTGCAACCTTCTACTGCCTGAACATCAGCTATCCAGCAGAACTGGGAGCAACTCTTGAGTTCTTGCACAGGTAAGACTTAAAGTGTAATTATTCTAAGTCATTCCATCTTCAAACAAAGAGTGGTGGTGTGGACAGACGTCCATTTCAATCTGCTCTGTCCACAGTCGTGCACTCCACACTGCAGAAGAGTTAGTTTAGCTCTGAGAATATCTAGTGAATGGACGTTTGTGCAGAAATAACTGCTGCAGCTCCTCCAGACCAACAGAGGTTTCCCGTGTCTTGTGAAGTGACGGGGCTCCGCAGAGAGTAACGTTATCGTCTCCGACCAAAACTCCGGTGTCTCCCCTGTTCCCTCCGGCCGCGGTCGGGAGGCTGAGGCAGGAAAACACAGTATTAGCATTGATTCATGGAGAGACCTTCGTCTGGTCAGCTAACATTACTGCCAAGCAGGTGAAATATAGAGTGATATTGTGGTTTTAGCTGACGTGTGTCGCCTCACTGTTTTGACCGATGCTCGTTCATGTTTATGTAGAGCGAGCAAAGCGCGAGCCCGACTCTGAATTTCGTTGACTTAACGGCCACAGGTGTTGCTGTTAACAAGCATCTCTGATTCTCAGTCCCTTTAACTACTTTTTTTTTACACTTTTTTTTTACAGTGTATCTCATTCTTAGAATGTAGATCCCTTCACCTTACTGTGTAAGGGAGCTGACAAACCATAAGAAGTTTTATAAAACAAGTAATAACCTGCCAGTATAGTATAGTATACACTTCTATTCGCCAAGCATGCACTGAACCATTTGCAGTGAGTTAGCTGAATATTTCCCGTTTACATCTGAAGATGACACAACATGACTGATGCGACCTTTGGTCCGGGGCTGTGATGTGTCATCTCCCCAGCTCATGGCTTCATCACCGTGAGTGAATTAAGGTCAGCTCAGCTCTGCTGTCAGCTCAAGTTTGCCACAGTGTGAGGAGGGAGCATGCTCGTCACATGTTAACTCCCCTCACCAGATCAATTGTTCTGTCGAAACACCTTGACAGATTACCAGGATGTTACTCTGATAGACTTGCAAAGACCATGAAGTGTGATTTTTCTCATTTAATGGGATATGCAGATTGAAAATGTGCCACCTCTGTGCTTCAGAGTAAAGCAAAGCTCCTTTGAGTTCACACACACAGGTTGACCAAGGCCTGGATGTGACCTTGCATAAGTCGATCCACAAACAGTTAAGACAGTGGTGGATCGCTCCAAGTGTATTAGTGCCATGAGAGCATGACCGCGCATACTCTGATGACGGCAGCATCCGGTCTCTGCCGGGGCCGGAGCGGTCAGGTTCCGTGTGAATGAGAGGGTGGAGCTTAGCATGCTGGCTAAATACCAGCACCTGGGTTTTTCTTCTACGGTGCTGAAGTGCTGCGAGAAACGTCTAAGTTAGATTTCTAAGGTGAGGTAACACACTTAAAGATTTCTCACGCAGCCAGAAGACAGGTAAGATTACCTGTATTTCCTTCAATTGTCAAGGGAATTTTAAGCAAACTTTTTAAATGTCGCAAAAAAGAAATGCAAATTAGGTGAATAAAATGTGAATAAACTAGGCTACGGTGTACTTAGGCTACGCATGGCTGTAATCTAAACAGTTGTTACATGTGTTTTTTGGGGTTGTTACGGACGTATTTATGTGTATTTATGTTGTTAGTAAACTGTACAGGTTAAATGGTGCGGCTAAAGTAATGGAGAGTAAGAGCTCTCGGTTTTTCTGAGGATCTACGTTAATATTTGCTGTTTCCATTGGCTGGCCTTCGATGACGGCACCGCTGCAGATTGGCTGAGAACGGCAGGTTGGCCTATTTAGCTTCCGGGAAAACACAGCTGATTCGAGGTCGATGGCTGTCGGGTGTTTTTGCTTCGATCCTCCTCGTAAAACCAATCTTTTCATCAGCATTTGTAGCGTGTACTTGTGAACTGTGTGTAGGAAGTAGTAGAGTGGTAACCACGTGTAGTGTGGTGTAGTGTGCTGTAGCTCTCGTGTTAGCCATAGCCTTTTTCCTGTTTGGGCTTTGTGTAAACATTTGTAGCTTTGGTTTAAGTAGTATCTTTGTAAATACATTTATATCGGACTTTAACATCTTATTGTATTGACCTCGGCGTCTAACACAAGTTGTCTACATTATCTTTGTAAATATATCGGACTTTAATCTTGAAGCTGTAGGGGAGAACCGCCAGTTGATTTAATTAGTTTTCTCCTGTTTTAAGTTAAGGAGTTTAGGGTTTAGCCCATGTATTTTTGTTTGTCTCTTTTGTTACAGGGCTTAGTTAGAACTTGTTTGATAAGTTGTTTTGTTTGTTATTTTGGCCTTTGATTCACCGCGCTTCCTTTGCTTTGTATTTGTAAATAGATATTTAATTATTGTGTGCAACAATGAACATGAATTGTTGCAATTCATTCGCCGTTTCACCTTGTATTTATGTTGCGCTTCCACACCCCTAGACTGGGGCTTAACAGGTGTGACGAGACAAGACGGGTTTCCACCAGCCAGTGTATTGGTTATCTGGTCTGTGTCTGACTTTTTTTACGAGAAAGTTTCCACATATTGTGCCCTCTCAAAGCAAAACAGCTGTTCGCTCCGCATCGGCTCCCACCAAGACCCCAGGAAGAGTGCCAGGCTTTGAACTACATTTAACATAGTGGCCAAACGGCGGTACTACAACTTCCGTGTCCGTCACGTGATGCCGTTGGGCCCAAAAAGTATTTTTCCCGTAGACTTACATTGGGAAAGAGACGTCTGTAACTCAAACTTTTTTTTTAGATAAAATTAAAAATAGTCCTTATTTAAATCATTAGGTCCTAAAAGTTGTAAAAAGCACTAATATCTGAATCCAGAGTAATTTCCCTTCCTCCGTGTGAATGAGACCCAGACCGAGGCTGGAGAGAGGGCTGGGAAGTGGAAACTCTACTGTGCCTGCTCTATGACACTTTAGGATGTCTTGCTGACACCTGCCACCTCAGTTTGTATAAGCACTGAATCAAAACAAGACTGTCTAGTCACAGTTCATCATGTTCAAGATGAAAATGACTGAGCCAATCAGATTTAAACAAAAACAGGGATCAATCCGCTCTGTCCTGTCTGTGGCTGCGAGTACCAGGCTGGCCCATGCCGGGGTTGTACATTTAAACTTAATAAAGATCTTTATTAAAAAAAAGACTGGCCCTCACAAGACCGGCCCATTGGAAAAATTCCCGAGCTTCCCGATGGCCAGTCTGCCCTGCTTTCTGTACTCAAACTCAACAAACTCTGACATCACCGGCACTCCTCTCTCCATATTCACTCACGTTTCCACCGTTGTCTTCTGGCGACACGTCACATGACACAATAACAAACAGGGCGACAGAATTTATCTACAGCTGCAAATTATACATATTTTTCCCTTACATTGTGTGAACAATTACCTCATCGTTATATGGTAAGTTTCTTCTGCTTCTCCAGGGCCTCTAGTTTTGTGTTCTGCTAGTGTCCTTGTCACTACTTGTAGCATGAGGCGGTACCTGCAGCCCAATCAGGTTGCACAGGTAGTCCAGCTGTGTCTCCCAGCACAGTCTCAAGAGCACGGAGGAGATACCGGGAGACCGTCCGTTACACGAGGAGGGCTGGACGGGGCCGTAGAAGGGCTTCAACCCAGCAGCAGGACCGGTATCTGCTCCTTTGTTCGAGGAGGACTGCCAGAGCCCTACAAAATGACCTCCAGCAGGCTACTGGTTTGCATGTTTCTGGCCAGGTCTGCCAGGTTCTGAGGGTCCAACGTCCTCTAGTGGGACCTGCGCTCACAGTCAAGCACCGTGCAGCTCGACTGGCATTCGCCAGAGAACACCAGAATTGGCAGGTCCGCCATTCGCGCCCCGTTCACTTCACGGATAAGAGCTGGTTCACACTGAGCGCATGTGACATATAAACTGGAAAAACAAATTTGGAAACTTGTGTTTGGTGGATTATTTCTCTGTTGTTACAATGCTAATTGGCATTGTATTTTACATCGTTGGAAAGCCTGTTTATTTACCTTCGCAATGATGTCCAACTTGTAAGGATCATGCATTTGTGGGATGAGCAGCACAGCTGATTATGTGGGTAGCGCCCAAGAATTTGCCAAAATGCTCTAAACAGTGTATTCTCATAAGGCTGCCAGGAAGCCTGCAATGACTACCCTTCACCGTCAGGCACGTTTGCGCTGGTGTCGACAACACAGACAATGGAACCTGAACATGTGGGGGAATGTCATGTTCAGTGATGAGTCCAGGTTCTGTCTGCGAAAGTTGGACGGCAGGGTGAAAGTATGGAGACGACGTGGAGAACGCTATGCTGATTTTAGCACCAATGGAGTAACAGCTTTTGGTGGGGGCTGTGTCATGGTGTGGGGCGGCATCTTCCTCACTGGCAAAACAAGGCTTGTCATCATTGAAGGCCATCTCAATGCAGTGAAATATCAGGACGAGATTCTGAAGCCTGTGGCGATCCCATATCTCCACAATCTGGCACCTAACTTCATCCTCCAAGATGACAACGCTCGCCCCCACAGAGCCAGGGTTATCACAGACTACCTCCACAATGTGGGAGTAGAGAGAATGGAATGGCCTGCCAAGAGTCCAGACCTCAACCCAATTCAACACTTGTGGGATCAGCTTGGGTGTGCTGTACGTGTTAGAGTGACCAACACAACCTCGTTGGCTGACCTGCAACGAATCCTGGTTGAGGAATGGAACGCCATCCCACAGCAACGTGTGACCAGGTTGGTGACCAGCATGAGGAGGAGGTGCCAGGCTGTTGTGGCTGCGTATGGATCTTCCACCGCTACTGAGGCTCCTGACTTCAATCATCCAATCCACCAAACAACTCAAATCAAGAGTCAACACCAACAGGAGAATACACTGTTTACCATTGACGGAGCATTTTGGCAAATTTTTCTTGGGCGCTACCCACATAATCAGCTGTGCTGCTCATCCCACAAATGCATGATCCTTACAAGTGGGACATCATTGCGAAGGTAAATAAACAGGCTTTCCAACGATGTAAAATACAATGACCATTAGCATTGTAACAACAGAGAAATAATCCACCAAACACAAGTTTCCAAACTTTGTTTTTCCAGTATATATACTATGTATACATATATAAATAATGAATTAAAAAAAACGAAGCATTTGAATACTGATTTCTGAGCATTCGGGTCAGCACTATGGAATTGTTTCACCGTTTTCTGACATTTTACAATAAAAGTGTAAAATGTGCAGTCCTATAGTGCAGACTTTTCCCAATCATTCAATATACATTATACATTTATGTAGCTTCTTGATGTGGCTTGACAAGATTTATTGACTCTGCAGGTTTAACAACTACAGTGATGCATTCGTGCCTCGACAAGAACAAAAGTAAAATAACAACTGCCTCATGAATATTTACACACGCTAAGAAAATGACCCCAAAATGACAGAAAATCACTGTCAGATGTGCAGATAGACTATGATGATGGCTGCTGTTAGATGCTGCTTTTTCAGCACCGTGAAGCCCATGACGATTAGTCTAATGCCTGTTTATCACTGCAAACCGTGTCTGGATTCAAAAGCTCAGATCTGAGAGCAAATCCATCATCGCATGAAAGGCTGCTCCACCTCTGCTGGAGATACTGATATCAACACACAGCTTGCTCGCTCTCACTCTCACAAACACACACACATTCTTGTTAGCATTCTCTTCTGTATCCCACCTACTGACATTGCTATTGATTACAGTCGGGGACCTTAATGAACCTGCACAATAAGCAACCACCATAAATGCACAATTCTTCCCCAACCCCAGGGTAGAGACTGTCTGGCCCTGTGGGACAATGTCAGAGCCTTATCAGGCTGGAGAATGACATTATACAAGGTTTGGCACATTATACAAGTGTTGCATATGCCAACATAGGAACAATACAAGACCATCAGGTGTGTGCGGAAAGATAAATACAAAGACATACGCCCTGCAGCAAACATGGAAAAGGCCATTTGTCACAAAGTCTAAAACCAATTTATCCCATTGTTTCCCCCGCCCATGTCAATTAAGCCCTGCTCAGGTAAATTACACCCTGCCCAGGCCGATTAAAACCCGTCCAGGCAGATTAAGACACGCCGGGGTAGATTAAGACCCGCCCGGGTAGATTAAGACCCGCCCATGTAGATTAAGACCGGCCCAGGTAGATTAAGACCCGCCAATGTAGATTAAGACCCGCCCGGGTAGATTAAGACCCGCCCATGTAGATTAAGACCGGCCCAGGTAGATTAAGACCCGCCAATGTAGATTAAGACCCGCCCATGTAGATTAAGACCCGCCCATGTAGATTAAGACCGGCCCAGGTAGATTAAGACCCGCCAATGTAGATTAAGACCCGCCCATGTAGATTAAGACCGGCCCAGGTAGATTAAGACCCGCCCATGTAGATTAAGACCCGCCCATGTAGATTAAGACCTGCCCAGGTAGATTAAGACCCGCCCGGATAGATTAAGACCTGCCCGGGTAGATTAAGACCCGCCCAGGTAGATTAAGACCGGCCCATGTAGATTAAGACCCGCCCATGTAGATTAAGACCCACCCAGGGAAGATTAAGACTGGCCCATGTAGATTAAGATCTACCCAGGTAGAGTAAGACCCGCCCAGGCAGAGTAAAACCCTCCCGAGTAGATTAAGACCCGCCCAGGTAGTTTAAGACCCTCCCAGGTAATTAAGACCCGCCCAGGTAGATTAAGACCTGCCCATGTAGATTAAGACCTGCCTGGGTAGATTAAGACCTGCCCGGGTAGATTAAAACCGGCCCGGGTAGATTAAGACCCGCCCATGTAGATTAAGATCCGCACATGTAGATTAAGACCTGCCCGGGTAGATTAAGACCTGCCCAGGTAGATTAAGACCCGCCCGGATAGATTAAGACCTGCCCGGGTAGATTAAGACCCGCCCAGGTAGATTAAGACCGGCCCAGGTAGTTTAAGACCCTCCCAGGTAATTAAGACCCGCCCAGGTAGATTAAGACCTGCCCATGTAGATTAAGACCTGCCTGGGTAGATTAAGACCTGCCCGGGTAGATTAAAACCGGCCCGGGTAGATTAAGACCCGCCCATGTAGATTAAGATCCGCACATGTAGATTAAGACCTGCCCGGGTAGATTAAGACCTGCCCAGGTAGATTAAGACCCGCCCGGATAGATTAAGACCTGCCCGGGTAGATTAAGACCCGCCCAGGTAGATTAAGACCGGCCCATGTAGATTAAGACCCGCCCATGTAGATTAAGACCCACCCAGGGAAGATTAAGACTGGCCCATGTAGATTAAGATCTACCCAGGTAGAGTAAAACCCGCCCAGGCAGAGTAAAACCCTCCCGAGTAGATTAAGACCCGCCCAGGTAGATTAAGACCCGACCATGTCAATTAAACCCTGCCCAGGCCGATTAAGACCCGCCCGGGTAGATTAAGACCCGCCCAGGTAGTTTAAGACCCTCCCAGGTAATTAAGACCCGCCCAAGTAGATTAAGACCCGCCTAGGTAGATTAAGACCCGCCCAGGCAGATTAAGACCCTCCTGGTTAGATTAAGACCCGCCTAGATAGATTAAGACCCGCCCAGGTAGATTAAGACCCGCCCAGGTAGATTAAGACCCACCCAGGGAAGATTAAGACTGGCCCATGTAGATTAAGATCTACCCAGGTAGAGTAAGACCCGCCCAGGTAGATTAAGACCCGACCATGTCAATTAAACCCTGCCCAGGCCGATTAAGACCCGCCCAGGTAGTTTAAGACCCGCCCAGGTAGATTAAGACCCGCCTAGGTAGATTAAGACCCTCTTGGTTAGATTAAGACCCGCCTAGATAGATTAAGACCCTCCCAGTAGATTAAGACCCGCCCAGGTAGATTAAGACCCATCCAGATGGATTAAAACCCTCCTAGGTAGATTAAGACCTGCCCAGGTAGATTAAGACCCATCCAGATGGATTAAAACCCTCCCAGGTAGATTAAGACCCTCCCGGGTAGTTTAAGACCCTCCCAGGTAGATTAAGACCCGCCCAGGTAGATTAAGGCCCGCCTAGGTAGATTAAGACCTGCCCGGTTAGATTAAGACCCTCCCAGGTAGATTAAGACCCTCCCAGGTAGTTTAAAACCTGCTCGGTTAGATTAAGACCCACCCGGGTAGATTAAGACCTGCCCAGGCAGATTAAGACCCGCCCGGGTAGATTAAGAACGGCCCAGGTAGATTAAGACCCTCCCAGGTAGTTTAAAACCTGCTCGGTTAGATTAAGACCCACCCGGGTAGATTAAGACCTGCCCAGGCAGATTAAGACCCGCCCGGGTAGATTAAGAACGGCCCAGGTAGATTAAGACCCACCCGGGTAGATTAAGACCCCCCTGGGTCCCAGGCAGATTAAGACCAGCCCGGTTAGATTAGCGACCGTTTTATAAAAATAACTTTTTTTAATCATATATGTTCCAATCTCGCCTACTTCAGCTTTAAGACTCAGGTGAACCAGAATTCCCCTGCCCTACTTTGCAAGTAAAAAGTTAGTTAAATTAAGATAGGGGGGGTTGACTATTCTCCATATGCTTCAGTGGTCGTCAGTAAAAGATTTTGAGACGACTCATTGGTGTGCTTTGTAGAAAAGGGGAATGCCAGGTGTGGTGTCAGTACTACATGGTTACCTAGAGCTTGTTTTTTGTCTGCTTTCAGCTGAACAGCATGTAACAAAGGTCTTCATCTTCTGGGCTCAGCTGCTGATGTTTCTGCCCGTGTGTTCCTCTGTGGCAGCAGCAGGCACATTTTAATCACTTGCTGGCAGACAAAAAAAAAGGGGATTGGAAAATATCTGCAGCTTCCTGAGAGATGGAGGAAGGGGGAGAAGCCCCATTTGGGCTGAATGGAGGGAGAGACTGTGTGTTCTTGTTGACTCTGCAGCAACAGATATTAATAATGAGAGATGAAACACATCATTCACCTTGTAGAGCGAGGAGTGGGCATTTAATTTATTGCCTCTGCCAAACACAATGGCATGTGAGAAAAGGCTTCCTGTAGAGGTAACACCTTTGACACAACATTGTAAGGGCTGGTGGAGATTAGAGTACAAACAACAGAATGGGACCAGATCTGGGTAGAATCAGACCATAATATATCCTAATGATAATAATAATGATCAGAATACATTCTCATTACTGATGACTTTTTTTTTTTTTTGGTAACTAGAATTGCCTTCACCAACCGGTCAAGTAGCAGTTTACATCCATGTCTTTCCAAAATGTCATCACTTCATCATTTATCCTGTTAGACATTTGTGTGAAATTGTCAGAATTAGCATATGAAATAGGGGCGCTAATTTTGAAAATTTTTCTTAACCGATAATCGACCCTAACCGATTATTAACCGTTAACTGACAAGATTTTTGCGTACCAGCTGCAGTGTATGAGCACAACAGACAACTGAGTCTCCAGTTCACCCGTCCGAGTGCGTTAACTTAGCAGCCATGGTGCTGCGTTCACTGTCTCCAGTTCACCCGTCCGGGAGCGTTAACTTAGTAGTCACGGTGCTGCGTTCACTGTCTCCAGTTCACCCGTCCGGGAGCGTTAATCAGTTAAAATGCTTAATGTCGGTTAACGGTTAAACAGTTAATTATTAACATCCCTAATATGAATTCTTGAGTTATGGTCAGAAATGTGCTTTGTGAGGTCACAGTGACCTTAGACCACCAAATTCTAATCAGTTCATCCTTGAATCCAAGTGGATGTTTGTGCCAAATTTGAAGAAATTCCCTCCAGGCGTTCCTGAGATATTGTGTTCACGAGAATGGGACGGACCTGAGGTCACAGTGACCTTTGACCACCAATCCCTCTGTCCTTGAGTCTAAGTGGACATTTGTGCCAAATTTGAAGAAATTTCCTCCAGGCGTTCCTGAGATATCCCGTTCAATTCTAGCACGCACAGCAATGTAAGCTTGTATGGTCACTGAAATATGGCTAAAAGGGTGTTTTTGGTGGGATCATATTTAGGTGATTTTAAAATTCTTTCTCTAAATGCGGAGAAGACATTTGACTGCCTGGAGTGGCACTTGCTGTGTATTGCGCCGGAAATAATTTCTTAGCAATGGTTCAACTATTGCATACCGACTAGTGCTGACCGATAAAACTTATTTTCATCATCATCGCGATATGAACATGCACGATAAATACATCGCAAGCGACTGCCTGAGCTGCGATGAATAAGAAAAATCATTTTATTTAGCGATGAGTAAGGGATAATGTACAGCGAGCCGGTCATTGTTGTGAAAAAAATCCCCGGCAAGGCGATGCTGCAACGCAACGGAAGGGTCTCTCATCGCCCTGAAGGGGATTCTTTCACAACAATGACCCGCTAGCTGTACATTATCCCGCTTATTACATGGCTACTTACTGAAGAAATCAATATTTTGACACAAAAACGGCCCGCCAGAGTCCGACATCAGAGCTGCGCCCATAGCAACGGTCTGTTATACATAGCAACGGCCTGTTGTAGAGAAATTACAGACCGCAAAACACTGTGATTGACCAATCGGAATCGAGTATTCAACACAGCCGTCTAATGAAACCCGGTATTAAACGGGCCGCGGGGCTAAAAACTGTAGTATTTATTATCAGAAAGAAGCCTCTCCCTGCTCTGTGTCAAACCTGTGGAGGAGCTCTCAACACACACACACACACACACACACACACACACACACACACACACACACATTCACGCAGCGAACAGCTGATCAGATTCAGTATGTTGTCATATGATTTATTTTATTAGCATTTCAGATTGTTTCCAGTGAGATATTAATGAGTTCATATGGTGACTTTGCTGTTGTAAACATTACTGTTGCTGCTCTAGAAAACAACTTTTAGCACAGTTATATTTGAAATATTCAATTCCAATCAGGTTCTGAATTTAAAGACAACCAGGCTGACACAAGTAAAGCTAATATGCACAATTGTTTACTTATCAAGTCATATCGTCATTGCAATATTGAATGATATCACACGTCACAGATTTGCCTCATATCGTGCAGGGCTAATACCAACCCAACAGCTACGGTGTTAACATTTGAACATTTTCAAACCTGTGGCCCAGGCCGTCCGGCAATCGGCCAATCATGACCCTATTATTGTGGGTGGACTGGGACACCCAAACTTCCAATGGTACTATTGCACATTCGTGCTGCATCCTCTTTCCAAAAGGTTGGATTCCACTTCCTCTGTATGCTGTCGCTCTATAGATTGTTCTCCCTGATAGACTACGAGACCTAATCTATTCCAACATTCCTCCTAAACATTCTAAAACTAAATTTGGTTCCATCATTACGGAATTTCTTTCTTTTTTTTTTAAACTCACAAATGCATCTTGCAAAAATACACCCGAATGGTACTAGGGATGGGTTAAGATTTTCAAATATTCAAAAAGTCGTTAATTAATAAATAATCGAAAAATGTATGCAACTATCGTCTATATTTAGGCCTATATATATTCCTTTGTTTTTTTGCCGGCACCGGTGAAACATGTGAGTGGCACATTCAGTTCTGCCTTCTCCCACATGAGGGCAGTATAGCGCTGTGAGATGGGCTGGATGCATAAAAAAAAACAACAACAAAAAAAGCATAAAGACGTGGAAAATAAACAAAATGCAGAGACTAATACAGCCGTCGAAAAATTCTGTGTGGAACTACTTCAACAAAATAAACGGAAATTAGGTACAGTGCAAACTCTGTCAGGCAACGCTATCATATCATAGGTCTACAACGACTATGCACAGTTATTTAAGAGCGAAGCGCCCGGCGGAAGGAGCGGACCCGGGCCCATCGACAAATCAACAATCCATGGGTGGCTTTATCACCGAACGAAGCAAGTTCGATGCTAGCAGACGTGCAGAGCTAACAACGGCCCCTCATCTCAAAGATGATAGCTAAAGACATGCTTCCAAGCAGTTTTGTCGAAGGCGAGGGTTTTCGAGGTTTGTAACTACTTGGTGAATGCGCGTGGTTGATGGCATCACCGGGAGACTATCTTGAATCTTTGTGGCTTTGTCGTTACCCTAACTGATGTAGAACAGTTTTACTGAGGTCTGTGCATCTGCCAATGTGCTGAAGAAGAGCTCAGCATTGGGGATGTCTTTCCCGTGGCTGAGGAGCCTGTCAGCAGTCCTTTTGAGGAGGCCTCCAATTCCATCTGGAGCACCTTTGCTGTTGCTCGCCTCAAATAAAAGTTCCAGGTGCAGTTTTGTAGTCTTGTAGTTTTTTTGAAAAATCTACATGAATTAAGCATTCATGATCTGTCATGCTCCTCCTCAGTTCCCTGTAGTAGGTGAATTGCCATTTTATGTTAAAAAGGTGTCTTTTGAAGATATATTGTGATATATATATATATATATATGTTCAGATCAGTTAAGTTTTTTTTTAATTTATTGTTCACTGAGAGAACAAGAACGCCCTGATCACAGTCACACAGTTACACATTCACACCTGGAAGGCCACTGAGCATCTCCACTGAAGCGGTTGGGGTTAAGTGCCTTGCTCAAGGACACCTCAGTGGGGATAATGAAGGAGGGGCAAGCGCTGGTTTTCCCTTTCCCCACCCAGATTTTTCCTGCCGGTCCAGGGGATTGAACCGGAGACCTCCCGGTCTCAAGCTCGCTTCTCTAAACTGTAGGCCACCACTGCCAAGTTAATCCCTTCTCATGCAAATCATTTTTTTAGGCAATTCCTATGTAATTACTAAGTAATTTGGCACTTGTTATGTAATTACTATGCCATTTCTGTGTAATAACAATAGTCCACGAATGGCTTTTTTTTTTTATCAACAACACTCAATATAAGCATAAACTATGACAATAAACTGCCAACATTGTCAACCGTGTTAACCCCTGTCAACTGTATTACAGTTGATGGGTAACCCAGTTGACATTTCGGCCATTTTAGGGCCTTGTGCTAACTGCAGACTGTGGACCTGTCACCACATGACCTCGATCAACTCGTGTTTTTATACACTTTCTCTGCATATTTGTTAATATAACATCTAAAGCAAGTTCACAAGAACATGTTGATAACACAGTTGATGATCAATTAACCCACTCAATGTGCACACAATAATATTGATGAAATATTGGAGGAGGAGGAGTAGAAATTTACCACACTGTCTTCAAATCTCCCTCTCTGAAGGAAGCGACATCACGTGATGTTGGACATGTGACTTTTGGAGCAAACCATTGCTGATTTATAGGGGCTTTTTCAACGGGTAACACAGTTGACAGAGATTTCTCGGACACACACAAAGTGGATGATTTAATGTACATGAATGAGCCAAATAGTTTTTAAAACACCTTTGTCGGTTTTTAAGGATTATTTTGAACAAATAATTATGAAAATTATATTCAAAAACATGTATTTTAGTGTTAATCTGAAGAGCAACACCTGACATTTAGCAAATCAGACAGCACACAAACAGCAAATCCAAGCAAAGAATATGCATTTTCTGCAAAATAAATGATGGGACCTGTTGACTTTTTTATATTAAATGAAAGATAAAAATGTGCCCCAATATAAAATTGATCATTGCTTGAAATGAATATTTAGTACAATTGATAAATACAGCCCATGGACATGACATGTACCCCGAATTATAGAATGACTCAGCTGACAACCTGCTAAACTAAACTAAATTACTGGGAAAGTGGCTACATGTCCGCGACACTACACGCAGCACCGTGGCTGCTAAATTAACGCTCCCGGACGGGTGAACTGGGGACGCAGTCGTCTGTTGTGCTCATACACTGCAGCTGGCGTACCGCTGCATGAAATTAGCATCCCTAGTCACGATTCAATTTCATTTTCAATTGAAAAATTTTTTTTTTTTCAGCACCGACGGCTATGCCATTGTTAGTTATGGGGTGGCTGCGTGCACAAGAACGTGATGTTTCCGTACGAATACAAAGATTGTTACAGCCTACCTCCTACCTTAAAAAGACCGACATGTATATTTTAATTATTGTATATAATTAAAAGTAAATGTGACCCGCTCTATCAAAATGAATCGGAAGTCGCGTTAGCACGTTCTTGGGAAAACACGTTTTTACATGAAAAAGTGGATTTTGGTCTGTTTTCGTTTTGTATTCGTTTCTAAATAAATAAATTCTCAGCTTTAATAAAATGCAAAACAAAATCAATGTAAAATTCAGATTATAAGTATAGTTGTCGTAAAGTTTTACGACAACCCCGGGACTCAGTTCTTTGTTGACAAGGAAGATAGCTAGCTTGCCAAAATGAATTCACAAGAGGAAAACCTCGCCAAACTTTTAAATTCAATTCCCATTAGAGTTTTTAAGTCTGACCCGACGGAGACACACACGTGTCTGATTATAGTCCATTTGAATGAGGACAGCGCTAAAGAGTTTGAGATTGCCCGAGAGTACAAGTGTAGCTGCAAACTTTACAAGAGCGCCGCTAGCAACTAAAGCTTTACACCGGAGGAGATGGTTAGAAGAGGCGACCAAATCAATGAAATTACTAATGGTAAATTCTAATAGTTATTGTTTTTTTCTGTTTGTTTTAAAGACATTTAAAAATCACTAGTGCAGGTTAAGATGCATTATTAGCAGCTAATAACGACTGTGTGTAGTCTAGCTAGGTGTCTGTGTCTGTCTCAGGTGTCTGTCTCCTAGAAATTATTATTATTTAAATAGCAAAACAAATAGCTGAACATATAGTTAAATTATAGGTTGTAAATTCATCTGATATCACATGATGAATAGGCTATGTTTCTGAATATAGGGCTGTATTAATGTGGAAATGATTAGACTTCGGTCAACAATGATTCGACATGATTTAGCCAGCCTAAAATCTTTGAGACAACTTGTTTTTTCACTTTATGCTTTATGTCCTTTTGTAGATGATCAGCTCCCCACATGACCGATGTCAAAAGATACAGTGAGCTCCAGGAGAAGCCAGCAAAAAGAGCCCAAGCACCAGAGGACGGCCTACTTCCTCGATGGACAGCAAATATGCCGGGAAACCTTCCAAGTTTTCTGCATGCGTGAGTTAACTAAAATATACTCTACAACAGGCCGATTCAAATGGCGGCACCGCGAGCCACATGCGGTCCAGAAGCAACCTCGGAGTGGCCCAGCCCGCGGTCCCTGTGAGAAACGCAGAGAAAAAAACGAGAAAAACATATATTTCACTCTACAGAAAGTCCTACAGTAGTACAGATCGTGAATGCAACACATTTTTCTATGATAGCTTATTTTTCCACATATCTATTTTTCTACGCATGTTTCTTGTTACCTTAACACATTTTTCTACTATATTTCCTATGATATCATTATACATTTTTTTATGATTTTTATGAAGTATTTAAACTGGCATTACGTCTTGTTGGATCACGCTGATGGCGGCTTATAGCTGAAATGCGTTCTTTTACGTTTGATTGCCCGGAATAAAACAAAAAAGACTCTTCTCAAAAAAGAATCTGTGAGTGCCGGTGATTTGTTTCTTCAGTATTTTACAATCTAACATGTCTTTCTCAACCCAGAAATGTAAAATTGACAATGAAAACCGTCTGTTTAACCTTGCCTGGACCGACAAATACTTGTTTATTTTAACGCCAAATCCAAACGCCAAACCGATGTGTTTAATTTGCAGCGAGTGTGTTGCAGTACAAAAAGATAACAATGTGCGGAGACACCACATTGAGACACACCAGACTTTCCGCGCAAACTTTCCGAAGGGATCTCAGGAGAGGGCTGCAAAAGTGCAGTTTGATTGCATCTTACAACCGGAGCTGTGCTACTATGGTGCGGTCATACACAGCCCAAGAGAGAGAGCTACAGCAGCTTCCCTTCATGTTTCCTGAATCTTGGCAAAGAAGAAAAGGCCATTTACAGACTCTGAAACCGTGGAAGACTGCATGCTGGACGTCGTGAATGAGGTTATAAATATCGACAAAATAAAAACGAGTGTGACCTCTGCTATTAAAAACGTACCAGTCTCAGACACTCAAACATTTGCAGGGTTGAAATTCTTGGTCCACATGTGTTTGAAACGCTGTTAGAAGACCAGAAGAAAGCTGATGTCATGTCTATAGTGCTAGATTAGTCTACAGATAAAACTGATACCACACAATTGTGCATATACAGTATGTCCGTTTTTTGACGGCAAATGCTTCCGAGAGGAACTGCTCGGCTTGCTGCCGTTAGAACACACAACTGCCGAGATAGTCTTTGAAAAATGTCTGCTTTTTTCAAAGACAATGGTCTGGATATGAAGCGTGTGTGCATGCTTGTGACAGATGGGGTTCCATCAACGGCAGGAAAAGTGAGTGGTTTGGCAGCACGTTGGTCCGCTGTTGCACATCAGATACACTGCATGGTGCATCAGACGGTGTTGTGCGCAAAACTAAGCGGAGAGCTCAAAACAACAATGGACTACAAATAATTTTATTCGCTCCACATCAAGCCTCCAATACCGCATGCTGCTGTCAGAAATGTCTGCTGAGCACCACGATCTGCTTTTGCCGATGACAATAACTTGTTTTTTATGCACTTTGAGTTGTGCCCAGGTCAGATATGACCAAAAATGTTTTGTTTTTTTTTTATTTCAAAAGTGCAATAAAGTATTGCTACTACCTCAGATTCTGTTAAGTTCAGTTAGCTTTTTTGATTTTTGATTTTTTAACACACTTTTGGATGTGCCTGTGTCAGATGTGAACAATTTTTTAAGGGAAACACTGATTAAACATTACTTGTTTTTCAATACATTCATTTGTGTCTGGCCCAGCTAAATTTCTTGGTTTGAAAATCTGGCCCAACTGAATTTGTAATAGAATAGCCCTGCTCTACACTAGGGATGCACCGATACCAGTATCGGGTATCGGGTCCGATACTGTGCTCATGTACTCGTACTCACAAAACGGCTCCGATACAACGGCACCACCACCTGGCTGTTAACGAGGGTCTTTTGGCACAGAGAAGCACTCGTATCGGTACTCGGTATCGACGAGTACCCAAATGTAAGTACTTGTACTCGGGCTGAAAAAAGGGGCATCCCTACTCTACACTTAGCACTTTTTTAAAACTGTATGCATATGATATACTTAATCTAATTAGCATAATGTTTATTTGTTCCAGAATATCTCAAAACAAGTTCACAAACCTTCTAAAATTGTACAACATGGATTGGCACCAAGGGTGAAAAGGTCTGGTGAACGTGTTTTGAGTAGAAGGCTGCTGACTGTTCAGGACCTCCCAACGAGTCAAGCAGTTCATCACAAACTTTGCTGATGTCCACGCCATGCCACTCCCTGGTGCGCATCCCTGGTTTCAAAAGGTCTCACATCCAGGTGCTCCCCACAACAGAGACCATGACATCAGTGTGGCGGAGATACAAAAGTCAGATGTGTGACCAAGGTATGTATTGTATTTCTTTCACATTAGAATATCTAATGTTTTTAATCAATTCAAGATGAAAAGTACTCTATTCTAGTATTCCTCTCCCACCTTAAACATTGGTGTAGGCCTCCGTGCTGCTGGCAAAAGCTGTGAAGGCAGTTGACCCCTTAACATTGTCATTGGGAAACCCATGACAGACTTCTGCTGGGTCTACCAGAAAAATAACAACGCCATCTACCGCAGCTCCAACCTTCCGTACTGTGTGAAAGTCTGCAAAGTTAAGGAAGCAGGAACAACACCTCTACGTTGTCAGCATGGAGCGTCAGGCATACCAGGACATTAGGTTACCAGCTGCAAAGCAACAGCTGGTATGCTGGGTGTCAAGCTTGGGCCAAATCCAACCCGGCTAATGACACCAGAAGCAGAGGTGGACACCTATATGAGAGAAAATCCCCCCCCTTGTTGGATACTAATCCTCTTGAATGGTGGAAAGGAAATCAGACGCGCTTTCCGAGGCTGGCGACTTTAGCGAAGCGCTATCTCTGCGTTCCCGGAACATCGTTACCATCTGAGCGGGTATTCTCAGCCGCGGGTTTCACAGTCAACAGACTGCGCTCCAGACTAACTCCACAGCATGTCGACACATTGCTCTTTCTGACTAAAAACCAGTAGAAAAGCTCTGCTGAGGACTGAGGTAGGCCTGGCCTGTTTGCACAGACTGAGTTTTTGTAAAAACCTGTCGGCTTATTATTATTTGGGCTATTTATTACTTAGCCCACTTATTGTGTCATTATATTTATTATTACTAATAGGCCTATTTGCTATTTATTTTAATAAGTTTTACAATATTTCCTCACACGGGACCGGAGAATAAGGCGCTGTTCTGCGCAAAAGATTATATAACGGTCTCTGCGCTGGATGTGTGTTTTCGTTTTTGTTTTTGTCTGACTGGCTACCATTTGCTGTTTAGCCTACTTAAACATTTATTTAAGTTATATCTTTTGCGTGTAAGCCTGTTGTAGATTTTATTTAGTTCACAGCGCTGCAGGGTAGACATGCTCACATTCTATTGTTGTTGTTTATGCTGCTTTTGTACGTTAAAATAAACACTTTAAAAAAAAAAAAACATTTGTTTTATTGATATTTTTTAATGGGTCACAGACATTCATCGAATTGGCGGACATCTCCAGATCACCAGGGTCTCCGTGGATTGTTATCGGCTCCGAGAAGCGACGTAGAGAGAGGAAGCAGAAACGGGAGAATGTTCCGACACAAGCAACGGCGACGAGGGCTGTGACTTGGCTCGTCTCCAAGATATGAATCGGGAAGGACTCAGCCGGATATTTCTCCGTTCTTGGCTGAGATGGACGGCATAGCGCTGCAACACGTGTCTTTCATTCTACAGTAGTGTTTGTTTGAATTGCTATTTATTATTGAATAAGAAGCATTTTCCAAAAGGTTTGGTGTGTTTTACGTGTGTTTGTAATCCTGGAAAGTAAAAAAAAACAATGAATATCCGAAAACCGAATATTTACCCGACGAACAAATATCCGAATAGTGAAATATTCAGGTCCAACCCTACTGATTAGTAGAAATGGATCAAGCATACCAGTGTCAGCAGGCGCACATGTTTTGCCTCAGCTCATCCAATATCAACACAAACCTTGTAAACAGTTCCAGTAGCTTGTAAACCCTCTCCCCAGGACTCACTGTGTGCTGCTCAATTATAGCCTGCACAGTCTGTCAGCATGTGATAGTTCTTTCGACAGCAATAGAGTTTCATGAGGCAATCAATATATGATCCCTGCCTAAATGACAGCCAGCTTGTTGCAAGCCAAACAGCAGATGCTTCTCTCCCTCGTTTTGCATATTCACCACATGAAAGGTCGCTGCGAGGCAAGAGAGCTTTCTCTCAACAAGGCTCAAGTACTTACATTATTTTGATGCAATTTATTATGCCTCATATTTTTTGTCTCAATGAAATTCTGGAATATTTCCTCCACACGATCATAATAATAATAAACGTAAGCCCATGCGAATGAAACATGTCCAACACTTTGGTCCACTTTGGACTATATGAATCAAGGTCCCCAGAGGATGATTCCTCATTTAGGTGATTACCTGACCTTTTTGTGGAGCACCATAATCAGGCCAAAATTACCACACTGTACCTTCAAGAAATATCGAGCCAGAATGTAAAATTTGCATTCAGTTATATCTTGACATTTTCGTTACTGCATCTTGCACGGTTGTGAATAGGGATGCTCATTTGGGAAAATGTTCTTAACCGACAACCGACCTTACTTAAGCGATCATTAACCGTTAACCGAAAAGATTTGTGCATCTCGCCAGCTACAGTGCAGGAGCACAACAGACAACTGAGTCCCCCGTTCACCCGTCCGGGAGCGTTAACATAGCAGCCACGATGCTGCGTGTAGTGTCACAGACATACAGCCACTTTCCCAGTAAAAGTCTCCACCACCACAATTAGTTTAGTTTAGCAGGTTGTCAGCTGTGTGTCTGCCCGGCGTAACTTTAGCGAGTGGCCAACAAACAGTGTGTATTTGTGCTACGTTAGCAGCTCTAGCATTGCCGGAGGCTTCGTGCTCGCCGCCGCACACGTAGTCTGCGTAACTTCAGTGAGTTTCCAACAGGCCGTGTGTCTGTGTTGGTGGGTAGTGTGAGGTTGTTGGTGGTGTTCTAACTGTGAATGTAGGTGTAGCAGTGTATGTACAGTTTATTTATCGGTGAATAAATGCTACGAAACTACAACTCCTTCGCTCCGCTCAAGCGAGCCAGAGACCAGAGTCAACCTCCTGCAACTCCGGCTTCGCCTCTTAAGGTGGGCTGTTAAGGTGGACCAGCTTTTCTCCTTAAAGTGACGAGCCGCTCTTCTGAGCCGCTCAGCTTTTGAGTTAATTATTAAAAAATGTTTAACCGTTTTAACCGATAGCGTTAATCGGTTAAAATGCTTAATATCGGTTAACGGTTAAACGGTTAATTATGGACATCCCTAGTTTTGCCCTTTAGGAACTAATGGAGTTAGTCTATTGAGCACAATGTAGCTTATCAAGTCCAGGGTAGCACTGGACTTCTAACCCCCCAAAAGGCACAACTAGACCACACTGTGAACCATCATAGCAAATTTTAGGTTCCTAAGTTAAAGGTACTGTTTGTAACTTCTTACACGGATAAATCGGGTCGGAGTTCCATGCGAGCTTGCGCGTGGCTACGCTGTTCCAACACAAACTACACGGAAGCACCAAAACCTAAAAGTTATATCTAGTGAAGCCCATCTTGCAAAGCAGTGTCAACTCTTCCTGCTTCGGCCCCCCTGACCGCGGCCAGAAGACACAGGGGAGCTTTGGTCTCCAGGGCCGGAGTCGACGCTGCTCTGCTCCTCTGCTTGCCTTCACTCACACACCGCGCTCGTTCTCACTCGCTCCACCTTTCGCGCACACTACACACTGCAGAAGACGGGAGTCTGAAGCAGGACAACACAGTATTAGCATCGATTCATGGAGAGACCTTCGTCTGGTCAGCTAACATTACTGCCAAGCAGGTGAAATATAGAGTGATATTGACGTTATAGACGTGTGTCGCCTCACTAGTTTTGAGCAATGCTCGTTCATGTCTATGTAGAGCGAGCACGAGCAACAAGATGCTGACTTTCATTGACTTGACGGCCACAGGTGTCGCTGTTAACAAGCAATTTCTGATTCTTACATAGAGTCCCTTTAACCAGTTTCCGAGTTCTGCTCCGGAAACGAGGAAGGACGGACACGCGGAGCGCTATATGTCCTGCTACAGTAGGTGTCTCCAGCACCACATTTTGTCATGATAACACACAAACAGACTGAAAAGGTGAAAACAATACCAGCCACATTCTGTCACTGTATTTTACATGAAAGCACCCTGTGCAACCGCTGAGTAATTATGAGCAGGTGTATTAATAGAAGAATAGTCCAATCTGAGTATGGGAATGTAGCTAAACTGGCAACATAGTTATAACAAAGTACAGGTTTGTGAATCTATTCATCCGTCACATAGAACTACAAGTTGGCCAAGGCAATACTTTACAAAAATCTCTAACCAACGCAAAGGCTGTGGGTGTAGTTCACGACATGAAACCACATCATCCTTTACGTTAATGTCACTAACAGAAACACGTCATTGAGAAATCCTCATTTATGCCAGAAGGCCTTAAAGGCTATTTGATGCTTTTTCAATGTCAACAAATCCCACGGAAAGACCAAACCCAACGATGTGTTAGTCCATCGTTTAATACTTTGATTTCCCTACCCCTGTCTATGACTCTCAGTCCCAAGCCCATTGGATCCTACCGAAGACATACAGACGTGGACAAAATTGTTGGTACCCTTCAGTTAAAGAAAGAAAAACCAACAATGGTCACTGAAATAACTTGAAACTGAAAATTTACTGAAAATGAACTAATGAAAATCAGACATTGCTTTTGAATTGTGGTTCAACAGAATCATTTTAAAAAACAATCTAATGAAACTGGCCTGGACAAAAATGATGGTACCCTTAACTTAATATTTTGTTGCACAACCTTTTGAGGCACTCACTGCAATCAAGTGATTTCTGTAACTCTCAATGAGACTTCTGCACCTGTCGACAGGTATTTTGGCCCACTCCTTGTGAGCAAACTGCTCCAGCTGTCTCAGGTTTGAAGGGTGCCTTCTCCAGACAGTATGTTTCAGCTCCTTCCACAGATGTTCAATAGGATTTAGATCAGGGCTCATAGAAGGCCACTTCAGAATAGTCCAGTGTTTTGTTCTTAGCCATTCTTCGGTGTTTTTAGCTGTGTTTTGGGTCATTATCCTGTTTGAGGACCCATGACCTGCGACTGAGACCAAGCTTTCTGACACTGGGCAGCACATTTCGCTCCAGAATGCCTTGATAGTCTTCAGATTTCGTTGCACCCTGGACGGATTCAAGACACCCTGTGCCAGATGCAGCAAAGCATCTTCCACCGCTACTGAGGCTCCTGACGGTGTATTAAATTAATAAAGTATAAAATAGCCAATATGTCTTGTTTGTTCCTTGTTACTGATAGAGTTCAATCATCCAATCCACCAAACAACTCAAAACAAGAGTCAACAGGAGAATACACTGTTTACCATTGACGGAGCATTTTGGCAATTTTTTCTTGGACGCTACTCACATAATCAGCTGTGCTGCTCATCCCACAAATGCATGATCCTTACAAGTTGGACATCCTTGTAAAGGTAAATAAACAGGCTTTCCAACCATGTAAAATGCAATGCCAATTAGCATTGTAACAACAAAGAAATAATCCACCAAACACAAGTTTCCAAACTTTTTTTTCCCTGTTTATATCGGGTTTTGATGCACACACAATGCTTCTTAATAGATATATTGAAAAGTCCAAAATCGACAATGAAATATACTTTACATTACCAAGATAATGGATCCAAACACAATCACACTGGTAACACAGTCGTGACCTTGTGATAACTGTTTTCATCTGAAGGAGACACATCAGAAGTCCACGAGCTCCACATTCAGAGTTAAAAGCAACCAAATCTATACTTAACAAGAAATGCACACATGTGGAGATTGGGTTGGATTAGGGGCCACCAGATACCAATCACTGTAAATATACTCCAGCACACTGACATCTGTCACATCTTCAGCACTTCAAAAAGAGGGAAATCTGTCTCCAGAGAGACGGACAGCCTAACAGATGTCTCCAGACAGATATCATCTAGGTGGGTTATTAAGAAAACACTGGAGAGTTGAAGTCAGTTCCTCTCATGACGGGCTGTAGCGCAGGCTTCACCGGAACGTGATGCAATAAAAACTACTTCATTTCAAATCCAACTGCACGTGAAGCCCTCCTTCATCATCATCATCACCATCATCATCATCATCATCACCACCCAGCAGCCCTCCCTGAACCAGAACTCTCGTCAACTTCAGTTCAAACACACCGGATCAGTGAGGAGGTTCAGCAGAGCAGAGCAGTGGATGGACTGGATAGCAGCAGAACCAGAACCAGAACCAGGAAACACCGCAGCTATTCTCCCCGGGCTTTTGACTCACCTGCCGGCTGGTGCTGCTGGACACTTGACGGTGAAGAGACACTGACAGCTGTTAAGACCCTCTCTCTCTCTCTCTCTCTCTCTCTCTCTGTCTCCCTCTCTCTCTGTCTGTGTGTCTCTCTCTATCTCTCTCTCTCTCTCTGTCCCTCTCTCTCTCTCTCTCTCTGTCTCTCTCTCCCTCTCTCTCTCTCTCTCTCTGTCTCTATCGCTCTCTGTCTCTCTCTCTGTATCTCTCTCTGTCTCTCTTTCCCTCTCTCTCTCTGTCTCTCTCGCTCTCTTTCTCTCTCTCGCTCTCTCTCTCAGCTGTGAAAGTAAAGCTCCAAGTTCCAAACACTGGAAATGGAGCGAAGCATTTTCAAAATAAAAGCAGGGTTTTGAAGATTAGTTTCTATAGGTCCCTAATAATTGCTTAGTGTAGACCAGGGGTCAGTAACCTTTACTATCAAAAGAGCCATTTTAGACAACAAAAAAAGCCGCAAAACATTTGAGCATTGTGATGAAGGTAACACAGTTTATGGTCTAAGTATATAGTATATAAGTCTAATGCAGTGAGGGCCAGAGTGCAAATGTACGACGGAGTATTAGGACCATATTGAGGGGAAAAAAATCTGAGATTTACAGAATAAAGTCATAATATTGTGAGAAAAAGTAGTAATATTACGAGAATAAAATCATAACTTAACGAGAAAAAAACGTCGTTAATATTACGAGAATAAAGTCGTTATATTACGTGAATAAAGTCATAACTTAACGAGAAAAAAAACGTTGTTAATATTACGAGATTAGAGTCATAACTTAACGAGAAAAAAAAGTCTCAACATTACGAGAATGAATTCATAACTAATACTCCGTCATACCATAGACCTACAGCAAAGATAAATAAAAATGAAAATGTAAACAAAAAACATCATTCATTTCCATTTTCAAAAATCCACAGGGAGGCCACATGTGGCTCCGGAGCCGCAGGTTGCTGATCCCTGGTTTAGGCTAATGTGTTGAACAATGCAGGGACTATTTAACTTTTCCGTTGTTTGCGCACCTGAGAGCATACTTGCCAACCTTGAGACCTTAGAAATTAGTGGAGCGGATAGTGGAAAAATCATGCAAATAGTGATACAAGCACCAAATTTGGCATGATGATTCCCGAGAGGATGCTTAGAAAATATGAACGATTGGCCACTTGATAATCCATTTGGTGGCCATTTTTCAAGATGGCGGCCAAATTGACTTGTCGATAATGGTTTCTCTCATAGAAATTCATCTACTTTGTCGAGTAGGGGATCATTAGTCCAAAGTTTCCTTCCCTGAAAGACCGGATGAGCAGGAATATGAGAAGCTCCATATCCAACACCAGGTGCTAGAACTGGAACTGTGGACTCTCAAGCCGCAAAAAACACAAAACAAAGACTCAGCGGATAGCCAGAAAGTAAGAAAAAACTTATTGTAAGATGTCAAGCAGCTTCCCGGCGTCGCCAAACAGTTAGAGCCAGAGCAACACGACCTCCTCTCCACGCCTAAACAGATAGAGACAGAGCAACACAACCTCCTCACCATACCAAATAGATAGAGCCATAGCAACACAACCTCCTCTCCATGCCAAACAGATAGAGCCAGAGCAACACAACCTCCTCTCCATGCCAAACAGATAGAGCCAGAGCAACACGACCTCCTCTCTATGCCTAAACAGATAGAGCCAGAGCAACACAACCTCCTCTCCATGCCAAATAGATAGAGCCATAGCAACACAACCTTCTCTCCATGCCAAATAGATAGAGCCAGAGCAACACAACCTCCTCTCCATGCCAAACAGATAGAGCCAGAGCAACACGACCTCCTCTCCATGCCAAATAGATAAGAGCCAGAGCAACACAACCTCATCTCCACGCCTAACAAATAGAGCCAGAGCAACATAACCTCCTCTCCACGCCTAAACAGATAGAGCCAGAGCAACACAACCTCCTCTCCATGCCAAACAGATAGAGCCAGAGCAACACGACCTCCTCTCTATGCCTAAACAGATAGAGCCAGAGCAACACAACCTCCTCTCCATGCCAAATAGATAGAGCCAGAGCAACACAACCTCCTCTCCATGCCAAACAGATAGAGCCAGAGCAACACGACCTCCTCTCCATGCCAAATAGATAAGAGCCAGAGCAACACAACCTCATCTCCACGCCTAACAAATAGAGCCAGAGCAACATAACCTCCTCTCCACGCCTAAACAGATAGAGCCAGAGCAACACAACCTCCTCTCCACGCCAAACAAATAGAGCCAGAGCACCATGACCTACTCTCCATGTCAAATAGATAGGGCCAGAGCAACACCACCTTCTCTCCACGCCAAACAAATAGAGCCAGAGCAACACAACCTCCTCTCCACGCCTAAACAGATAGAGCCAGAGTGTTTGTTGTTATTGGTAATCTTTTACTTCTCTTCCATTGTGGATTAATGCATTTCACTCCCATAATCTATAAGGGGTGTAAGAAAATATAGATATGTTATGCGATACCGTATCGGTTCTCCAAAACACTGTATACATTTTTAATTAACCTCTAAAAAACCTGACGGCCCGCCATCGGGCCTATGTCATACTAGCTTGTCGGAGGAGGAGGTTTCATAACACTCCAAAGTTGCGCTAAATTTTGGCGAGGAAAAACCGGCATGCCAATTTTCACAGGGGTCCCTTGGCCTCTCACCTCAAGATATGTGAATGAAAATGGGTTCTACGGGAACCCACGAGTCTCCTCTTTACAGACATGCCCACTTTATGCTAATCACATGCAGTTTGGGGCAAAAATCAGGCAGTTTTTTTCCATGCAGTATAAATGTGTTGTTTTTTACCTATTCTAAAATGGTTTCTTTCTGGTGTGTTCTTTATACTATAGCAGTTTTCCTCAAATTAAATTTAAAAAAAATCATAATATATTGAATCGTTACCCCTGTATCATAATGCGTATTGTATCGCCACATTCTTGCCAATACACAGCCCTATGATGTATTGAATACAGAATAAAGGTGAAATGACCCAGGCCTAGCAAATGGAACTGGACCTTGAGGAGACAGCTGGTGACCGTGATGCAGCTCATCTGATGAAGTACAGCTGCAGTAGCAACGCTGGTAAAACTATATACAGACATCCTGTTTTTTCACCCACCGCAGAAGAAAATGAACTTGTTTGCATCTACCCCAAAAGAGTCTTATTTTTTTATTTATTCGTTCGCAAAAGCATCCAAAGCTCAAGAAAGCATTCAAGATAACATATAAATCCATACATCACACATTCAAATTGACCAAGTACATGCATTTCCTTAAGAAAAACATTCTCCGCGAGTAAATATGACAGCCATCTTGAAAAATGGCCGCCATATTGCAGTTAAACATTGTTAAAACCAGAAAACATAATTTGACACCAAGATCACTCAAATCGATCATGTGGATGAATTTCTATGAGGGAAATCATTATCCTTTATTAAACTGATCCTTTTGTTGTTCTTGTTCAGTCTGTTTATTTATAAGTTAGTCTAATTTACATCAGTAATCGTTTTGGGTCCTGTTTTATATTTTTTTTTATTTTTTAGCTTACATATATTGATGTTGTTATTTTTTCTGTACAAGCTGCTCCAAACCAATTGCCCCTAGAGGGATTATTAAGTTGTTTGAATTTAATTGAATTGAATCAGCAGGTCAATTTGGCGGCCATCTTGAAAAATGGCTGCTATCTTGGATTTTCAAGTGGCCAATCATTCATATTTGCTTAGTGACCCCTCGGCAATCATCATGCCAAATTTGGTGCTTGTATCACTATTTGCACGATTTGATTGAAAAATGGATGTTATCCACTCCACTAAATAGAGGATTAAAAAACTAAAAGGGCCTGGGGGTCCTCCCCTAGAAAAAATAGAGTTTCAGAGACTTTGTTTCCTGCATTCTGGTGACCATTAAAGAATGAAAATAATAAGTACACTGCAACAGCATTTTTTTGTTAAATAGGCGTACTTTTAATTTTACTTTTAATTCTGAGGAAAGAAAACTGAATAATTCGCCCCTCTGGCCCCGGTAAACCAGGCTAATATTCATCAGTTTTCATTCATCCATTAATTTTTTTTGGTATTTCTTTCTCTTGGCTCTCTCCATGTCTGTCTCTCACTCACTGTACACTGTAATACAAGAGCAATGCTGTTTCTTTATTTCCATGTCTTCTAGCATCAGCTGGTGTGGATGTTAACAGGCTCGCCAGCTACAGCTCATCCGTCGTCTTTTCAGCCAGCAAAATCGATAATTAGTGACTATAAATGAAAACCTGCTTTTGTCTACTACTGTCTGAAATCAAGGACCATGTGTTTGAAAAAAAAAAAATACTTTTAATTTCAAGTGGTGAATCTACCATTGAAAAACTGCGTACAGTATGTGCTGTGCAAGAAGGAAAAGCTTGACAACAGTAATTAAGGGGGCCGGGGGGCTTAGTGAACAGTCAATTACTTCCCATCCTGACAGTACTGAGCTTTGAGGGAGTAAAGAGAAGCTTAGAGTCCAAAAAAAGAGGAGTAAGCTGTCATAGTAACCGTGTTGCTCCATACAACGGAACATGACTCTGCCACAAAGCTGATGGAGCTTTCCCCTTTCTATCCATTTTTCCACACAAAAAAGTAGCCGATACACGCCCAGCAAGTAGTCACCTCCAAAAGCTTTCAACACCACCTGTTTTGTTTAGTTTAGTTTAGTTTAGTGTAGTCTAGTTTCCTGAGGATGTGGAATGCACTTGCATTTATATAGCTACCTTCTAGTCTTCTGACCACTCAAAACTCTTTACACTACATGGCGGCATTCACCCATTCACACACACACATTCATACACTGATGGCAGAGGCTGTCATGCGAGGAGCCAACCTGCCCGTCGGGATCTAATGTAAATACTCATTCTCACACCGATGGCTCAGCCTTCAGGAGCAGTTCGGGGTTCAGTATCTTGCTCAAGGACACTTCGACATGTGGACTGGAGGAGCCGGGGATCGTACCACTGATCTTCCGATAGGTGGGGCATGCAAGTCCAATTTTGACCTGGTCACCAGGTCGGTTTGTCACAGTCAAGAAGCAATGTTTGACAAGCATGTTGATTTTACCTGGGCAGTAGGCAAGGGCGTAGGTTTTATATGGACGGTAGGGACATATTAACACAATATTTTGGGAGGAGAGAATCGTCCTTACCAATATTTGAGGAAACCCATTCGCATTATCTTTGGAGGGAACACACACACACACTGAGAGAAGAGAGAGAGAGAGAGAGAGAGAGAGAGAGAGAGAGAGAGAGAGAGACAGAGAGAGAGAGAGAGAGGAGCAGAATGTTTGTTGACCAGCATGGAGAAATGAGCTTCTGGTGTGAACAGCTGCATATTGTGACGCTTCCAATCCTTTCTGAACCTGGTCCCTTTCCTCTTTTGCCTTCACTGCAGCACACCAGTCTGAAGAGGATACCATCATATCAGCAGAGCAATAATGTAATGCACAACAGACTATAGGGCATTCTTATTTCTTATAATATTGTTACGGACTGGATGACATGTGGTGTTAACTGTAATGTTGTTCTGTGACTGTTAAAGGTCCCATATTGTAAAAAGTGAGATTTTCATGTCTTTTATGTCATAAAGCAGGTTTAAGTGCTATATAAATACCGGTAAACTATCAAAACGCTCAATATACGGAGAAATACACACAGCTCATATTCAGAAATTGTGCGTTTGAAACAAGCAGTTAGGATTTCTGTCCATTTGTGATGTCACAAATATACAATATGTAGACCATTACACGGTTTTAAACGAAAACATTCTAAATGTCTCCCAGTTTATTTCCTGTTGCAGTCTATGTGTAGCGCTTTCTGCACCTTTTTATAAAGGTAGCGCCCTGTGTTGTAAAACTTAATTCCCAGGTTGGCTTTAGTTAAACCCTTATTCCTGTTGTTGCTTTATTTTAATAACCCATAATTATTTCTTCCCTATTTCTTATATGTGACTGCACTGTGGTTATGTTTATACCTAATAAAAATCACATAACAAATATGTCCCCAACAATTTACTCAATGTATTAACTAAAAGGGAATGATATCAAAAATATGTAAAATAAAAAAGGTTCACAATACTCTCAATGATAGTATACCAAGAAAATAGTACTTTGACCTTTCACAGAGATAAACAAGTCAGTATTAACCCAAGTCAATCTTCTATGTTCCTTTAACCTTCTGGGGTCACTAGCATATATGTCACCCTTTAATGTACTTGGTCTAGCCCAAAATAACATAAAGCAGTACCAAAGGATATGCAATGAACTCTTATGATTTCTTTTACGTTCACCAAAAATAACCTGGTGGGCCCACAGACAGACACACACACACACACACACACACACAAGCCGGCAAACAGAAAAGGACTATTAATGAAAACAAACCCGTTGCAGGCCTGGTTGATGTTTGGGAACGTGGTGGCCAAAAACAGTTGAGACCGTTTCGCTCTAACAGCCAAATAAAAGCTGAGTACTCACGTTAGCGTAGCAGAGTTAGTATCACAGAGTCCTAATGTTGCACCTCCAAGAGTAGTGCAAAAACCTAGAAAGGCTGATAGCTGACCATGGCAGTCCGATGGGTGAAACCTTCTTTCTCCCGCGTTGCCAGAGGAGCTACCAGGCTTTTATCCAGGTCACCTGGAGACTATCTGGGCAGTCCAGAGTGTCCTTCGGCGGTAGTTAGCTTGGCTAGTTAGCTGGAAAGGCTAACGGCGCAATATCAGCTACTGTGTTGATAGCACTTAACTACTCGCAACTTATACATTCAGCGTTTCACTGGCTTGCAGTCCTAGGCTCTAGTTTTTACAGCACTATAACTTACAAACACACTTTAAACCATAAATCTCTAATTACTACATCTCTTTTCGTTCCACTCGTTTCTCTCCAACCTCTCAGTTGCCGCTCCCTCACTTCTCTGGCTCGACCACCCGCTCCTCGCTAGTCCCGCCCCACAGCCAATCACAACCAGGTAAAGAGACATGACACATAAACAACCAATTACATGTAATAAAATTAAACAATATAGGTTGTACTCAAAGTAAACCACATGCTCACCAAGTACACTGCAACCAACCTATTTAAGTGACAACATACTGTATGTGTATATTGAACTGAACATGTAAATATTAACCAAAACATATTTATTCTGAGCAGAACCTCCAGGAAACTGGTAGTAGACCAGGAAACCAGCCACAATGGCCCTCAGGGGCAGAACAAATTGCCCTGGGGCTACATATGTAAATAACATCAGCTGACAGGAAATAAACATGGACCACACTGTTGCCTATCAAGGCAATTCCGTTGAAATGCACTAAAACAGAGCATTTCAGGCAGAGGTTAAATACAGGTATATTCAGGCAGTTTGAGGAAAATCAAAGTTTTTTTATGTTGAAAAAAACTTTTATTTCTTTTATAAAACTTTTATAAAACTTTTATAAAACTTTTACTTCTTTTATAAAACTTTTATAAAACTTTTATTTCTTTTATTTCTAGTTATTATTATCGCTCGTTCTAGTAGAAACACAAAATACAAGTATGAACTGGAAAATGAGCATGATATGGGACCTTTAAGACTGTGTTATATGCAGCTAAAGTCAAAAGGTCTGTTATTGCAGTTAGTGAGTTGTCCATGATGTCAGTGAACGTAGCATTGCCTGTGATGAAGTTGTGTGTTCTCAGAGGCTGTGCAGCCTGTCACTCATATCAGTTACCTATGACAGTGATTTGTGTGAGATGTGATTGGCAGAGGCTTTCGGAGGGAGGGTTGTTGTTGTTGTTCCTATTAGTTCGCAAGGCCTATTGAGGGAGGCTGGGTCACGCGTCATCAACAAGTCATATCTTTGGGGTACAACCAAGCCTCCAGGAAGTGCGCCGGTCGTCGATCCCGACTTTTGTAGTGGCCAAATGGCGGTACTGCAACTTCTGTTTCAGTCACGTGATGCATTGGGCCCAAAAACACTTTTTCCCATACACTGACATTGGGAAAGAGACGTCTATAACTCAGCGGATAATTTGTTTTGAGGTGAAACAACTCCCCAGTACGAACACTCTATTAGCCCTTATTTAAAAAATTTTGTTTTTAAAGTTGTAATACGCACTAATTGCCGAATCCAGAGTTATTTCCCTTCCTCCGTTCATGTGAGTGAGACCCAGACCGAGGCTGGAGCGCAAACCGTGACGACGGCGTGACGTTGGGACCCCGTGACCAAGTCATGTGACAGAGCGGACACTACTCCGCCCAATCATCTCGGAAGCTACTCCGCCAAGATCCGGGTACTTTTCCAGACGGAAGTCGAGCCATTTAGGCTTCTTGCGCCAATGAGCAACTCTCATAGGAATGACCGGGGCTCCGCCTCCAACGCTGTATCCAGTTCTTTTAATACATCCATGGGTACAACACATGCGCAGTAAAATTTTGTCAGCACTCGCCGTAATTGAGCCAATAGCAACGCACAACCGCAGTTTGAGTTACACTGCGTTATACCCCATACCCCAAGACCAGTGTCCGCCCGTGACCCAGCCTCCTTTCCATAGGCTTTGGTAGTTTGCGTGTGTGTGTGTGTGAGACGAGGAGTGAGAGATGTGATAAGTGAGTTGCTAATGTAGATAGCACCCCGTAAAGTAGACAGGATTGTTGTTTTGGTGTTGGCTGCGGCTCACAGTAGCCTGAAGAATAAAGTACCAGCGAAACGAGTTCATGCCTCGTAGCTTCGTTAATAATGGGACCCTACAATATTATGACCTCTTAAAATATTATGACTTTATTCTCATTAAGTTACGACTTTATTCTAATGAAAATATTACTTTTTTTCTCAAAATAGTACGACTTCTCCAGGAACACAGATATGTGGGACATGTTTTGAATGTGCAGTATGTTTTGAACGTGAGCAGAAATCTTGCTAAAACACATGAGCGATTATTAAAGTTAGAAATTAATTCAAATGACTGAATGTATCATACTTAGTGAATAGGTGCCACATACACATTTAAAGAGTTTACTTCCCCAGACAAAAGACACTCAAAGAGGAGGGAAGAGTAAATCACGCCTACAAGTGTATTGACTCAGCAGAGATGAGACAAGTTGATCTCCAGGAGAATACATATTTGAAAGTGACACAGAATGATTTAGAGCCTCACTGCATTATATTTCATTATATTTTCACATTGCCCCATGCTGCCTGAATTTTGGGTTTTCCTTTACATAAATGAATACATTTCGACCATGAATTGATGCATAACTATTCATCAGAATGAAAAAAAAATTCCGGGGGTCCTCCCCCAGACCTCCCGCTCACTATGTGAGATATCATGATGTATACTATTCATCCACCATAATGGCAACAAAAGCCACATGTGGTACAGTTGCTTTGCATCATCCATTTATGGCTGAATGTGGGCGTGTAGAGGGCGGGATATGAGGCTGATCCACGCGCGCTCATTTCCAGGTGGACTGGGATTTATAAAGGGCACGCCATTTTCGGCTTTTGTGCATACGTACATTTTTAGTACGGATCCTACGCACTGTTTTATAAACGAGACCCCAGATACCAAAAGTGAGTCGAGTCGAGCGGTCTATGCAGTGGAAACACAGCTAAAGAGAGAGTGGATATTGAGTGGCTATTTTGCTTTTACATTAGCTTTTTTCATGTGGATATAATGTGTGCAATATCTAGTGATTGTGGACGAGTTGAGAATTCAGCACACAAATAGAGCATTATGCATAATAAGGGTCATTGGAGGCTGGTCTATTTTTGAGAGGCAAGAGGAGTAAAAAATGTTTAAAAAAAGAGTAAAACTGGTTGAAATAAACCATTACCAAATCTCAGTATCATTTATATACTGTATATATAAATAAATAAAAAATCTCTCTTCTTTGGAAAAAAATCCCCAAAAAGGATGCGTCCCTCAAAATTAGTCATAAATATTACCTTGTCAATCACCACATGCAGAAATTAAAGACCTTTGCAGATTTGTCATTGATCATATCTTTCAAGACATTATGGGAAAATGTGGTGTTTGGTTTCCTCTTCTTCTTAAAAAAGACAATATTCTTATCATAAATTTGATTTGTTGGCAAAGTCTTTTTTCTCATAAATATAAATTTAACAATACCATATTCTGTTATTTCTTCAAGACACTTAATATCTGTATGTTTTAAAATATTTGTGTCTAGTTTGATATACCCATGGCTCTTTTGTTATTGTTCTATTTGGCTATCACCCCCTGTATACTGAATCTGAATTATGTTCTTTTATTCAATAAAGAAAGAAAGTAGAGATAAGTAACCAACTAGTGTAAAATAACATGACACCGTGGGTTGCTTTTCCTCCTGTCCTCCCCAGTTTTTTGAGTCATTAGCCGTCACTGATAAGGGTTCATCTTTTCTTTCTTTTTCATTTTTCAATCATTTTTGTCTAACTGCTGTTTGTATGTTTTAATAAGATATCTATTTATTTTTTTAATTTAGCTAAATATTCTTTTTTTATAGTGCACTCAGGAGACTCTCAATCAAACTGGTGTTAGTTTGGCGTTTATCTGTTCTTTTTATATGCACAGTGATAGCATGCTGTCAGAGTGGAATGTTAAGTTCTCCTATGCTTAAGTTTTTTTTTTCTCACAGCAGATTTCCAGCAATTTGGGATATTATTCTAAAAAAGGGAAAGAGTGAAAGAAACAGTCAGAGTTCCCCGTTGTCCACTGGAGGGCAGCACAGCTTCACTGCTCATTCAGTCTGTACTGTGTAACCAACCCAAAGAATGGAGATACTCCAAAACACGACACGATAATAATGCAGGTAAAGTAGTTATTAAACACAATCCACCAGGTCAATTTCTAGAAGAGACCTAGTTGTTATTGAAGATTAACAAGATTCCAGATCAACTAAATTGTTATTCAGACTAAACACAGGCTACATGCACAGCAGAATAAAATTACATTGCATCTGGCTCATGAATGTAAGATAAAAATGACTAAAGTTTTAAAAAAGTGAATTATATAAACATACTGTGAGTATATTGCACACAATGCATATAACTGCACATTAAGGAGTCTGATGGCAAATTAGCAACTCAAACTATAGTTTTTGGACCAGGGCCTCCATTTCCTCTCTGTGTGAGGACAGTTAACCTGAGCAGCAGCACCAGAACCATGAAGCGACGGAGGATCACCTTAATGCTATGGCCATGCTCTCCATGGAGAAGAAACTGGTCAGAGACATTCCTGACTTTAAGAAGAAGGTCATTGAGAGGTTTGCCACTCAGAAGGAGAGAAGAGCAACATTCTTCTACAAATAGGCTGTCAAAAACATGCAGGCTTTCTCACCACAGTGACTTTTCTTGTACATAGTTGTCCTCGGTCTCATTTGCTTAAATTGGTCGTGGAGGCATCACAATTTAATTGAGACCGGTAAATTAGTTGTATTGTTCTTCTTAACTGTATTTTATGTAGTATTAATATCTGTGGATGTGTTGTGGTTGTGCCTTTTGAGTAAGGTGAGAGAGTTTTGAATCAGACGTTGTGCTGGAGTTTACCATCTCTACACCTCAGAGCACTTGAGTCCCATGTTTCTGTACATTCAGGTGTCTGAATAGCTTCAGGATCTTTACTTCCCCTGATCTTTACCTCACTATTGGTTTCCCAAACAAAGCAAGGTCAACAGGGGCATCGCAGTATGTAAACATTTCTATTACATGTTATATTGTTATATTACATTAGTATTGTATTACATGTTTATTATTATATTTTAGTACATGCAGTGGTGGAAGAAGTACTCAGATCTTTTACTTCAGTAAAAGTAGCAATACTACGATGTAGAAATACTCTGTTACAAGTAAGGGTCCTGCATTCAAAATCCTACTTCAGTAAAAGTGCAAAAATATTAGCATATGAATATACTTAAAGTACCAAACATAAAAGTACACATTATGCAGTATAATGTATGTTATTGGATTAAACTGTACTTATTGATGCATTAATGTGCTCATCACTTTAAAGGGACTATTTGAAACTTTCAGAAATGCTTCTTAACAGCGACACCTGTGGCCGTGAAATCAACGAAAGTCAGCGTCGGGCTCGCGCTTGCTCGCTCTAAATATACCTGAACGAGCATTGCTCAAAACAGTGAGGCGACAGACGTCAGCTAAAAGCACAATATCACTCTATATTTCAGCTGCTTGGCAGTAATGTTAGCTGACCAGACGAAGGTCTCTCCATGAACATGATTTAGATCTGATCCTAGTGTTGGCTTTTCCTGCCTAAGTGCAGGCTGAAGCAGCAGGGCTCTGCAGCGTGTCTCCCTGCTCTCTCCGCCCGCAGCCGGAGAGAGCAGAGGAGACACCGGCACCCGGTCGGTAACGAGAGGGCAACGTAACTCTCTGAAGAGCTCCGTCACTTCACAAGACACGGGAAAGCTCTGTTGGTCTGGAGGAACTGCAGCATTTATTTCTGCACAAACGTCCTGTGCATTCACTAGATATTCTCAGAGCTAAACTAACTCTTCTGCAGTGTGTAGTGAGCGTGCGTTCACGTCTAGAGGTGGAGCGAGACAGCGAGGACGCGCGCGCATTCTGAGTGAAGGAGAGCAGGCAGCGGAGACGAGGCTCCAGCCACACGCGAGCGCGCATATGCGAACGCGCATGTGTGGCGACCCGCTACATTTATACGCTTAAAAAGTTACAAATAGTCCCTTTAATGTTGCAGCTGGTAAAGGTGGAGCTCATTTTAATGACTTCATATACTGCTGGGTAGTTTAATCTATAATAATACATCATCATTTATTCATTGATTATATTTTGTATTAATAATCTGAATCTGTAAAGTAACTAAAGTTATTAAATCAATGTAGTGGAGTAAAAGCACAATATTTCCTTCTGAGAGAAAGCAGCAGAACATGGAAATACTCAAGTAAAGTACAAGTACCTCAAAATTGTTACCTCAAAATTGTACTTAAGTACAGTAATTGAGTAAATGTACTTAGTTACTTTCCACCACTAAGTACATGTTATACTGTTGTGTTTTTCTAAGCATTCTTTACTTCTCCTGTTGGAATAAAATAATTGTTGATTATTTAACTGCAAAGTAGTAATGTGTTTTTGATACCTTCACTTTTTTGCATTAAATCATACCGGGATGTTTGCTGAAATTGATTGGATGTGGCACAGCCCTACCTAGAAAAATTTCCACCAGCCGCCACTGGTTAGTCGTTAGCTACATTACCTGTCAGCAAACTACACTTACTAGGATAACTAAGTTTAGCTAATTGTTAGCTACATTACCTGTCAGCTAACTACACTTACTAAGATAACTAGGTTTAGCTAATTGTTAGCTACATTACCTTTCAGCTAGCTGCATTTACTAAGACATCTAGGTTTAGTTAGTTGTTAGCTACATTAACACTGCGTTTCCTTTAGCTGCTTCAAAATAAAAGCCCCCCGCTGGTGGAGGACTATTATGTGAAGCAGAAGGAAATGTTGAGTTTTCAGCAGTAAATGAACAAACCTCTGATGTGACTACAGCTCAGCTCAGTGTGTCCTGCAGTAGAAGTGCATGTATTCATGATTTGGCACAACACAGAACAGAAAACAGGAAAAGACAAAGTAAACAAATGAGCTGAAATATGAAACTTACCAGCTGAGTGCAGACAGTGTTTTGTTAGCAGAGGAACTGAAGTGACAGGACCCTGTTAAACATCTAAACTAACCAATGTTGATATTAGATATTATATCATAACACTTTTTAAGATGTTTAATGTGCTTCAACTGACGAGCTAATCAGCCCTCTACTGTAGCCTGAAAACTGATGTTTGTTTGATCTCTTGTTCAACGTGTCGCTCTGCAGGACCAGACGTGTGTTTGTAAGTTAGAGAAGGAGACTTTAGCAGGAAAGCTAAAGTGGGCTGTTGTTCAAAGTCTGTGTCTCTTGTTGTGTCTCAGGCTGCTGTCTGGCTGTTAGTCAGTGTGACTGTCTGTCTGTGATAGAACAGTGAAGTTGTTGCTTTAAACACAGTTTAATAGTTCTCCATTTTCATCTATGCAGATGGAGAACAAACAGCATTCTGATTGTTAATGCAAAGACGGAGTGCTATCATAAAAACAAAACATACAAATATATCATTATTTCTTTTGTGTTCAGATTCAGAAAGGAAGTGATGCAGAGCAGATATGTCTGGTGGAGCATATCTGAAACGGTTGTTACAACAATAGTCAGTGTATTAAAACAACAAGTCCTGTTTCCAGACATGAAGACATCAGCAGACAGATCTACAGTCTTACTTTGGACAGTGCTGGTCTGACTGGCTGTCTCAGGTCCAGGTCTTGTTCTGGTCTGACTGGCTGTCTGAGGTCCAGGTCTTGTTCTGGTCTGACTGGCTGTCTGAGGTCCAGGTCTTGTTCTGGTCTGACTGGCTGCCTGAGGTCCAGGTCTTGTTCTGGTCTGACTGGCTGTCTGAGGTCCAGGTCTTGTCCTGGATCTGGACATCTGCTCCTCCACAGAAGCATGACTCCTCTTCTTCTCTCTGTGGAGACATTACTTTATTACTAAAATCATTTGTTGATTGTTGGTGAAGAATATCCAGACTTGGCCGACACTGAAGCTCAGATGGTCACAGAGAAGAGTTAAAGTGTTGCTACTTTTCTGTTTGAATTCAGCATTCAGTCTGTAATGAAAATGTTCCTTTATTTTAACTATCCTGCTTTAATGAACAAGAATTAGCTGATTTTCCTATCTCTTATTGAACATTTAGTGATCTGGCTGAAGTTTGTTTATTAAAGAGGAACAATTGACATTTTTAAAACATTGATATTAAGGCTAAATAACTATATATCTACATAAAAGAACTGCAACCTGCTCATGTATGCACATATTGAGAGGAAACCACAAGGTGACAGTGTCATCACGGTAAACAGTGACTGCCTGTCAGTGTGATATCAACGGAGAATAGAATTTCAGCAACATTTGCAATTTAAATAAACATGCTGTTAATTTCTGAATCTATTTTATGTGTTAACAATAAACACTTATGAAACAATGAAACTGTGTCACACCTTTCTGACTTCTTTGTTTAACAGTAGTTATAGTTTAGTGTTGTCCACTGAAACGGAGAGATCATGACAGAAAACTTCACACCAGGAAGGTATCTGGACTATTCCCATCCGTGCTCTACGTGGTCAACAATAGTCTCGGACTGTATTTATGGAATTAGTTATAGATAACGTTATTTTACTGTCTAACTAGCTAGCTACCAATATGCCGTGTTTGTTCCTAGCATGGTCACTAATAAATGATGTATTATTATAGATTAAACTAGCAGCGGTATATAATAATAAATGATGTATTATTATCGATTAAACTACCAGTGGTATATAATCATAAATTATGTACTACTATAGATTAAACTAGCAGCGGTATATAATAATAAATTCTGTATTATTATAGATTAAACTAGCAGCGGTATATAATAATAAATGATGTATTATTATAGATTAAATTAGCAGCGGTATATAATAATAAATGATGTATTATTATAGATTAAACTACCAATGATATATATATATATATATATATATATATATATATTAGGGCCACATTGAGGGAAAAACATCTGAGATTTCCAGAATAAAGTCATAACTTTACAAGAAAAAAAGTTGTGATATTACGAGAATAAAGTCATAACTTTACGAGAAAAAAGTCGGAATATTACGAGAATAAAGTCAGAATATTACAAGAAAAAAAAGTCGTAATATTCAGAGAATAAAGTCATAACTTTACGAGAAACAAAATCAGAATAATACGAGAATAAAGTCATACATTTATGAGAAAAAAAGAAAATATCACGTAAAATTACTACTTTATAATACTATGACTTTATTCTCGTAATATCAGATTTATTTTTTTTCCTCAATGTGGCCCTAATACTCTGTTGTACCATCGTACCATAGACCTATAACAATGACTTAAATGTAAACAAAAAACTTAAATGTAAACAAAAAAAACAGCTATTCATTTCCATTTTTTGAAAATCAACAGGGAGCCACTGGAGAGGAGCTGAAGAGACGCATGTGGCTCCGCAGCCACAGGTTGTTGACCCCTGGGTTAAACCAATAACACAGAACACTAATATTACCCCTCCTGCCATTATTATATTACACCACACTACAATACAATTATTGACCAATTGGATTGGTTTACACACATAAGAGGCATTACTCATAAAACAATTACAGTTTATTATACATGTACTGTATGTTATATACTCATAATATACTTACTACAACATATACATTATATTATATATTATATAGATATAAATGGATTACATTGTAATATATAATTGTTTTCATTGTTTATAGTCATTCCCAACAGCCTTTACTGGCTCTAAATACAGTATATCACAGATCACATGGTTAAGATCATATCTGCCTGTTTTACACTCTTTGACCATCAGGTGGTTTCGTGCACATGAAGCCTCCAGAAATGAAATGAACCCTTTAATTAACCAATTTGCTGGAAAGCTTCAACTGTGACGGGAACTTTAACGGTGAAGCCGCTGAGCTAAGACGGGAACTTTAACGGTGAAGCGGCTGAGCTGAGAACTTCTTCATCACTTTGACTTCAGGCGGAAGAGTAGAACGGTAGAATTCAGAAACCACATGTTTCACCATATGCTGCACACAGTTTTGTGAAAGAAATTATCCAAAAATTATTAGAAAAATATGTGAAAAATATCCTAATATTGTTCTAAAAATCTGGGAAAATGTCTGAAAAAATATGTGAAAAAAATCCGAAAAATGTGTAAAATATCCAAAAAAATTTCTGCATTATATTATTTAAATATGTGAAAACTAAACATCTATTTGTAAAGAGGACTTTCTACAAGCTAAAAGCATGAAAAAACATTCAGAAATATGTGAAAGATATCCGGAAAATGTCTCAAAATAAATAGTGAAAAATATCCAAAAAACGTACGAAAATATGTGAAAAATATGTGAAAATTATTTGAAAAATATGCAAAACATATCCAAAAAAAAGTCCAAAAATTATAAGTAAAATATGTGAGAAATATTTTGAAAAATATCCAAAAAATTGGGGGAAAATGTCTGAAAAAATATGTGAAAAAAATCAGATAAATATGTGTTAAAATATCAAAAAATTATGTGAAAAATATTAATATGTGAAAACTAAACATCTATTTGTAAATAGGACTTTCTACAAGCTAAAAGCATGAAAAAACATTCAGAAATATGTGAAAAATATCCGAAAAATGTCTGAAGATTATTAGTGAAAAATATATCCTCAAAACGTACGAAAATTATTAGTAAAATAGGTGAAAAATATATTTTACTAATAATACTAATAATTAAAATATGTGAGAAAAATATTGAAAAATATCCGAAAATTGTTCAAAAAATCTGGGAAAATGTCTGAAAAATATGTGAAAAAAATCCGAAATATGTGAAAAATATTCAGAAAATGTCTCAAAATGAATAGTGAAAAATATCCAAAAAACTTATGAAAATTACTAAAATATGTGAAAAATATCTGAAAATTATTTGTAACATATCCAAAAAAAAGTCCAAAAATTATAAGTAAAATATGTGACAAAAATTTGAAAAATATCCGAAAAAGTGTGTGAAAAATATTAAATATGTGAAAACTAAACATCTATTTGTAAAGAGGACTTTCTACAAGCTAAAAGCATGAAATAACATTCAGAAATATGTGAAAAATATACGAAAAATGTCTGAAGATTATTATTGAAAAATATCCTCAAAACGTACAAAAATTATAAGTAAAACATGTGAAAAATATCAGATTTTTTTTTTTAAATATGCAAAACATATCCAAAAAAAATTCTAAAAATTCTAAGTAAAACGTGAGAAAAATATTGAAAAATATCCGAAATTTTTTCGAAAATTCTGGGAAAATGTCTGAAACTAAACACACGACAAAGCTGTGGAAAGGAAACCAGTAGCGACGATGTGTGTCGGCCAATGCAACCGGTTGTTTTATTTATAAAGCAACCGCTTTATTTCTTAAGACACAACATGACATTTATCTGGAAGATGCTTTTGTCTGAAGCGACTTACAATTTAAGTCAATTTAAAGTTTCAGTAGGCAATAATATTTTTGGCATCGTTGGGAAAAAAATCCCATAATAACCTTTCAGCATTTTGTAATTCAAGTGTTCTGAGAGAAAACTAGACTTCTGCTCCTCCTGATGGCTCTGTTTTCAGGTTTTAGTAAATCTAGCTCATGACGGGAGACTTTGACCAATCACAGGTCATTTCAGAGAGAGAGAGCGTTCCTATTGGCTGTGCTCCGGCTGGTGGGCGGTGCTTGGTATCTCCTCAACTTGATCACTACAAGATGATTCTGAGAACATGTGAGGAGAGAAATAGGTATTACAGAAACAGAATATTGATTCATATGTGAAAATATGATTTGTGGCTTCTGGACGCCGACAGTAACGTTAATATTACCGTTGCTTAGCAGCAGTGTTCTCACCACTTAACCACTTGAACGCCACGCACACATCGTGTACACGACTTCCCGTGTTGTAAACACAAGCTCATCAGTTTCACTTGAAGGCACCATCTGTTCCAGATAAGACAACAAAGTCTTGTCGTTGCCTTTAAAAGGTCTTTGTCCACACTGTTAATTACAGTTGTTGCATTAGAACAACTGTCACAGAAAAAGCTCCTCTGTGTTTCAGTTGAGGTCTCATTTAATAACAGCATCTGTCTGTTCTAGTTCATGTTTGCAGACACGATCTCTTAATGGAATAGTTTCACTGCTCAACATCCATCCAATGAGTCCAACTTTGGTTCCATCACAGTGTGAAATGAAATCTTTATTGTAGGCACAAGTTACAGAAGGTCTAGTGACGAATAAAATGACCAAACAACCAAAAACCCAGGAGGGAAAAAAAAGGAGCACGTTATTATCACGTTAACAAATTAAAACTTAATTAATAACTTCCAAAAATTAGCAATAAGAAGGCGGTCCCAAAACATATAGAAATGTCAGGAGCTCTCTATCGCAGGTCTTCATCACCAACAACACATCGGAAGTTATCCCAAGTAAATGATTATAAAATGTTGAAACCAAACCACAAGAGCTTGAAAATGAATTCACTTTTCCCCCCAAACTTCAGTGAATCACCTTCAGAGTGAAAGTCCACACAGGCTTTGACGACGGAATTTTTTAAGATAACAATAAGTGATGTGAGTCTCTAAAACAGCCAGATATTATAGAGATTCATCATCACACTCCAGCTTCTTGCTTTTGTTTCAGCCTAAGATCTGAACACCCACGGATCCACCTTACGGAGAGCAGCGATCAGAACTGAGCTGGCTTCAGTTCCCTTTAGTCGCAAAGTGTCGATCAGGTCTCATGCTTTATCTCTCTTGGTTTTTGTTCTGATTGACTGCATTTCAGCTTGTTCAGATTAGGATCAGACATTCCCTCTACAAACTTTGTTCGAACCAACCGCAGCCTCTCCTCTGGTGAGATGCTGTCCTCTGGTGGGACGCTGTCCTCTGGTGGGACGCTGTCCTCTGCTGGGACGCTGTCCTCTGGTGGGACGCGGTCCTCTGGTGGGATGTTCCTCTGAGGGATTTCCATTCTTAGATCTGGGAGATAACCAGGGGAAAAACCGACAATCACTTTTAAAGAGCAATTCAACTGAAATGAAACGTCATGTTTCTGTACAGCAACATGTCTGCTCTGTAAATTAGTTGTTCTGTGTTCAAAATCAGAAACCAAAAGGGAGACATTCATATTTTATATGTTTTGGTTTCATGATTCTTCTCTGTGGTGAGTGCATGTTCTCCCCGTGTTGGCGTGGGTTTTCTCCGGCTTCCTCCCTCAGTTCAGAGACATGTACTGTAGGTTAGGTTAAATGATGACTCTAAATTGCTCGTAGGTGTGAATGTGAGTGTGCATGTCTGTCTGTGTGTGTATGTGTGTCAGCCCTGTGATTGACTGGATACCTGTCCAGGTGTTCCCCACCAATAACAGCTAGGATGGGGTCCAGCCGCGCCGCGGCCCTCTAAGGATAAGCCGTTACAGATAATGGATGGATGGTTTCATGAAGGAGCCCTCTATTAATCCGTAGGTATACCGCTAGTTCTGTTTATATAGATGAAGAACTTGTTTCTTTAAGCTGGGGACGCACCGACCGACATCAGAGAACTAGCGGCGACGAAGGTCGCCTGTCGCGTCGCCTCACGTCGTCTTTGTTTTGGCCGACAAGTCGCACTCGAACACACCGCAAAGACGACAGCCGACGGTCAGTTAGCACGTACGTTCTGCTCCTGGTGACAGGAGACTGCATGATTGTCAATGATTAATCATGATTAATCGCATATCAATCACACATTTTGAATCTGTTCAACATGTCCCCTTAGTTCTCTATATCTATAGAATATGATATGCCTTTGGGTTGAAACTATTCAGATATACCAACTTGCTGTTCAATGTGCCTTACATTAGATTATGTTCTATATACAGCAAGGCCTCGTCTATTAAAGGGTTCCTACACATTTTACATTTCAAAGACTTCCAGACTTCTCTGTAGATTTTTCAGACCATATTTGACTTTGTGACTCTGGGTTCAGAGGACGCTGTGACAAGACTACAGTGCTTCAGTGGTTCACTACTTCCCGGTTCACTTACCAGGATAGATCGCCATGGTAACTGATGCTGAACACCTGAACTGCTCCGCAGCAGGTTATGTTCCAGATAAGAGATCAACTGGTATAAAAGCACCGTCTACTGACCATTGGCTGTTAGTGGAGGGAACCAGAGTGATGCTAACTTCCTGGTTGGCCTACAGAAATACGTCATCCCTGCAGCACTCTATTGGTGTTCATTCCTTAATAAACTCTAATAATTTGGAACCCTCAATTTTGTGAAGGATTCAGTGGGAGGAAGACTTGGGGACACAGTTTCCTGATAAAGTTTAGAAGGAGGCTTCAGATAGGGTACATTCCTCTTCAATTTCCTGACGACATACAATTATCCACGTCAAAGGTTTTACATTGTCTCCACTGGTCTAAAGTAAAGCTAGCCAGGCCCATGTCTGGTGTGGATCCTGTGTGTGACCGATGCAGGCTAGCACAAGCCACCCTGTCACAGTGAGGTGGTTTTGTCCAAAACTAAATATAGTTTCTGGCAATCAATATTACACACTCTCTGTCCAGAGTTTATACGATTACCTGTATGAAGATTCAGCTGTCTGCTCAGGTGAGAAGGATGTTGGAGCCTGGAATCAAAAAAGGAACAGAATTAGTTATTTTAATAGAAATACCAACTTGTCTTAGTGTTTAATAAAGTGATGAAATACTAGAGCCACTCTGTCAATACTCAACTCAAGCACCCTGTATGAGTCAGAGAGGAAATGACTTCAATGGAGTGACAGTGTGAGGTGTGTTAGAGAAGGCTACACAGAAGGACAACTACACCAAGAACATGGGTCTCAATAATCAACATGTATTTAGCTCCTGATCCAGCACCAGCGCCAGCAAAACTACCAGTACCAGTACCAGTACCGGTACCAGTACCAGCACCAGCTCCAGCACCAGCACCAGCAAAACGACCAGTACCAGTACCAGCTCCAGCACCAGCACCAGCTCCAGTACCAGCTCCAGCACCAGCACCAGCACCAGCTCCAGCAAAACTACTAGTACCAGCACCAGTACCAGCTCCAGCAAAACTACCAGCACCAGCACCAGCACCAGCACCAGCACCAGCACCAGCTCCAGCACCAGCACCAGTACCAGCACCAGCAAAACTACCAGTTCCAGTACCAGCAAAACTACAGTACCAGCACCAGTACCAGCTCCAGCAAAACTACCAGCACCAGCACCAGCACCAGCTCCAGCACCAGCACCAGCACCAGCACCAGCTCCAGCACCAGCACCAGCACCAGCACCAGCTCCAGCAAAACTACTAGTACCAGCACCAGTACCAGCTCCAGCAAAACTACCAGCACCATTACCAGCTCCAGCACCAGCTCCAGCTCCAGCTCCAGCTCCAGTACCAGCTCCAGCACCAGCACCAGCACCAGCAAAACTACCAGCACCAGCAGCAGAACCAGCTCCAGCATAAAAACAAGCTCTAGCTTCAGCACCAGTACCAGTACCAGTACCAGTACCGGCACCGGCACCGGCACCGGCACCAGTACCACTACCAGCTCCAGCTCCAGCTCCAGCTCCAGCTCCAGCACCAGTACCACTACCACTACCAGCACCAGCTCCAGCTCCAGCACCACTACCAGCACCGGCTCCAGCTCCAGCTCCAGTACCAGCTCCAGCACCAGTACCAGTACCAGTACAAGTACAAGTACCAGCTCCAGCACCAGCACCAGCACCAGCACCAGCACCAGCACCAGCACCAGCACCAGCAAAACTACCAGCACCAGCAGCAGAACCAGCTCCAGCATAAAAACAAGCTCTAGCTTCAGCAACAGTACCAGTACCAGTACCAGCACCGGCACCAGTACCAGTACCACTACCAGCTCCAGCTCCAGCACCAGTACCAGTACCAGTACCACTACCAGCACCAGCTCCAGCTCCAGCTCCAGTGGCAGCTCCAGCACTAGTACCAGTACCAGTACCAGCTCCAGCACCAGTATCAGTACCAGTACCACTACCAGCACCAGCTCCAGCTCCAGCACCAGTACCACTACCAGCACCAGCTCCAGCTCCAGCTCCAGTGGCAGCTCCAGCACTAGTACCAGTACCAGTACCAGTACCAGCACCAGCACCAGCACCAGCACCAGCACCAGCACCAGTACCAGTACCAGCTCCAGCACCAGCACCAGCACCATCTCCAGCTCCAGCACCAGCACCAGCACCAGCACCAGCACCAGCACCAGCACCAGCACCAGCACCAGCACCAGCACGGATCGTGGTACTGCCAGCGGCGAGAGCTCAGAGGCCAAGTTTAGTAAATAAATGATAGTTCAGTGATCTTCACTCCACATTATTAACTTCTGCAGGTGAATGCAGACTAAGTCATTAAATAAATGTCTGCCTGCAGGTGTAATACACTACAGTTCTTCAGTGGTAGATCCTTGATAAATGTCCAAGTAAAGTCATCCATGGTTCATACTGGAGGATTTCACACCGTACAACTGCTCCTTTCTCACCTTTTCGTCGTCCTCGGGTAGCTTTATTCCCTCATTCAGTTTGACATCTGAGTCACCTGAAAGTGAAAGAGAAAAAAAGGATCAGATATTCATGAATATTATTCAAATAGACGGGATCTTAACAGCTGGAACAAAGATGGAGTTGAGTAACAGTTTTGTTGTACAATAAGGACATTCTGATTTTAAGATCAGATGTGAATGTACAATAGTTTGATGAATGGGGGAAGTTGTTTCAATACTCACATTCTTTGTGTCTGGCAGCTCTGTATACATTCTGGTCTGTACTGTAGAGATCAACACAGTCAGAAAAGTTCTAGAACAAGTTTAAAATAATTGTCTGATCTTTGAATTAGCATCAATCTATCAGAATTAAATGCTTATCATCATATCTGCACCATGAAGACTAGAACTGACTGCTGACAATCATGTTCTGTGCCTACATTAAAGTAAATAACTAGTCATTAGTCTTGATCCAACACATATCAAAAGACAACACAACTAACTACACTTTTCACTCGGCTGTAAATTCACACTTCTGTAAAAACATTGCTGACTGACTGTAAAATGTTGCTTTGCATTATCAGCTGGCTTTTTGTCGATTCCCAGTAGAAATACCTTGAATCCCAGTAGAAGTACCTCTGGTAATTTGGCTCTGAGGGTTCTCATCCTTGTTGCTGCACTAGCAACTCTTAAACTTTGTTTGTACTCATGTGAAACGCCGTGGCGAGGGCCTGCGTAGATGGCGAGCACGCTACGAGCATGCACAGAGGCGTTTATGCTCAGAGCGTTGTTCGCTGCAGTATGCTCCGAAACGCCAAGAGGCGTACAAACAAAATATGTGGATCAGCAAGAAGTCAACGAGTGGTACCGGAGAGGAAAGTAGGTTGCCTGGCAATAGTAGTGTACACCGACGTACGTACCGCAAAACATTACATCTGTGTACTGTAATTATTACTGTGACCTCCTGACCTCCAAGTCTAAATGACTTCCTGTCTCTCGGTGCTTCCCCTCGGGTCGCCACTCTTTACATCAGACCCTTTCATCTTTAACAAAACGATCTCTCAGATTCTTTCACAGCCTACAGCAGAAAACCTCCTTTTACCCAGCGTGAGGAATATTTCTTTATTATAATATTTAATGACGTGTGACTGTCCCTGTGGTCATGTGACTGTCCCCGTGGTCATGTGACTGTCCCCGTGATCATGTGACTGTCTCTTCGGTCTCTCAGTGAACAGTTGTAGAGATTTCTTTACAGGCGAAGCTGCTCGGCCAGTCGTCCCTCGAAGGCCATGTTGAAATGAAAGACGGCGCACGCAGTCGGCGCATGGTTACAAAATCCGCGACAACTTGCGGAGCCTTCGCACACCACGCAAAAGTCGTGATGGCGTAATTTTCTGGCGAGCGCACCTCACTCCGGCTTCACTATTTCACCATAAACCAGGCTTTACTGGTTGGTTGTCCACACAGTGGAGCTGCAGGGATACCCCACGGGTGTAACACACTGACTGTTGAGTGTTTAGTGCAATACTGGTGGAACCAGCATGGACCGATTCCGAACCTCTACTGACCTCAGAGTCTCCAGTCTACAGTGTGGACTCTCAAGAAAACCACATAGCAGCTTCACTCCTGAATCCGGCAGCCCGTTGAAGGTCAGATCCAGCTCTCTCAGATGGGAGGGGTTGGACTTCAGAGCTGAGGCCAGAGAAGCACAGCTGATCTCTGACAAACTGCAGCTCCTCAATCTGAATAAAGAATAAATTATGTAAGTTTAGAAAACAAAGTTCCAGCTTGAAATCATTCAATGTTTAATAATGTGTTCAGAGCTGAAGAAGGTTTAGAACGTAGAAGTTTAGAAAATGTAAACTCCAAACACCTGAAGCCAACAGGATGCAGGTTAAAAACTGTAAAATACAAACAGTGAAACAGAGCTCTCATTCATTCATTCTCTTCAGGCTGACGTGCTTGCGGTAAGAGTATTGCCTCATTTCCGGTTGCCTGTCTTTCTGTGCACTGCTAGTGTTCTGTAGCTGCTCTAGCACATCCAGGGCAATATAGTTCTACTCTTTATTACAGCGGATAATTACCCGCTACTTTCATACTTACACTAGTTCTGCTTAAGCACTCATAACTCGCTCCTTTTTAGAGATTTTTCCATAATCCCACAGTTGCTTGCAAGCTATTCAGCTCTGCTAACGCAAGCTGGGCTATCATACTGTAGCAAAGCAATAGCCTAGCAGTTAGCGATGGCTTCTCTCTCTCCCTCTCCTGCTCTCTCCTGCTCTGTGTGTCTCATTTTTAGTTATTCCTCTGCCTCCTTTAGTGATAATGGTACATGTATTAAATGTAGTGCACTTGCTGCATTGGAGGTTCCGCACCATGGAAACTAAATCATTAGCTTCTGTAGTTAGCCAGCCCCTAGCCAGTGCGGGCCAGACAAGCGTAGCTCCTGCTAGCCATCCCCCGGCACCCCCCGAGCAGCCGGGAGGCTGGGTGACTGTCCGGAGGAAGCATAGTCCTAAACTGAAGCCCACGGTTAACCACCAACCATTCCACATTTCAAACAGATTCTCCCCACTCAGCGACACACCCGCTGAGAAACCAACTCTGGTTATAGGCAGCTCTATTCTGAGAAACGCGAAGTTAAACCAGCTACCATAGTTAACTGCATCTCTGGAGCCAGAGCTACCATAGTTAACTGCATCCCTGGAGCCAGAGCTACCATAGTTAACTGCATCCCTGGAGCCAGGGGAAGACGAAATATGCTCTATGGAAAAGCTGACCCATTATCTAAGGACTAAAGCAGGGACCCATGAACAACGCTGGGAAAAATGGATTGCATACAAGAGAAAAGTTGGCTCATGTTCACAGATGATCTGAAAAGAACAGATACAAATTTGTAATGTCAGAGTAGTGCCCCCCCCTTTTTTGTTTTAGTTTTATGAGTTTATCTTTGTTTTTATGGTTGACGTGAAATTTGTTCAATGTAATAAAACTGGAAAATACATAAATAAAAAGTTAAAAAAATGGTGTCTGACCTCAGAGTCTCCAGTCTACAGTGTGGACTCTCCAGAAAACCACACAGGAGTTTCACTCCTGAGTCCTGCAGCTCGTTTCCTTCCAGATACAGCTCTCTCAGATGGGAGGGGTTGGACTTCAGAGCTGAGGCCAGAGAAGCACAGCTGATCTCTGACAAACTGCAGTTCTCCAATCTGAATAAAGAATAAATGATGTAAGTTTAGAAGACAACGTTCCAGCTTGAAATCATTCAATGTTTAATAATGTGTTCAGAGCTGAAGAAGGTTTAGAATGTAGAAGTTTAGAAAATGTAAACTCCAAACACCTGAAGCCAACAGGATGCAGGTTAAAAACTGTAAAATACAAACAGTGAAACAGAGCTCTCATTCATTCATTCTCTTCAGGCTGACGTGCTTGCGGTAAGAGTATCGCCTCATTTCAGGTTGCCTGTCTTTCTGTGTACTGCTAATGTTCTGTAGCTGCTCTAGCACATCCAAGGCAATATAGTTCTACTCTTTATTACAGCGGCTAATTACCCGCTACATTCATACTTACACTAGTTCTGCTTAAACACTCATAACTCGCTCCTTTTTAGAGAACTCGATAATCCCACAGTTGCTTGCAAGCTATTCAGCTCTGCTAACGCAAGCTGGGCTATCGTACTGTAGCAAAGCAGTAGCTTAGCAGTTAGCGATGGCTTCTCTCTTTCCCTCTCCTGCTCTGTCTTGCTCTGTGTGTCTCATGTTTAGTTATTCCTCTGCCTCCTTCAGTGATAATGGTACATGTATTAAATGTAGTGCACTTGCTGTATTGGAGGCGAGGGTTAGTGAATTTGGAGCCCGGTTCCGCACCATGGAAACTAAATCATTAGTTTCTGTAGTTAGCCAGCCCCTAGCCGGTGCGGGCCGGACAAGCGTAGCTCCTGCTAGCCGTCCCCCGGCAACCCCCGAGCAGCCGGGAGGCAGGGTGACTGTCCGAAGGAAGCATAGTCCTAAGCTGAAGCCCACGGTTCACCACCAACCACTCCACGTTTCAAACAGAATCTCCCCACTCAGCGACACACCCGCTGAGAAACCAACTCTGGTTATCGGCAGCTCTATTCTGAGAAACGTGAAGTTAAACCAGCTACCATAGTTAACTGCATCCCTGGAGCCAGAGCTACCATAGTTAACTGCATCCCTGGAGCCAGAGCTATCATAGTTAACTGCATCCCTGGAGCCAGGGGAAGACGAAATATAATGTATGGAAAAGCTGACCCATTATCTAAGGACTAAAGCAAGGACCCATGAACAACGCTGGGAAAAATGGATTGCATACAAGAGAAAAGATGGCTCATGTTCACAGATGATCTGAAAAGAACAGATCAAAGTTTGTAATGTCAAAGTAGTGCCCCCTCCCCCCCACCCCTCTTTTTTTTTGTTTTATGAGTTTATCTTTGTTTTTATGTTTGATGTGAAATTTGTGCAGTGTAATAAAACTGGAAAATACATAAATAAAAAGTAAAAAAAAAAAAATGGTGTCTGACCTCAGAGTCTCCAGTCTACAGTGTGGACTCTCCAGAAAACCACACAGTAGTTTCACTCCTGAATCCTGCAGCTTGTTTTCATTCAGCTCCAGCTCTCTCAGATGGGAGGGGTTGGACTTCAGAGCTGAGGCCAGAGAAGCACAGCTGATCTCTGACAAACTGCAGCTCCTCAATCTGAATAAAGAATAAATGATGTAAGTTTAGAAGACAACGTTCCTGCTTGAAATCATTCAATGTTTAATAATGTGTTCAGAGCTGAAGAAGGTTTAGAACGTAGAAGTTTAGAAAATGTAAACTCCAAACACCTGAAGCCAACAGGATGCAGGTTAAAAACTGTAAAATACAAAAAAATGAAACAGAGAGTCATTCATTCATTCTCTTCAGGCTGACGTGCTTGCGGTAAGAGTATTGCCTCATTTCCGGTTGCCTGTCTTTCTGTGTACTGCTAGTGTTCTGTAGCTGCTCTAGCACATCCAGGGCAATATAGTTCTACTCTTTATTACAGCGGATAATTACCCGCTACTTTCATACTTACACTAGTTCTGCTTAAGCACTCATAACTCGCTCCTTTTTAGAGACTTCTCCATAATCCCACAGTTGCTTGCAAGCTTTTCAGCTCTGCTAACGCAAGCTGGGCTATCATACTGTAGCATAGCAGTAGCTTAGCAGTTAGCGATGGCTTCTCTCTTTCCCTCTCCTGCTCTGTCTTGCTCTGTGTGTCTCATGTTTAGTTATTCCTCTGCCTCCTTTAGTGATAATGGTACATGAATTAAATGTAGTGCACTTACTGCATTGGAGGCGAGGGTTAGTGAATTAGAAGCCCGGTTCCGCACCATGGAAACTAAATCATTAGTTTCTGTAGTTAGCCAGCCCCTAGCCGGTGCGGGCCGGACAAGCGTAGCTCCTGCTAGCCGTCCCCCGGCACCCCCCGAGCAGCCGGGAGGCTGGGTGACTGTCCGGAGGAAGCATAGTCCTAAACTGAAGCCCACAGTTCACCACCAACCACTCCACGTTTCAAACAGATTCTCCCCACTCAGCGACACACCCGCTGAGAAACCAACTCTGGTTATCGGCAGCTCTATTCTGAGAAACGTGAAGTTAAACCAGCTACCATAGTTAACTGCATCCCTGGAGCCAGAGCTACCATAGTTAACTGCATCCCTGGAGCCAGGGAAGACGAAATATACTCTATGGAAAAGCTGACCCATTATCTAAAGACTAAAGCACTAAAGACCCATGAACAACGCTTGGAAAAATGGATTGCATACAAGAGAAAAGATGGCTCATGTTCACAGATGATCTGAAAAGAACAGATCAAAGTTTGTAATGTCAGAGTAGTGCTCCCCCTTTTTTGTTTTAGTTTTATGAGTTTATCTTTGTTTTTATGTTTGATGTGAAATTTGTTCAGTGTAATAAAACTGGAAAATACATAAATAAAAAGTTTTTTAAAAAATGGTATCTGACCTCAGAGTCTCCAGTCTGCAGTGTGGACTCTCCAGAAAACCACACAGTAGCTTCACTCCTGAATCCTGCAGCTCGTTGTAGCTCAGCTCCAGCTCTCTCAGATGGGAGGGGTTGGACTTCAGAGCCGAGGCCAGAGAAGCACAGCTGATCTCTGACAAACTGCAGTCACTCAATCTGAATAAAGAATAAATAATGTAAGTTTAGAAGACAACGTTCCAGCTTGAAATCATTCAATGTTTAATAATGTGTTTAGAGCTGAAGAAGGTTTAGAACGTAGAAGTTTAGAAAATGTACTTTATAGATATCTACAAGTTATACATTATATTACAAAACACAAAGACTGGTTGAATATTAAAAGAGAACCAGCTAATACAGAAATTTTATACAACTGTTTGAACACCCTACCTCAACAAAAAAACATATAACCCATATGTACAAAAAGCTAATGTTAGACACATCAGAGAACACTTTACATATTAAAGGACAATGGGAAAACAGTATGTAAACAACTATGGAAAGAATTTGACTGGAAGGTGAAAGTGAGGTTCTTTAGGACCCCGCTGGTAGCATGTGTTTTTAAAAACAACTCTACTGACCTATGCTGGAGAAGCTGTGGTATGGTCGGCAACCATACTCATATATTTTGGGACTGCCCGAAAAAACGAACTTTTTGGAAAAATGTCAAAGAAGAAATTGAGAAATTGATCCTGGAAATGGACATTCCCCTGGACCCGCTACTGTTCTTACTGGAAGTATCACCTGAATGCCTGTTGACCACAGATCAGTGCTATGTACTGAATATCTTATTGATGGTTGCAAGAAAAATAATCACTATTAGCTGGATGAAGACTAACCCTCCCACAATTGCTCAATGGTTACAAAAAGTTAAACAGGTGTACATGATGGAAAACATGACTGCCCAGGTATAACTGAAATTGCTTATTTTTAAAAGGAGATGGATGTTAGTTATAGAATACCTTAGTCAGGAATCCTGTACTTAATTGTCTTTGATGTATAGTCTTTGTAGGTATGTATGTGGGTAGATGTGTGTGCACTCCATCCATATGCAGCGTTATTTTGTTTTTGTGTACATGTTTGTCAGGTGAGGCCCAGTCTCAAGGCGGTTTTGTTTTGCGATGATTAATTGCCTGTTAATTTGTATTAAAGGGACTATTTGTAACTTTCAGAAATGCTTCTTAACAGTGACACCTGTGGCCGTGAAATCAACGAAAATCAGCGTCGGGTTCGCACTTGCTCGCTCTAAATATACCTGAACGAGCATCGCTCAAAACAGTGAGGCGACACACGTCAGCTAAAACCACAATATCACTCTATATTTCACCTGCTTGGCAGTAATGTTAGCTGACCAGACGAAGGTCTCTCCATGAACATGATTTAAATCTGATCCTAGTGTTTGCTTTTCCTGCCTAAGTGCAGGCTGAAGCAGCTGGGCTCTGCAGCGTGTCTCCTCTGCTCTCTCCGCCCGCAGCCGGAGAGAGCAGAGGAGACACCGGCACCCGGTCGGTAACGAGAAGACAACATAACTCTCTGAAGAGCTCCGTCACTTCACAAGACACGGGAAAGCTCTGTTGGTCTGGAGGAGCTGCAGCATTTATTTCTGCACAAACGTCCCCTGTGCATTCACTAGATATTCTCAGAGCGAAACTAACTCTTCTGCAGTGTGTAGTGAGCGCGCGTTCAGGTCTAGAGGTGGAACGAGACAGCGAGGACGCGCGCGCTGTCTGAGTGAAGGAGAGCAGGCAGCGGAGACGAGGCTCCAACCACACGCGAGCTCGCATATGCGAACATACATGTGTGCCGACCCGCTACATTTATACACTTAAAAAGTTACAAACAGTCCCTTAAATGGAAATAAAGTTAAAAAAAAGAAGAAATTGTGAAAGTGTAAAAAAAACAAAAAAACTAAACTTAAATGTGTAGCTCAACATTACTATTTCCTAATCAATGATCTTTTCCCTAAAATGGGTAGAGTGACTTTGTCATTGTGTTATTGTGGATCATCATAATGTCAGCCTTCTACAGACATCATCCAGATGTCACCACAACATTCATACACCTGTTCATGTCAACACACATCAATAACATGCTGCTGATCTCAGTCAAGTCTGGAATTAGAGGATCAATATTAAATCAGACTTGCTGGACTTCATTACTTCATTTATTACATGGCCTTCTTCTTACTGTATCTGATAGCTTAGCAGGTTTATGTCATTTACAGGAAAGTTCCTCATTTGTTCAAGTGTGTCTGTAAACAACAGCCACATGTCATATGTACATTAAAAGAGTTATTGGTGGCAGTAATCATTCCTCCTGTGAAGTGGTCCCGTCATAACACAACTACACTGTAAGAAATGACTTCAGAAGTTCAACTGAAACTAATATGAAGATTCAGCAGTCTGAGTCCGACAAATCAAGTGAGTGTTTACCGAAGTTACTGTTTAGTACCAACTTCCCTCTTTGAGTTACTAATCCTCCTGCAGCTCAACAAGGAAACTGTCAAACACAACATACTGACTGGATACATACTGGCTGGGCAATATATCCATATTATATCGATATCGTGATATGAGACGAGATATCGTATTAGATTTTGGATATCGTAATATCTACGGCTGTCAAAGTTAATCGTTTTAACTCCACTAATTTCTTTAACACATTAACGCAATCAATCTTCCAGAATTTGTAGCGGGTTTTAAAGCTAGAGTGGATATACTGGTATCATAGGAAACTACAAAACCTGATGAATCCATCGGTACCAACCATGTCATACTAACTCGAGGTTAAATAACACTTCAAACCTATGCTAAATTTTGTCGAGGAAAAAATGTTGTCCATTTTCAAAGGAGTCCCTTGACCTCTGACCTCCAGATCAGTGAATGTAAATGGGTTCTATTGGTACCCACGAGTCTCCCCTTTACAAACATGCCCACTTTATGATAATCACATGCAGTTTGGGGCAAGTCATAGTCAAGCCAGCACACTGCAGTTTGCCATGTAATGATTGGAGCATATTGTTTTATGCTAAATGCAGTACCTGTGAGGGTTTCTGGACAATATCTGTCATTGTTTTGTGTTGTTAATTGATTTACAATAATAAATATATACATATATTTGCATAAAGCAGCATATTTGTCCACTCCCATGTTGATCAGAGGATTAAATACGTGACAAATCTCTCTTTAAGGTACATTTTGAACAGATACAAAATGTGTGATGAATCGTGATAAAATATTTTAATCGATTGACAGCCCTAGTAATATCGTGATATGGAATCAGTGTCGTCTTTTCCTGGTTTAAAAGCTATATTACAGTAAAATTATGTAATTTTCTGAACTTAATAGACTGTTCTAGCTTTTCTATTTGTCATTTACACTTAGTCATGAGATCTACATTACTGATGATTATTTATCAGAAATCTCATTGTGTAAATATTGGTCAAACAATGGTCAACCCTACAATATCGATATCAAAGTATTTGGTCAAAAATATCATGATATTTGACTTTGTCCAAGTCACCCAGCCCTAATACATCCAACTCAGCCTGCTGAAGCCTCCGATTAGTTTAAGATCAACATTACAGGTCCTTTTACACAGAACAAGACTGGATTTAGTCCTCATCTCGTAACACTCAGGTTATAGGGGGATGGCTTCACAGACAGAAGGAATGATGACAGACATCAATAACTCTTTGAATTTACATATGAACATGTGAGTATTGTATTCAGATAGATTGAAAAAAATATGAACCTGCAAAGATGTTTCTATGCAGAATATTTATTTGGTTGTTGTTGTAAACTAAATGTCTGTGGCTTTAAATAATTAGACAATGCTGACATGAAAACAGAGCACAGTTAGATCTGCTGTCAAAAAGAACGTGGGAATAACTTAGAACCATAGAAACCTCTAATTTGATGGTGTCGTTCATAATCATCACTTATGTGTCTTTAAGTTGGTGCAATACGTGTTTGTTGAAGAGTGCTGCACCTTTAGACATGTTCAATTAGAGAGCTGCAGGAATGAGTCCTAAAACCCAGAAATGAGTCAGCATTTTAGCATTTCCTGCTCCCTCGTCTGGAAGTCAATGGGTTTTTAGTTAGAAGCCTGAAATAAGGTCTGTGGTTAAAGGTCCAGTGTGTAGGATCTGGCGGTATCTAGCGGTGAGGTGAGGAGATTACAACCAACTGAAGCCTCTCCTGTGTGCCAAGCGTGTTGGAGAGCTACGTGAAAGTCCCTCTCTAGAGCCATTGGAGCAGAGCCAGTGCAGAGAGAGTGTGTGTACAAACTACATAAGTTACAGTCAGTGAACTGACCTCAGAGTCTCCAGTCTACAGGTTGGACTCTCCAGTCCAACAGACAGCAGCTTCACTCCTGAATCCTGCAGGCGGTCGTTTTCATTCAGGTTCAGCTCTCTCAGATGGGACGGGTTGGACTTCAGAGCTGAGGCCACAACTTCACAGTGAGTATCTGAGAGTCCAAAGTTAGAAAGTCTGTCATGACACAAAAATGACAAAATATGTTATTATGAAAGAGGACAGTTTATATTTACTTCATGCATTTGATGACTAAACAGTTTGATATATACTTCTTTGATTAACATTTGCTCCTCACATCAGTGGTTCAGCTAATCTTATCTGACATGAAACAATAATTCTCATCACTCTCTCTCAAACCTGCAGACTTTTAATCTTTGTTTTTCTTTAATCTTGCAGATGAAGAGAGAGAACATGTAGTTACATTGAGGCTTCCATAATGTCCAGTCTGTCAGTGTGATCTGATCCCAGGTCTGTCTACACAAAGTTAGCATAAAACTCTGTGAATAAGTGATAATAATACGATTGAGAAAGATGACCTCTCTTTGCTAGCTACCTGCTGCTGTCCGTTTCACGTCCATAAATGGGAAAATTCAGCCTGTATTGCATTACTAATAAGCAATATGACAACGTGATTAACATAATATTATGATGTTATGTTGGTTAATAAACAAGAAGAGGTTTGTTTACGAGGAAGTGAATGTGTTTTTTGGTGTGACGAGACGAGACATGGCAGAGCTGTTCTCATTCAGTCATTCATTATCCGTAAAACTGCGGCAACATGGCAACATTTTGGATTTGAAGCCAACGAAAGAGATGAGCCCAAAAACACACGAGGTAAGGTGTAATGTGGTGCCGCTTCTTCTTCTTCTTCTTCTTAGTGTTTAAAGGCGGTTGGCAAACCAGCTTAGAGGTGCATTACTGCCACCAAGTGGACTGGAGTTGCTGCACTCTCATTCAGGGGCTTTCTGCGGCAGCTGAGTTAAGTGCCACACTTAGTGGTAAGATTCGGTACACCAGTCCGGTCCGGTGTTTGGCTTAATATCACACCGGTTTGGAATATTTTACACAACCCAAGCTAATGCTAATGTTAAAACTTTAGATGGATGTTGTTGTGCAACTGACGTGCCTGAATCAGTTCACTGATTTTATGAATATTCTCCACTTGTGCTTAGGGATGTCGCGAGAACCAGTACTTCAGTACCAAGTCGATGCCAAAATTCTAAAAATGTGACGGTACTCGTTTTCTACAGTACCGACGGTACCGTACGATGCCTGCAGGGTCCGAAATGAACACCCGCCAAGCGCCAAATGCAGCTGCTTCTGTTCTCTGTCGGAGATTGACACACACACACACACACACACACACACACACACACACACACACACACACACACACAAGCGCCATGCAGCAGCGAGATCCAGAGATGCAGAGATCCTCTATGATCGAGAAGATGATTCACTCGTGGAGGAAAAACTGAACTGAGCAAACTGAATTTCTATCTTTTGTTGCTTATTGCTAAATCTCTGAAAAGTGGTGTTTTTTTTTTGATTAGACACATTTACACATTACATGGGATTTATTGTTTTTTTTTACTGTGGTATCGAATTTGGTATCGTGGAAATTCACTGGTATTGGTATCGACTACTAGATTAAGACATAATCAACTATTATTATTAACTACTATCAAAGACATAAAAACAGAATATACACAGAGCAGTTACAAAATAGAATAAATACAGTGGAAATCAGTGTGGAAGCAACAGAAATTAGTTGTTTTTTTTGTCCAGGTTCTTTAAAGGTGCAACATGTAGGATCTGGCCAGAATTTTTGTTTAAAACATTAAATAAAATAAACATTAACAAAAGAATGTGAAGAAGTAACAGTTTTGAGGTTATGCCAAATACATCAATGTATTGTGCTGCAGAGATATCTACGGCCAACCAGCAAGGTCTGGCTCTGACTATCTTGTAGTACTAGCCTACTTGTACCTCGAGAGGCGATAGTGAGTCACTGTAGCGTCCAGTCTGTCCTCAGTCCAACATGAGAGGACCAAGAAGTAGAGCTGCACCGAGGGCTCGTCAATAATACATCCAGGGTCTGTGAGCGTTTTGATAGTTTCTTTATCTAACTATAAAACAAGGAATCTCTGCGTGTCTGTCTGTCTGTATGTCCTTCTCATATCTTGAGAACCGCTCATCCAATCGACTTACGACTCACACTTAGTGGGTGTATTGCTGGGGACCCAAGGACGTGCATTGTCAAATTTGGTGCAATTTGGACGCACGACACGTTCAATATTATTAAACTTTGAATAAACGAGCGACCGGCGCTCTGTTCAGCAGCGGGGGCGGGGCTTCAGGGCTGTGCATGTCGTCCACAGCGGGCAGACCGCGGCTCATTGACTGCTGTTCACTTTACAACCAAACTCTTCTATTGTATTTCACCAGTGTGACCGTGAGTAAGCTGTGGCCTGTGTGTGTTTTTCCCCCGTGAGTAAGACGGTATTTCCACGGTGTCAGACTTGATACTAACTAATAACACAAATAACGTTACCTCCAGGAAAATACCTCCGATAATTAAATGCATGCTCTACTTTATAACCGTGGTGGTTATGTCAAAGCAAAAAACTAATACACCTGTTTGGAAATGACCTCTGCTAAGTTTTTTTCACCGATATTTCTGACTGTGAGTAACAGCTACCGGGGTCTGTTTCTTCCTGTGAAACAGAGTGTATTTCACCGGTGTTCCTAACCGTGAGTAGCTGTAAGCAGCAACACCACAAGCCAAGCATTCGGCCCGTTCTGAACGGACATATTCTGAACGGACCGTCTGGATTAAATTTGAAGAATCAGAAACGAGAAATCGACTCGCACACCGGCCTTGTCCTCCTCGCCGCCGGGAGGCTGCTTTGCCGTTAGTAGAGTGTGCGGCAGCTTCAGGAGACATACCCCCAGTTAGTAGTTAGCTCAGATTCAGCCAGTGTAAACCCAGCACCAGGGCTCTGATCCCAGGACCGCCCTGACTCCCTGCCGGATCAGCAAACGTTCTGTTGCTGCCGTTACACCGGTTAGACCCAGCGCTCCACCAGCCAGCTGATCTTTTGTTTTTTTCATTTGTTTTACCAGGTTCACATGTCGTCTCCATCACCCAAAAAGATAAATAAGAAAAAACTGTAAAATGTAACAATTATTAGAAATAAATAGAATAAGTGTTCATTGACTTGACAGCTAGAAACACAACCTACTGAAACATTTTTAACTCACCATTTGAAACAGCTCAAGAACATCTGTGACAAAATACAACGGACATATTTATGTAATAAACATGTGGAACACTTATAAGAATATTATATTTTAAGAATAATTTATAGTGTGTATATTTGAGGAACTAAACTAGTTATCTACACTGATCTATAAAGTTAATCACATCTGGACTTACTCAGCTTTTCTGCAGTTCCTCACAGCTGGAATCAGTCTCAGTCGTCCCTCATCTGTTGCGTTGTACTTTTTCAGGTCCAACTCATCCAGAACCTCCTCTGACATCTGCAGCATGTAGGCCAGAGCTGAGCAGTGGATCTCAGAGAGTTCCTCCTTTGATCTGTTCTCTGACTTCAGGAACTCTTGGATCTCCTGATGTACCGACTGGTCGTTCATCTCCGTCAGACAGTGGAAGATGTTGATGCTTCTGTCAGGAGAGATATCATCTCTGTCCATCTCCTTCAGGTTGTTGATGATTCTCTGGATTATTTCTGGACTGTTGTCTGTCCGACCCAGCAGACCTCCTAAGAGCTTCTGGTTGGACTCCAGAGAGAGGCCATGAAGGAAGCGAACAAACAGGTCCAGGTGGCCATTTTTACTTTCAAGGGATTTCTCCATGGTTCTCTTCAGGAGTGAATAAAGATATTCTTCTCCCAGGAAGGCCTCCAGTACCTTTGTGTTCCTGTTTGTGTAACAGTGGACCATGTAGACTGCAGCCAGAAACTCCTGAATGCTCAGGTGAACAAAGCAGTAGACTGTTTTCTGGAAGATCACACACTCTCTTTTCAAGATCTCTGTACAAACTCCTGAGTACACCGAGGCCTCTGTGACATCCAGACCACACCGCTCCAGGTCTTCTTGGTAGAACATGATGTTTCCTTTCTCCAGATGTTCAAACGCCAGCCTCCCCAGCTTCAGAAGGACTTTCCTGTCAGCCTCCGTCAACTCCTGTGGACTCGTCTCATGTCCTTCATCATACTTCTGCTTCTTCCTCTTTGTCTGAACCAACAGGAAGTGTGAGTACATGTCAGTCAGGGTCCTGGGCAGCTCTCCTCTCTGGTCTGTAGTCAACATGTGGTCCAGAACTGTAGCAGTGATCCAGCAGAAGACTGGGATTAGACACATGATGTGGAGGCTCCTGGATGTCTTGATGTGTGAGATGATTCTGCTGGACAGCTTTTCATCACTGAATCTCCTCCTGAAGTACTCCTCCTTCTGGGCGTCAGTGAAGCCTCGTACTTCTGTTACCCTGTCAACACATGCAGGAGGGATCTGATTGGCTGCTGCAGGTCGGGAAGTTATCCAGACGAGAGCTGAGGGAAGCAGATTCCCCTGGATGAGGTTTGTCAACAGCACATTGACTGATGACTTCCGGGTGACATCAGACACAACCTCGTTGTGGAAATTCAGTGGAAGTCTGCTTTCATCCAGGCCGTCAAAGATGAACAGAACTTTACAGACAGCGAGCTTCTCTGCTGTGACCTTCTGTAATGTTGGATGGAAAACATGGAGCAGCATGAGAAGACTGTACTGCTCATCTCTGATCAAGTTCAGCTCCCTGAAGGAAAGCGGAACCACCAGACTGACATCTTGGTTTTCCAAGCCCTCTGCCCAGTCCAGAGTGAACTTCTGCACTGAGAAGGTTTTTCCAACGCCAGCGACGCCGTTCGTCAGAACGACTCTGATGTGTCCCTGTTGGTCAGGTAAGGCTTTAAAGATGTCGTGGCACTTGATTGGAGCGTCATGGAGGGTGTTCTTCTTGGAAGCTGTCTCAAGCTGCCTCACCTCATGTTGGGTATTAACCTCTTCACTCTGTCCCTCTGTGATGTAGAGCTCAGTGTAGATCCTGTTGAGGAGGGTTCCACTTCCTGTTTCATCACTTCCTTCAGTCACACATTCACATCTCTCCTTCAGACTGATCTTATGTTCATCTACAACCTCCTGCAGACCTCTATCTGTTGAAAGAGAGAGAGACAAGTTTGAGACAAAACACAGAAACGTATTACTTTCATTGCCAATATGAAAATAATCAATATAAGAACTTATAAAGAAGTAGAGGTTATAAAGTCATCATCTCTTCTTGAAGTCAAAACTAACGTCACGGTGATTTTTACATTTATTGTTAATAGTTTATATTTTTAAAGAGAAGCATCAGAAATGCTCCTTTTACTCTCAGCCTCTGACTGTGTGTTGGGGTACATGTTTGATTGACAGCAGAGGAGGCGGAGACTCAGCTGCTCGCCAGCAGCTCTTCATCTAAACAGCTCACTGTGGCTGTTCCTACCTCCCTGTAATATTTAAAACTGATCAAATAACGCGGAATATGTTCATGTCTTGTTGTGGAGACCTGTATTTACTGAATAGCACCTCTAACAAAGAACCGTGAATCTCGTTGTCCAATACACTGCGTTTCCTTTAGCTGCTTCATAATAAAAGCCCCCCGCTGGTGGAGGACTATTATGTGAAGCAAAAGGAAATGTTGAGTTTTCAGCAGTAAATGAACAAACCTCTGATGTGACTACAGCTCAGCTCAGTGTGTCCTGCAGTAGAAGTGCATGTATTCATGATTTGGCACAACGCAGCACAGAAAACAGGAAAGACAAAGTAAACAAATGAGCTGAAATATGAAACTTACCAGCTGAGTGCAGACAGTGTTTTGTTAGCAGAGGAACTGAAGTGACAGGGCCCTGTTAAACATCTAAACTAACCAATGTTGATATTAGATATTATATCATAACACTTTTTAAGATGTTTAATGTGCTTCAACTGACGAGCTAATCAGCCCTCTACTGTAGCCTGAAAACTGATGTTTGTTTGATCTCTTGTTCAACGTGTCGCTCTGCAGGACCAGACGTGTGTTTGTAAGTTAGAGAAGGAGACTTTAGCAGGAAAGCTAAAGTGGGCTGTTGTTCAAAGTCTGTGTCTCTTGTTGTGTCTCAGGCTGCTGTCTGGCTGTTAGTCAGTGTGACTGTCTGTCTGTGATAGAACAGTGATGTTGTTACTTTACACACAGTTTAATAGTTCTCCATTTTCATCTATGCAGATGGAGAACAAACAGCATTCTGATTGTTAATGCAAAGACGGAGTGCTATCATAAAAACAAAACATACAAATATATAATTATTTTTTTTGGGTTCAGATTCAGAAAGGAAGTGATACAGAGCAGATATGTCTGGTGAAGCAGATCTGAAACGGTTGTTACAACAATTGTCAGTGTATTAAAACAACAAGTCCTGTTTCCAGACATGAAGACATCAGCAGACACATCTACAGTCTTACTTTGGACTGTGCTGGTCTGACTGGCTGTCTGAGGTCCAGGTCTTGTTCTGGTCTGACTGGCTGTCTGAGGTCCAGGTCTTGTTCTGGTCTGACTGGTTGTCTGAGGTCCAGGTCTTGTTCTGGATCTGGACATCTGCTCCTCCACAGAAGCATGGCTCCTATTCTTCTCTCTGTGGAGACATTACTTTATTACTAAAATCATTTGTTGATTGTTGGTGAAGAATATCCAGACTTGGCCGACACTGAAGCTCAGATGGTCACAGAGAAGAGTTAAAGTGTTGCTACTTTTCGGTTTGAATTCAGCATTCAGTCTGTGATGAAAATGTTCCTTGATTTTAACTCTCCTGCTTTAATAAACAAGAATTAGCTGATTTTCCTATCTCTTATTGAACATTTAGTGATCTGGCTGATCTATATCTACATAAAAGAACTTCAACTTGCTCATGTACACACATATTGAGAGGAAACCACAAGGTGACAGCGTCATCATGGTAAACATTGACTGCCTGTCAGTGTGATATCAATGGAGTATAGAATTTCAGCAACATTTGCAATATAAATAAACATGCTGTTATTTTCTAAATCGATTTTATGTGTTAACAATAAACACTTATAAAACAGGGAAACTGTGTCACACCTTTCTGACTTCTTTGTTTAACAGTAGGTATAGTTTAGTGTTATCCACTGAAACGGAGATATCATGACAGAAAACAGCACACCAGGATAGTATCTGGACTATTCCCATCCGTGCTCTACGTGGTCAACAATAGTCTCGGACTGTATTTATGGAATTAGTTATAAATAACGTTATTTTATCGTCTAACTAGCTAGCTACCAATATGCCCTGTCTGTTGCTATGGTCACTAGCCGCAGGATGACGTCACAACATGTGCTGAAATCCTGTCATGATCTCTCCGTTTCAGTGGACAACACCTGCATAAACTATAACTACTGGAAGACTAAAGAAGTTAGAAAGGTCTGACACAGTTTCCCTGTTTCATCTACAGATGCTTTTTCACCACATGTTGCACAGTTCTGATGTGCAGTGATTCAAGATGACACCCAGTAGGTCCTAACAGCTGATTCTAGGAGGAGTCAAACCAACAACATATTTAGAGGACCAATATGAGAAACTGAATTACACATTTGAAGCTCATTCTTCCAGATTTTGAATAGTCGCAGATCTTTAGACCATTTCACAGTTGTTAACGTAAACATTCCAGATGTGTCCCCGTTTATTTCCTGTTGCAGTGGATCTGAATGAAAACATGATTTAAATTGATGATAAATTGTGAAATGGAGGTTTTCAGGTGTTTAGCTACAGAAATACCATCAGTAGTTTGTGTGTTTGTGTTTAATCCATCTTAGGTTGAACAGTATCTGTACTAATAGTTCTGCATCAGGAATATAAATATTTTAGTCTCAATGCTTCATCATCCACCAGGTCAGCTTACAGTAAAAACAGTCTCTTACTTTGTCTCTGAGGGTCCAGGTTCATTACTGAAGTTCAGACGATCCTCTTTGGACCAGTCACTCTTCATAGACAGACAGCTGGGTACTGGAGACTCTGCTCTCTGTCTGTACTGAACTCTGCAAACACCAAGATGATTCTATTCACATGAATCCTTGATAAATTCTCTGATGACAAAGACATTTCAGTAGATCTGAGCACACAAACTACTGCTACTGTCAATAATGTGGTTTAAAAGTCTGTATTAGTTTGTTTAGATTACAGCTGTTCTGGGTGACTGACAGCTGTCACAGATACGAAGAGGAAGAATGTACAAATTAAATCCCCCCTTCAGTGTATTTTGGCATTTCTATAATATTTCATATTTATATGAGTCATTTCCTGACTAAGTGCATTAGCCGCACTGTGTGCCACATTTTTTTTTTTTAAATAACTTAATTTTGTGCTAAAAATTAAACTAACAGAGGGTTTCATTTTATTTTCTAGTTTCCTCAACGGTAGTTTACTGTGTTTATTTTCACAATGGCATTTGTGTGTGTAATGAACATCTGCAGTCAACGCAGTGAATTACACAAAATCCCACTGGCAGAATTCACACAACACACTGACTGTCTCTCTCACTCGCTCTCTTCTTTACCGTCTCCTCCTGCTGGAGATAAATTAACAGAAAGCATTATTAAACATTTAGTGATCTGGCTGAAGTTTGTTTATTAAAGAGGAACAACGGACATTTTTAAAACATTGATATTAAGGCTAAATAACTATATATCTACATAAAAGAACTACAACTTGCTCATGTACACACATATTGAGAGGAAACCACAAAGTGGCAGCATCATCACGGTAAACAGTGACTGCCTGTCAGTGTGATATCAATGGAGTATAGAATTTCAGCAACATTTGCAATATGAATAAACATGCTGTTATTTTCTGAATCTATTTTATGTGTTAACAATAAACACTTATAAAACAGGGAAACTGTGTCACACCTTTCTGACTTCTTTGTTTAACAGTAGGTATAGTTTAGTGTTGTCCACTGAAACGGAGAGATCATGACAGAAAACAGCACACCAGGAAGGTATCTGGACTATTCCCATCCGTGCTCTACGTGGTCAACAATAGTCTCGGACTGTATTTATGGAATTAGTTATAAATAACGTCATTTTATCGTCTAACTAGCTAGCTACCAATATGCCCTGTCTGTTGCTAGCATGGTCACTAGCCGCAGGATGACGTCACAACATGTGCTGAAATCCTGTCATGATCTCTGTTTCAGTGGACAACACCTGCATAAACTATAACTACTGGAAGACTAAAGAAGTTAGAAAGGTCTGACACAGTTTCCCTGTTTCATAAGTGTTTATTGTTAACACATAAAATAAATTCAGAAAGTGACAGCATGTTTATTTATATTGCAAATGTTGAGATTCTATACTCCGTTCATATCACCACTGACAGGCAGTCACTGTTTACCGTCATGACGCTGCCACCTCGTGGTTTCCCGGAGCTCCCTCTCAATATGAGCGTACATGAGCAAGTTACAGTATTGTTTCCATCATGTTATTTAGCCTCCAGAATCATATCAATGTTTTAAAAATGTCCGTTGTTGCCCTTTAATACAAACTCATCATTTTCTGCAGCTACTTCTCAGTAAAAGTCCTCCATTAAAGAGAGCTGATTATGTCCTTTACTGATTCACAGTCACTTTGGGCAGCTTAGCTTGAGTTAGTTAGGTTTGAACTGAGGTTAGAAGTGGTCTAAATATTGAGGTGACCAGCAGTCTGAGACACACAGCATGTAACTCTGGTGTCCTTGCTGTTCGTTTTAATGTCAATATGTTTTCTGCCACTTTCTACTGTCTACTATCAAATGAAGACATGAATTCAAATATTTTAAAAACAGAAATGGTACAAATCTACATCTGACCATTTCATGTCAGCAGATAGTTTTACACCAGAGATGTTTGTTCTTGACCTTCAGAAACAAGATGTGGTACAGAGAATCTAAACTCAAAGGTCCACATAATAATGATCCAGAGCTTTCAACTGAAAGTTCTGGATCATTAGTAAGTGGACCTCTGAGCAGATTTTTCCTTCATCATATTTTACATATGTAGTGAAAGAACAAACTCAAACCATCAACACATATGATCAAGGTGAGCAAATGCTTTCTACAGATGCTTTTTCAGCACATGTTGCACAGTTCTGATGTGCACTGATTCAAGATGACACCCAGTAGGTCATAACAGCTGATTTTAGGAGTCAAACCCACAACATATTTAGAGGACCAATATGAGAAACTGAATTACACATTTGAAGCTCATTCTTCCAGATTTTGAATTGTCGCAGATCTTTAGACCATTTCACAGTTGTTAACGTAAACATTCCAGATGTGTCCCCGTTTATTTCCTGTTGCAGTGGATCTGAATGAAAACATGATTTAAATTGATGATAAATTGTAAAAATGGAGGTTTTCAGGTGTTTTGCTACAGAAATACCATCAGTAGTTTGTGTGTTTGTGTTTAATCCATCTTAGGTTGAACAGTATCTGCATTAATAGTTCTGCATCAGGAATATAAATCTTTTAGTCTCAATGCTTCATCATCCACCAGGTCAGCTTACAGTAAAAACAGTCTCTTACTTTGTCTCTGAGGGTCCAGGTTCATTACTGAAGTAGAGAGGAAAATCTTTGGAGTGGTCACTCTTCATTGACAGACAGCTGGGTACTGGAGACTCTGCTCTCGGTCTGTACTGAACTCTGCAAACACCAAGATGATTCTATTCACATGAATCCTTGATAAATTCTCTGATGACAAAGACATTTCAGTAGATCTGAGCACACAAACTACTGCTACTGTCAATAATGTGGTTTAAAAGTCTGTATTAGTTTGTTTAGATTACAGCTGTTCTGGGTGACTGACAGCTGTCACAGATACGAAGAGGAAGAATGTACAAATGAAATCCCCCCTTCAGTGTATTTTGGCATTTCTATAATATTTCATATTTATTTGAGTCATTTCCTGACTAAGTGCATTAGCCGCACTGTGTGCCAAATTTTTTTTTTTTAAATAACTTAATTTTGTGCTAAAAATTAAACTAACAGAGGGTTTCATTTTATTTTCTAGTTTCCTCAACGGTAGTTTACTGTGTTTATTTTCACAATGGCATTTGTGTGTGTAATGAACATCTGCAGTCAACGCAGTGAATTACACAGAATCCCACCGGCAGAATTCACACAACACACTGACTGTCTCTCTCACTCGCTCTCTTCTTTACCGTCTCCTCCTGCTGGAGATAAATTAACAGAAAGCATTATTAAACATTTAGTGATCTGGCTGAAGTTTGTTTATTAAAGAGGAACAACGGACATTTTTAAAACATTGATATTAAGGCTAAATAACTATATATCTACATAAAAGAACTACAACTTGCTCATGTACACACATATTGAGAGGAAACCACAAGGTGGCAGCATCATCACGGTAAACAGTGACTGCCTGTCAGTGTGATATCAATGGAGTATAGAATTTCAGCAACATTTGCAATATAAATAAACATGCTGTTATTTTCTGAATCAATTTTATGTGTTAACAATAAACACTTATAAAACAGGGAAACTGTGTCACACCTTTGTGACTTCTTTGTTCAACAGTAGTTATAGTTTAGTGTTGTCCACTGAAACGGAGAGATCATGACAGAAAACAGCACACCAGGATAGTATCTGGACTATTCCCATCCGTGCTCTACGTGGTCAACAATAGTCTCGGACTGTATTTATGGAATTAGTTATAAATAATGTTATTTTATCGTCTAACTAGCTAGCTACCAATATGCCCTGTCTGTTGCTAGCATGGTCACTAGCCGCAGGATGATGTCACAACATGCGCTGAAATCCTGTCATGATCTCTGTTTCAGTGGACAACACCTGCATAAACTATAACTACTGGAAGACTAAAGAAGTTAGAAAGGTCTGACACAGTTTCCCTGTTTCATAAGTGTTTATTGTTAACACATAAAATAAATTCAGAAAGTGACAGCATGTTTATTTATATTGCAAATGTTGAGATTCTATACTCCGTTCATATCACCACTGACAGGCAGTCACTGTTTACCGTCATGACGCTGCCACCTTGTGGTTTCCCAGCGCTCCCTCTCAATATGAGCGTACATGAGCAAGTTACAGTATTGTTTCCGTCATGTTATTCAGCCTCCAGAATCATATCAATGTTTTAAAAATGTCCGTTGTTGCCCTTTAATACAAACTCATCATTTTCTGCAGCTACTTCTCAGTAAAAGTCCTCCATTAAAGAGAGCTGATTATGTCCTTTACTGATTCACAGTCACTTTGGGCAGCTTAGCTTGAGTTAGTTAGGTTTGAACTGAGGTTAAAAGTGGTCTAAATATTGAGGTGACCAGCAGTCTGAGACACACAGCAGGTAACTCTGGTGTCCTTGCTGTTACTTTTTAATGTCAATATGTTTTCTGCCACTTTCTACTGTCAACTATCAAATGAAGGCATGAATTCAAATATTTTAAAAACAGAAGTGGTACAAATCTACATCTGACCATTTCATGTCAGCAGATAGTTTTACACCAGAGATGTTTGTTCTTGACCTTCAGAAACAAGATGTGGTGCAGAGAATCTAAACTCAAAGGTCCACATAATAATGATCCAGAGCTTTCAACTGAAAGTTCTGGATCATTAGTAAGTGGACCTTTGAGCAGATTTTCCCTTCACTATATTTTACATATGTAGTGAAAGAACAAACTCAAACCATCAACACATATAATCAAGGTAAGCAAATACTTTCTACAGATGCTTTTTCACCACATGTTGCACAATTATGATGTGCACTGATTCAAGATGACACCCAGTAGGTCCTAACAGCTGATTCTAGGAGGAGTCAAACCAAGAACATATTTAGAGGACCAATGTGAGAAACTGAATTACACATTTGAAGCTCATTCTTCCAGATTTTGAATAGTCGCAGATCTTTAGACCATTTCACAGTTGTTAACGTAAACATTCCAGATGTGTCCCCGTTTATTTCCTGTTGCAGTGGATCTGAATGAAAACATGATTTAAATTGATGATAAATTGTGAAATGGAGGTTTTCAGGTGTTTTGCTACAGAAATACCATCAGTAGTTTGTGTGTTTGTGTTTAATCCATCTTAGGTTGAACAGTATCTGCATTAATAGTTCTGCATCAGGAATATAAATATTTTAGTCTCAATGCTTCATCATCCACCAGGTCAGCTTACAGTAAAAACAGTCTCTTACTTTGTGTCTGAGGGTCCAGGTTCATTACTGAAGTTCAGACGATCCTCTTTGGACCAGTCACTCTTCATAGACAGACAGCTGGGTACTGGAGACTCTGCTCTCTGTCTGTACTGAACTCTGCAAACACCAAGATGATTCTATTCACATGAATCCTTGATAAATTCTCTGATGACAAAGACATTTCAGTAGATCTGAGCACACAAACTACTGCTACTGTCAATAATGTGGTTTAAAAGTCTGTATTAGTTTGTTTAGATTACAGCTGTTCTGGGTGACTGACAGCTGTCACAGATACGAAGAGGAAGAATGTACAAATTAAATCCCCCCTTCAGTGTATTTTGGCATTTCTATAATATTTCATATTTATTTGAGTCATTTCCTGACTAAGTGCATTAGCCGCACTGTGTGCCAATTTTTTTTTTTTTAAATAACTTAATTTTGTGCTAAAAATTAAACTAACAGAGGGTTTCATTTTATTTTCTAGTTTCCTCAACGGTAGTTTACTGTGTTTATTTTCACAATGGCATTTGTGTGTGTAATGAACATCTGCAGTCAACGCAGTGAATTACACAGAATCCCACCGGCAGAATTCACACAACACACTGACTGTCTCTCTCACTCGCTCTCTTCTTTACCGTCTCCTCCTGCTGGAGATAAATTAACAGAAAGCATTATTAAACAGTTAGTGATCTGGCTGAAGTTTGTTTATTAAAGAGGAACAACGGACATTTTTAAAACATTGATATTAAGGCTAAATAACTATATATCTACATAAAAGAACTACAACTTGCTCATGTACACACATATTGAGAGGAAACCACAAGGTGGCAGCATCATCACGGTAAACAGTGACTGCCTGTCAGTGTGATATCAATGGAGTATAGAATTTCAGCAACATTTGCAATATGAATAAACATGCTGTTATTTTCTGAATCTATTTTATGTGTTAACAATAAACACTTATAAAACAGGGAAACTGTGTCACACCTTTCTGACTTCTTTGTTTAACAGTAGTTATAGTTTAGTGTTATCCACTGAAACGGAGAGATCATGACAGAAAACAGCACACCAGGAAGGTATCTGGACTATTCCCATCCGTGCTCTACGTGGTCAACAATAGTCTCGGACTGTATTTATGGAATTAGTTATAAATAACGTTATTTTATTGTCTAACTAGCTAGCTACCAATATGCCCTGTCTGTTGCTAGCATGGTCAATAGCCGCAGGATGACGTCACAACATGTGCTGAAATCCTGTCATGATCTCTGTTTCAGTGGACAACACCTGCATAAACTATAACTACTGGAAGACTAAAGAAGTTAGAAAGGTCTGACACAGTTTCCCTGTTTTATAAGTGTTTATTGTTAACACATAAAATAAATTCAGAAAGTGACAGCATGTTTATTTATATTGCAAATGTTGAGATTCTATACTCCGTTCATATCACCACTGACAGGCAGTCACTGTTTACCGTCATGACGCTGCCACCTCGTGGTTTCCCGGCGCTCCCTCTCAATATGAGCGTACATGAGCAAGTTACAGTATTGTTTCCATCATGTTATTTAGCCTCCAGAATCATATCAATGTTTTAAAAATGTCCGTTGTTGCCCTTTAATACAAACTCATCATTTTCTGCAGCTACTTCTCAGTAAAAGTCCTCCATTAAAGAGAGCTGATTATGTCCTTTACTGATTCACAGTCACTTTGGGCAGCTTAGCTTGAGTTAGTTAGGTTTGAACTGAGGTTAGAAGTGGTCTAAATATTGAGATGACCAGCAGTCTGAGACACACAGCAGGTAACTCTGGTGTCCTTGCTGTTCGTTTTAATGTCAATATGTTTTCTGCCACTTTCTACTGTCAACTATCAAATGAAGACATGAATTCAAATATTTTAAAAACAGAAGTGGTACAAATCTACATCTGACCATTTCATGTCAGCAGATAGTTTTACACCAGAGATGTTTGTTCTTGACCTTCAGAAACAAGATGTGGTGCAGAGAATCTAAACTCAAAGGTCCACATAATAATGATCCAGAGCTTTCAACTGAAAGTTCTGGGTCATTAGTAAGTGGACCTTTGAGCAGATTTTTCCTTCACTATATTTTACATATGTAGTGAAAGAACAAACTCAAACCATCAACACATATGATCAAGGTGAGCAAATGCTTTCTACAGATGCTTTTTCACCACATGTTGCATGGTTCTGATGTGCACTGATTCAAACCAACAACATATTTAGAGGACCAATATGAGAAACTGAATTACACATTTGAAGCTCATTCTTCCAGATTTTGAATAGTCGCAGATCTTTAGACCATTTCACAGTTGTTAACGTAAACATTCCAGATGTGTCCCCGTTTATTTCCTGTTGCAGTGGATCTGAATGAAAACATGATTTAAATTGATGATAAATTGTAAAAATGGAGGTTTTCAGGTGTTTTGCTACAGAAATACCATCAGTAGTTTGTGTGTTTGTGTTTAATCCATCTTAGGTTGAACAGTATCTGCATTAATAGTTCTGCATCAGGAATATAAATCTTTTAGTCTCAATGCTTCATCATCCACCAGGTCAGCTTACAGTAAAAACAGTCTCTTACTTTGTGTCTGAGGGTCCAGGTTCATTACTGAAGTTCAGACGATCCTCTTTGGACTGGTCACTCTTCATAGACAGACAGCTGGGTACTGGAGACTCTGCTCTCTGTCTGTACTGAACTCTGAAAACACCAAGATGATTTTATTCACATGAATCCTTGATAAATTCTCTGATGACAAAGACATTTCAGTAGATCTGAACACACAAACTACTGCTACTGTCAATAATGTGGTTTAAAAGTCTGTATCAGTTTGTTTAGATTACAGCTGTTCTGGGTGACTGACAGCTGTCACAGATACGAAGAGGAAGAATGTACAAATAAATTATCTTTCTGTTATGAAAAGTGTGTTAAACTTCCGTTAGTAAACACATTTTAGTAGAAATTTAATATACAAACACACAATCAACAAAATCATGGCATTGGCATAATTTTGTTTTTCAATACTTCTGTATCTACCCAGACGGTGAAGAAGAGAGTGAGTGAGAGAGAGTCGGTGTTGTTGAGATAATTCTGGTCTCATTTTTGGTCTGATAAACAGTAAATTCATCTAAACTGGGTTGAACAACGATGCCATCTGGTTGCCGTGGTGATGAATAACGTCTGACTATTAACCACACCCACATTCTCTGTTTGAGAAAGAGCGTTAACCAAGGAAGAGCGCTGGTCATCGATCTGGACTTTCAAAATTGCCAAACGGCGGTACTGCAACTTCTGTGTCCGTCACGTGATGCCATTTGGCCCAAAAATACTTTTTCCCATAGACTTCCATTGGGAAAGATACGCCTGTAACTCAGCGGATAATTATTTTTGAGGTGAATCAACTCCCCAGTATGAACACTTTAATAGTCCTTATTTAAAGAATTAAGTTTTTAAAGTTGTAAAATGCACTAATAGCTGAATCCAGAGTTATTTCCCTTCCTCCGCTCATTTGAATGAGACCCAGACCGAGGCTGGAGCGCCAAGCCGTGACGTTGGGACCCCGTGACCGAGTCATGTGACCGAGCGGACGCTACTCCACCAAGATCCGGATACTTTTCCAGACGGGAGTCGAAATTAAATTTTTTCAAAATTAAATTAAAATTAAATTTAATTCTCTTTGTGTCACGAAAAGCTTATTGATCTTCAGTTAGCAAATGCATTTTAGTAGAAATTTTAAAATAGAATCACGAAATCAACAGAAAACAGTATTGGTGGAGGAAAGTGTAAATGAGTCCTATAAATTAGTTAGTAGCAGCTCTCTTACTTTGACTCTAAGGGTCCAAGTTCATTACTGAAGACTGGAGGATCATCTTTAGACTGATCACTCTTCATAGACAGACAGTCAGAGACTAGAGACTCTGCTCTGTCCTCCTCTTCCTCCACACCATCACTCATCTTCTGATCTGAAGTCAGCCTGAGAGGTTAAACAGGAACACTGACTTTGAACATGAACAGGAAACAAGTTTGTACAAGAGTCACAGACAAGACTGAGAGAACAGGAACAACCTCTCTCTCTATCAAACACACACACACACACACACACACACACACACACACACACGCACACATGCACACGCACGCACACACACACACACACACACACACGGTATACAGTATAATAAAAGCATCCAGCATCCACCTGGTCAGTTCTCTTTAAATCTCTGCTTGTTTTCTTGGGTTACAGCAGGTTTAATGAGGATTATTCAGACAATCACAACGTTGTGTTCACAGATGAATCAAACTGTTGAGTTCATTCTAACATTTCTCTCCTCTACAGTCCACAGGGAGGAAACTGACTCAGAGAATTTAACAGTGACACAATAAAATGTTGGATTAACACTCACCCTGCCTCAGTCTTCAGTCTTCATCCTTCTGCTCCGTCGACACAAAATGGCATCTGGACTAACTGAACTCTTTCATGGTCCCCCCGTTCTCATGTTCTTACATCACCTGGATCAGTGTGACTCCTCCTCTCTCCATTTACATTTATTTTTTTCTGTCTGTTGCACAATAAAAGATAATTTCAGCCATTTTGCTGAGTTGCAACTCTTTTTCATAATCCAAATATAGATGGTAGCCAGAAATGACACACCTTATTGCTCAATCAGTACAACATGAAGCTACATGTTGAGGAATGTAAATCTTTTAGCAGAACGTTTCGTCTTCAATGCGTCATCGTCAATCAGGTCAGCTTACAGTAAAAACAGTCTCTTACTTTGACTCTGAGGGTCCAGGTTCATTACTGAAGGTCAGAGGATCATCTTTAGACTGATCACTCTTCATAGACAGACTGCCTGAGACTAGAGACTCTGCTCTGTCCTCCTCTTCCTCCACACCATCACTCATCTTCAAGTTTGTACAAGAGTCACAAGCAAGACTGAGAGAACAAGAAGTAACACACACACACGCACGCACGCACGCACGCACGCACACACAGTATAATAAAACCACCCAGCGCTCCACCTGGTCTCTTCTCTTTAAATCTCTGCTTGTTTTCTTGGGTTACAGCAGGTTTAATGAGGATTATTCAGCCTGGAAGAAAAATAATTCCTTCTGTTGCACAAATAAAGAAATGTCTGAGTTGCAAGTCTTTTTCATGATCTAAACATAGTAGTCAGAAATGACACATCTTCTAACTTTAACAAAAAAATTTTTTTTATTTTCGTGTCACACTATCAAGTTTCAGATTGACTAAAGAAACAGTCTCAACAGATAATGACTAGCCTGACTGGGAAGATAATCATGCAATATAAAGTTTAAATGTTTATATCTCATTCAATAAGTAACTATGTTAAGGACAACTATTTTTAAATACTAAACAGTATTTGGTAGTTGTTAATTCAATGAACAGTATTTGAACCTAGTGATCTTAGTAAGTGTAGTTAGCTGGGGGATATTGTAGCTAAAAACAAACTAAACATAGTTATCTTACTAAATGTAGTTAGTTGACAGCTAACGTAGTTAACAGCTTATTAAAGCTAGCTGTGTGGATTTTCCTATCTGGAACAAATGTTCCATCAGCTGGGCAACAATCAGGGTCCAACAATACGGATTGCCCGATGGCGCCGGGCCAATAAATACAATCAACCAGTTGCTCGACCTGAAATATTACTAAATAGGCGCTTTTGCTTTTCGCTTTGACAACAAATCCTCCGCCATCGTCTTGTCTGTCAACTCTCTCTGGTCCTGTGTGTGAAATCTGCTTCCTGCTACTCTGAGCTGAGCCTCCGTACGGTTCAGACACTTTCAGTTTGTAGCGTCCGTCGTCCAACTATGTGTTGATAACACGGCGCTGATACGCGAAAATGAAGTAAATGGGTTTTATTTCTATAAAAAAAAGTTAAATGACGGTGGGGGCGGTAGGTAAGTGATGTAATCGGTGTGTGCCCGACCACCGTGTAACACCGGTAACACAGACTACCGCAGCAAGCCTACTGGACGGCACTTCAACCTCAGCAGCCCTGCACCCTGCACGCAAGGTATTAATCCTGGCATTAATCGGCGTAGCTTTATGAGTACGAGTACATGAGCACAGTATCGTACCCGGTACCCGATACTGGTCTCGGTGTGGATGCATCCATAGTTTGAAGTTGACCTGAGCTCAGCTTGTTGCTCATCAACCACTGCAGCCATCAAGCGGTCGTCCACAGAAGATTTAGAGGTAAAAACTAACCTGCCTCCTTCGACCTCTTTGTCTCCATGCAGCCAGCTGTCCAGTCATGTCAGATCATTGTGGTAGGACAGGGGAGCCTCACCGTCCTCAGGAAGACTCAAATCCACCGAGCTCACAACATCCTCAAGTGTTTCCACCTGCAGCTCCTCTTCCTCCACATCTGAGCTGCTGACAAGAAAACACAGTTTAAACATCTAAAATTAAATCAGTAAAACAATTAAAAAATAATTGTGTAAATCCTGACCAAACAGGTCACTAGTGTGAAATATTTCAGTTTCTGCTGTCTGTATTCACATAACAAGTGTTACTGATATGACTATGAGGTCAACTATTCACACCGTGAAGCAAAGAAACCCACTGCATTAAAAACACAAGGAGCACAGATGAAGAACAAGAACTACCAACACCTGCAGCTTCATCACATTCCTGCTGTTTTTAACAAAGACACACCTGCCAGGTGTTATTTACCTGCACTGTACGTAGACAAGTTCCTAACCATAAGTACCTGTACTGTAGGTGTCACTCACAACTAATATTTATCAACATGAACACAGTGATGCTGATCAGAGAGTATCGATCTGAATTATGATTATCAGCTGAAGAAACACCTCACTGATATTCATTATTAACATTATACAGGACAACCTGACATTTATTGATCAGAGTCAAACTGTTACAACTAAATATACCATTAAAGTTGAACACAGACTGAGCTGTCTCACCTTAAACAAGCTGATTACTTTAAACACGTAATATCTTTGACTAATTAAGTAAACCACTAATGTAATATCATATGAATGACAGCTAAAATGGTCATTTAAAAAAAAAAAAAAAACTACCTCAGGTTACTTCCAAAGCAAGTTTGTGATTATTAATAAGAACGTATTGTGTTGACAACTGTGCAGTGTTGAAGTAAAAGTACTAATACCAAATTGTAAAAATATTTTGTTACAAGTAAAAGTCTTGCATTGAAAATGTTACTTAAGTTAAAGTCTTGCAAAATATATTTTATACTTTAAGTATTAAAAGAAAGAAAACGTCCCCTGTGACTGTTATACTATGACATATTACTTATGTACTTATATACTATCACGTTACTGTGTGTGTGAGAGAGCATATTAAGTAAACAGCGAGTCGGCTCAACGGTGTAGTAACATAGTCCGTTTATTATCATGACCCGGAAGTGTTCACACATAGAAGGTCCGTGTAACATCCTCTACTGTAACCTCACTATAGTTCCACTTAACAGAACACCTCCCCTTTTAAGTAAGAACACCACCCTCTTTTAACATCTTCAACTCCACTGTAATAACATCCTCTTACAGGTATCTTAGCACTGAACTCAGACATTGACCTCTGAAACACCTAGAATGTCTTATCACATTTTTCTAACATTAATAAACATTTTTCTAACATTCCTAAACAGAAAATAGAAAACATTCATTTCCAACAATTTTCCCTTTTCTTTTCCCCCACCCAGTAACTCACTTACAAGTCCATACGCACAGGTGGGCGTCACACTCGGCCTGAGCTAGTCACGTATGGTGTGTTTGTCTCTTGAGTGTGTGTCTCTGTGTTAACTGGCTCTGAGGGTGTGACAGGTGTATCAGGTGGTGTTGACTGCACTTGTGGATGGTTTACTGTGCGAACCTGTGTGCGGTTTCTCCTGACCTGTCCTTCATCAGTGTCAATAATATAAGATCTGGGTGTTGTGGCATGTTGAACAACTGTCCCTGGTCTTTTCTCTTTTGCCAGCCATACATTTTGGCCAGCCTGCAGTGGTGGCAGAGGGCGGGCTCTGTGCCGCAGGTTGTAGTTGCGTCGTTGGTTCTCCTTTGAGCGCTTCTCTGACTTCCTGAACCCTCTGATATTCGGCCAGCGGGGATGAAGACTCGCTGGGAGCTGTGGTATGGTGGTGCACAGCTGTCTCCCCATGAGGAGTTGTGCAGGGGAGTAACCGCATTCAAGAGGTGTTGCGCGGTATGTCATCAAAGCTTTTAGCTTCTCCTCTCCTCCTTTCCACAGACTTTTAATAGTCGCCACAGCGCGCTCGGCTCCTCCGTTCGCCTGTGGATACCTCGGACTGCTGGTGACGTATGTAAATCCATACTCAGTGGCAAAGTCTTTGAATAGTTCACAGCTGTATTGCGGTCCGTTATCTGACATAACTGTCACTGGTATACCGTGGCGGCTGAACGCCTCCTTCAGGGCTGCGATAACTGTGTTGGCAGTGGCGACGTTGAGGTGGGCTACTTCAATGTAGCGTGAAAAGTAATCCACTACTAGGAGATAAGTCTTTTTCTACCAGAAGAATAAGTCTGTACCCACTCTTTGCCAGGGTCTGGCTTGCACCGGAGTTGTAAGCAGAGGCTCTCTGTGCTCTGCTCTGTGCTGTGAACATGCGCTGCAGTGTTCCACCAGCTGACTGATGTGTACAGACAGTCCCGGCCACCAGATGGACTGGCGGGCTCTCGCTCTGCACTTGACTATACCTTGGTGGCCGCTATGAAGGTCACGGAGAATCTCTGGCCTCATGCAGTGGGGTATCACGATTCTTTGACCTCTGAGGAGCAGCTCTCCCGCCAATGTGAGGGTTTCTCTTTCAGGCCAGTATGGCCCCAGCTCTGGAGGGAGGGCGTGTTTCTCAGGCCACTCAGTCTGACAGTACCCGATGAGCTTTGCACATATGGGGTCAGCTGCCTGTTTCTCCTGGATTCCCTTTAATCTTGCCTCTGTAGCAGGAAGGCTATGGACGACAGCGTCCACAAACACTTTGACTTCTGCCTCATTGTCTTTTTCATCTTGTGTGAACATGTGTTTCACCGGGGCTCTTGATAACGTGTCCGCTGTTATCAAGCGTTTACCGGACACATGCACGATGTCGAAGGTGAACTTCATCAGCCTCAGTCGAAACCTCAGCACTCTGGGCGGGAACTCATCTAGTGCCTTTGTACTCAGCAGTGGCACTAGAGGCTTATGATCCGTCTCTAGTTTGAACTGCAGTCCCAGCAGATAGGGTGACAGGTGCTCACATGCCCATGTAGCTGCCAAAGCCTCTTTTTCGATCTGTGCATAATGTTTTTCAGCCTCGGAGAGACCTCTGGAGATGAACACAATTGGTCTCCATGTCCCATCTGTTTGTCGTTGATTCAGGACACCCCCTAAGCCAAAGGACGAGGCATCAGCTGATACGCATGTCTCTGCTATCGGTGAGTATGGAGCTAGCACTCGTGGTGAACTCAGTTCATTTTTCAGTCTCTGAAATGACTCTTTTTGTGGCGTCTCCCAGCACCACTCATTTTTTTCACTGAACAGATCTTTGATTGGTCGCGTGTATGATGCAAGGTGGGGTAAAAACTTGCCCAGATGGTTGGCCATCCCCATCACTCTCCTCACTCCTTCGACCCCGGTAGGTTCAGGCATCTCCATAATAGCTCTAACCTTGTCTGGATCGGGTGTCACGCCATCTGCTGTGACACGGTGACCCACGAACATGATGCTGTCTTTGGCGAACACGCATTTTTCATTTAGCGTGAGTCCCTCTTTTTCCAACCTCATCAGGACCTGGTGCAGTCTCTCGTTGTGTTGCTGCATGTCCTCTCCGTACACGACGATGTCGTCCGCATGACACACGACTCCTTCGCACCCCTCCAGCATCTGTGACATGCGACGCTGGAAATGCTCTGGGGCCGTTGAGATCCCGAACGGCAGTCGGTTGAATGCGTAGCGTCCGGATGGGGTGATGAATGTTGTGAGGAGCGAGCTCTCCTCTGACAAGGGGATTTGCCAGAAGCCGGAAGTGGCATCCAGCTTCGTGAAGACTTTCACCCCAGCCAACATGGCTAGTGTATGGTCGACTAATGGGAGTATGTGTCTCTCTCGCCGCACCCACTTGTTCAGGTGTGTTAGATCCACACACAGCCGTATTTTTCCTGGCTGCGCCTTCGGTGCCACAACCATACCAGCGCACCATGGTGTAGGTCGGGTCACTTTGGAGATCACTCCCATGTCCTCCATGCAATTCAGTTCTGCTCTCACTTTATCACGCATGGGCAGGGGCACCCGACGTGGCGATGACAGAGCGTATGGAACCGCCCCTGGCTCCAGTTCAATCTTGTAGGGCTCCTTTAATTTCCCCAAGCCGGAAAACACTGTGGGGTACTGCGCTTTAAAATCCTCCTGATGTGCCTGCACTGTGCAGACGCGCTTTATCAGGGCAAGAGCTTTTAATGCAGGAAGACCCAATAGTGGCTTGGACAGCCCAACAACAACATAAATGTCCTGTTCTGTTGTTTTACTTTCAAAGTTCAACTTGCCTTTGAAACGTCCTTTAACGTCCAGTTTGTGATTTCCTGGTCCATACAGCACTTTTCCTGGCGGCTGCAGTGTCCCGTGACTTTTGATGGAGTAGGTGCTGCTTGGGATTGCTGTAACAGTGGCTCCAGTATCCAGTTTAAAAACAGTATTTTCCCTGTTCAGCTGCCACAGTTCCATCCACTCCTCCTCCTCATCAGAGCACATTTCTCCCAGGAAAGCAAAATCCTCCTCATTGCTCCCTGTCTGTGCATCTGTGATGTCGTGGACACCGCCGCTTGACCTGCATTTCTTTGCAAAGTGTCCTTTTTATGACACTTCCTACACTCGGCATCATGAGCAGGGCAGTCTTTCCAGAAATGTTTTTTCATTTGTCCACACCTGCTGCATCCTGATGACGGTGTGTCAGTTTTTCCTTTCGCCGTCTTTGGTACCTTATTGTACTTTTTGTGTACAGCCTCAACATGTCCCGTCGTCTGCTCTGTCCCCCGCAGCACAGGCTGTTGCTTTTTCACCGCTGCACTCTGCCTCACTCTCGTCATGGCCTTTCCCAATGTCAAATCAGCGTCTAGCTGTAAGCTTTCCGACAGCTTAGCATCTCTTATGCCGACAACAATTCGGTCCCTGATTAACTGGTCTCTCAGAGCTCCGAACTCACAGTGTTCCGCCAGTGTATGTATAGCTGTTATAAAAGATTCCACACTCTCACCCGGCTCTTGACTCCTCCGGTTGAAGCGTGCTCTTTCAAAGATGACGTTCCGCTTGCTCACACAATGCGCCGTAAAAGCCCGCGTAACAGCATCGTATGACTTTTTCTGCTCCTCTGTGAGCGGCAGCACATTTAAGATATCTTCTGCGTCGTCTCCAGCAGCATACATAAAAGCATTCACTTGGAATTCCTGTGATTTTTTTGTCCAATTCCATTGCTATTCTGTAGCGTTCATAGCGCTTCATCCATCTCGGCCATTCTTTAGCATTGGTAAAGTCAAACTTGCCTGGCGGCGCTAACTGTTGCACCGTGGCGCTTCCGTCCACTCTCGGTGGCAACACCGCACCTCCGTCCATTTTCTGTCGGTTTTCAGGTTTAGTTTTTCTTTACTTCTTCTCTGCTTTTCCGTGTTTCTTCTGACACCATGTTACGTTACTGTGTGTGTGAGAGTGCATATTAAGTAGACAGCGAGTCGGCTCAACGGTGTAGTAACGTAGTCCGTTTATTATCATGACCCGGAAGTGTTCACACATAGAAGGTCCATGTAACATCCTCTAATGTAACCTCACTATAGTTCCACTTAACAGAACAATTACATCATTAGATAGATTTATATACAATAAAATGATTAAAAAGGAAAAGCATCAAATCGTCACATTTGTGAAGCTGGAAACATGAAATGATTTTGCTTAAAAAATGACTTCAACAACCAAAAATAGTCGCCAATTAATTTCAGTCAGTCAATTAATAAGTTAATCGATGTTTCAGCTGTACATTTTTATATGTTTATAAAGTAACTAGTAACCAAAGCTGTCAGATAAATGTAGAGCGTAAATGCAGATAAATGGAGTAAAAAGTACAACTTCTCTCTCTGAAATGTACTGCAGTAGAAGTATAAAGTGGCATTAAAGGAAAATACTCAAGTACCTCAAATGTGTACTTGAGTAAATGTACTTTCTAACACTGTAACTGTGTAACATTAGACCATCACATCAGCAGAAAAACAGGAGATTGATTTATAGAAAATAATCTATTTAAATCACAATATTAGTAAGAAAAATCACAGCTTGATATATTTTTGTTTTAAATGTTCAGCCCAACTAGCTAGCTAAAGCTAATCAGATGAATATGTTTAGTTAGCTAAAGACCACTTTAAAGGGACTGTTTGTAAGAATCATAAATGTCTTGTTAACAGCGACACCTGTGGCCGTTAAGTCGACTAAAGTCAGCGTCCTGTTGCTCGCGCTTGTGCTCGCTCTACATAGACATGAAGGAGCATCACTCAACACATTGAGGCAACACACGTCAGCTAAAAGCACAATATCACTCTATAGTTCACCTGCTTGGCAGTAATGTTAGCTGACTAGATGAAGGTCTCTCCATGAATCAATGCTGATCCCAGTGTTGGCTTTTCCTACTTCAGCGCAGGCTGAGGCAGCGGGGCTCTGCAGCAAGTGACGTTGTTCTCACCAGCACCCGGTCGGTAACGAGATGATAACGTTTCTCTCTGCGTAGCCCCGTCACTTCACAAGACACAGGAAACCTCTGTTGGTCTGGAGGAGCTGCAGCATTTATTTCTGCACAAACGTCCACTGTACATTCACTAGATATTCTCAGAGCTAAACTAACTCTTCTGCAGTGCGTAGTGAGCGCGCATGCACATCTACAGGTGGAGCGAGACAGCGAGAATGAGCGTGTGAAGGCAAGCAGGCAGAGGAGCAGAGACTTCAGCCACACGCGAGCGCGCATATGCGCGTCCCGACCCGGTACATTTATAAGCTTAAAAAGTTACAAACAGTCCCTTAAATAGTGAACATTAATAGAACATTAATAGTGAACATTAATAGAACATTAATAGTGAACATTAATAGAACATTAATAGTGAACATTAATAGAACATTAATAGTGAACATTAATAGAATATTAATAGTGAACATTAATAGAATATTAATAGCGAACATTAATAGTGAACATTAATAGAGTATTAATAGCGAACAATAATAGCGAACATTAATAGTGAACATTAATAGAGTATTAATAGCGAACATTAATAGCGAACATTAATAGCGAACATTAATAGAACATTAATTGTGGACATTAATAGTGTCTTCCTGGTGCCTTCAGCCCCCTCACCCTCTGTTCCCAGGATCCCCATCAGATCCCAGTCCTGTCCCTCCTCTCTGACTTGGTCCTGTAATCGTTGTCTTTTCATACTTTTTACAATGAATTAGGAAATGCTGCAAATTTTCTTTAACACCGCAATCCCCACACTCACTGTTCCTTTCCCCCATTAAAGCCCAAGTGCTATTAAGGCCTGTGTGATCCAGTCTAAGTCTTGTTATGATGATTTCCTCCCTTCTGTTCCTTTCTTTATATTTCTTTGTTATGACCGACTTCTGAAATATCTCTTTCCTTTCTGGTCCTCCTCCCATCTTTTCTGTCGTATCTCCACTCATTTTCCTTTTAATCACCGCTTTTCCTTCTCCTTTCCCAAGTAGAACTGGTACTGTTATTTCCTTTTGCAGTGAACTTTCAGCTAGTTTATCTGCAAACTCATTCCCTTTCACCCCCTCGTGTGCTGGAACCCCACAGAATAATACATCTATACCCCATCTGTGCAGCCTTAGCAAGCTATAGTGCAGTTCAATAATTAGATCTTGCCTTACAGCTTTTGTTGACTGTATACTTTCCAAGACAGCTTTTGAATCAGTGAACAGCACCACTCTGTCAGGTCTGACCTCTTCAACTTCCGGTGGATCTTCTTCTTCTTCTTCTTCTTCTTCTTCTTCTTGTTCTTCTTCTTCTTCTTCTTCTTATTCTTATTCTCATTCTTATTCTTATTCTTATTCTTCTTCTTGTTCTTCAGTCATAGGAGTACCAAGAATAAATCTGTAAAATAAAAATAAAATAGATATGGAAATATAAAGACAATTAACAAAACATTTAAAAAAAAGCATATTTTTCTATGTTTATTTATATTCTTATTCTCTGACAGATTTATTTTTCATTATGGCACTGTTATGACTCCGTAGATTGTGTGTGTGTTTGAATGTGAGACATTGTAAAGCACTTTCAGCTAAAAAAAATTAATACAAACATATTTTTGAAAAATACATAAATGAATATATACATAAAGAAAAGAACAAATTAATGTGAACATAAATGCTTATAATGTCTTTATATTTCCACATTTATTCATTATTTTTTCTCTTTATATTTACACATTTTTTTATTTACTATTATAATCTTTGATTTATTCCTCCATATATTTACACATTTATTTTCTTATTTATTTACAGGTTTATTCTTTATTATGGCACTGCTATGACTCTGTATAGCTTAGCTTAGCACAAAGACTGGAAGCAGGGGGAAACTGTTAGCCGAGCTCCATCAAAAGAGAAAATAATGATGGTCTTGTTTGTGTAAGTGAATCTGGATCAAACCAATCCAGTTTCTCTGGATGACCTTTCCTTGCAGGGTGTTACATATAAAGGACTTGATTATTATTTGTTAACCACATTAAAATGTTCTTGCTATAATCTCTCCAAGCTCATTTAATGTGAAACAAAAGAATACCAGCTGCTTTCCTCCGTAAGCTTCTTAACTATCTGGACCAGTTTAAAGGCTGTTGCCTGCAGCGCAGAGTGAGGTGATTTATGAAAAACTGTTCATTTTATTCAATACATGTAGAACTGAAATTCATAACACTGTTAGAGATGATGCTCGTCTGCTGCATCAGACTGCTCTTCAGGTACTCTTTAGAGGTTAACGCCAGTAAATTTACAGAAATACAGGAATAAAACCTTTGGTGAGGCAGCTTTTCGCTATTAACCTCCGAGCCGCTGAAACAGTCTGACTGAGGAGCTGAGAGCTGCTGGAAGCTGAAACCTCCCTATTCAGCCATGCCTTTGATTAAGAATGTTATTATTTGATTCACTTATTTTATTGTATTTAAGTTGTATCATTTTAATATATTTTATTGTTGTTATTCTATTGTATTTAAGTTCTATAATTTTATGATATTTTATTGGTATTTTATTAATCATTCATTTTATTGAATTGGATTTGTATTTTATTCTATTTTATTGTTATTATTTTATTGTATTTAAGTTGTATAATGTTATTCTATTTTATTGGTATTTTATTAATCACTTTCATTGTATTTAATTTGTATAATTTTATTCTATTTTATTGTATTTAAGTTTTTACATTTTTATTTTATTTTATTGTTATTTTTTATTGTATTCAAGTTGTAAAAATGTATTATACTTTACTGATATTTTATTAATCAATTTTTTTATTGTAATTCATTTGTATTTTATATTTATTATTTTATTGTATTTAAGTTGTAAAAATGTATTATACTTTATTGATATTTTATTAATCACCTATTTTATTGTAATTAATTTGTAAATTTGTATTTTATTTTATATTTATTATTTTATGGTATTTAAGTTGTATAATTACAATACATTTTATTATTATTATCATTTAATTGTATGTAAGTTCTAAAAATGTATTATATTGTATTGATATTTTATTAATCACCTATTTTATTGTAATTAATTTGTATATTTTGATTGTATTTTATTGTTGTTATTTTATTGTATTCAAGTTGTATAATTTTATCCTCTTTTATTGTTACTTTATTAATCACCTATTTTAATGTAATTAAGTTGTATAATTTTATTATATTTTATCGTTATTTTATTAATCACCTTTTTTGTAATTAATTTATATAATTCTACTATATTTTATCATTATTATTTTATTGCATTTACTTTTATAATTTTACTATATTTTATAATAATTGTATTAATCACTTATGTTATTGTATTTAATTTGTATACTTTTATCATATTTTATTATTATTGTATTTAATTTGTAAAAATGTCTTATATTTGATTGTTATTTTATTAATCACTTATTTTATTGTAATTAGGTTGTATAATTTTATTCTCTTTTATTTTTATTTTAATAATCACTTATGTTATTGTATTTAATTTGTAAAAATGTATTATATTTTATTGTTATTTTATTAATCACTTATTTTATTGTATTTAATTTGTATATTTCTATTATATTTTATTGTTATTTTATTAATTACTTATTTTATTGTATTTAATTTGTATACTTCTATTATATTTTATTACTATTTTATGAATCCAGTTTTTACTTCACTCTGTTTTACTACTATTGCTGTTATTATAGCTTTTTATTTTATTTTATTACATTTTTATCATTTTATCATCTCAAATGATCACATTGTTGAATTGTTTTTGTCTTTTCTGTTGTTTTCAGGTTCACACTAGTTCTGTCTGATTCTCTGCTTGTCAGTCATCTGTGAAGCTCTTTGAACTGCACTAACCTGTATCAAAGGTGCCTTATCAATAAAGTTTGATTGATTGATTGATATACTTCGTATTAGTTATACTTAGTATTTCCATTTTCTGCTACTTTCTTCTTCTACTCATCTCCACCTTAGAGGGAGATATTGTACTTTTTACTGCACAATTTTGTTGTATTTATTTATTTGAATTGTACATGCTCTTAGTGAACAAAGCTCTTCAGTCCTATTGGTTCTCAGCTGGGATCAGCGACCAATCACAGCTCGTCATGGTTTATAAATTGAATTGTTTTTATCCAGCTGTGATCAGACTGCAGAGACACACCAGCTGCTCCTGAACAGGATTATTGATCTTTTCTTCTTTGTTATTGACTGACTGACTGATTGATTGATTGATTGATTGACTGTCTGATTGACTGACTGACTGATTGATTGATTGACTGATTGACCGACCGACGGACCGACCGACCGATTGATTAATTGTCATCACAATGGCGCCGCTGTCCATCCAATCAGGAGTGAGATACGCCAGAACTCTGCTGCCGCAGACTCTGGTGAGGTAGGTGAACCAAACGTGTCCTAAGAGTCGGACGTCGGCTACCACCTGACTGCCGACGTCCGACTCTCGAATCTTCTCGAATCTTCTCGAATCGGAGGATTAGACGAGCGCCGTGCGTAAGTTGGCACAATGAGTCCATAGAACCAACTGGCTGTGCGTAAAAGGTCTTTGTGTGTGCGTGAGGTGTGCTGTGGTCTGTCCAGGGCAGTACACAGTATGTGGAATTATGCAGGTCATTTATTGAAGCAAAAGTAACAGAACTATAATGTAAATATACAAGTATATTTAGTCAGATATTAAGTGTACTCTGGGAGTTACTTATGTGTTGCTTTGTCTGCTGATTGCTTTATTTAGATTAGATTTTGCCAGTGTTTTGTAGTTATTTGTTTGGTTTAATTATTATTATTATTATTATTATTTTATTAGTAGGTATAGGTACAGGACCAGCATGCACCTGAGAAGAGATTATTTCTTTGTTCTTTCATTTGCTTGCTCGTTTGTGGAGAAATAAATTATAAGAAACACAGAAACCTTTCATGGACAATAGACTCTTTTACCTGCGTATACCACATACCCATGGTGCACCAGTGGCCCTTTGATTTAACACTGATCTCTCTGACAAATGGCCTAGACAAAGTAAAAGTATATTTTTACTATATTTTATTGTTATTATTTTAGTGTATTTAGTTGTATAATTTTCTATTTTATTGTTGTTTTAATAATCACCTATTTTATTGTCATTAAGTTGTATAATTTTATTATTTTATTGTTATTATTTTATTTAAGTTATATTATTTTATTCTATTTTATTGTTATTTTATTAATCACCTATTTTATTGTAATGAATTTGTAAAATGTTATTCTATTTAATTGTTATTATTTTATTGTATTTAAATTGTTAAAATATATTATATTTCATTGATATTTTATTAATCACATATTTTATTGTAATTAATTTTATAGTTTTATTATATTTTATTGTTATTTTATTAATCACTTATTTTATTGTCATTAAGTTGTATAATTGTATTATATTTTATTGTATTTAAGTTGTATAATTTTATTCTATTTTATTATTATTTTATGAATCGCTTATGTTATTGTCATTAAGTTGTATAATTGTATTATATTTTATTGTATTTAAGTTGTATAATTTTATTCTATTTTATTATTATTTTATGAATCGCTTATGTTATTTTATTTCATTTGTATACTTTTATAATATTTTATTGTTATTATTTTATTTTTCTGCAGCCAGTGATCTCATAGTTTGATATATTATGTGTTCATCTTTTAATAACCTGGCAGGTCTGTATCAACAATCCGGACCACCATCTCTCGACACATCCTGCCCTCGGCTCAGCCTCGCTGTTTTAAGGTGTGCACCCACAGCCGGAGGCGGCGGCGGAGTTTGGTGGCGTCCTCTCTGGACGAGCTGCTGGAGCAGGTGAAGGTGACACTGTGATGTTATCATGAAATTCATATTCACACACGTTGAGAGGCTGTTTTTGAGCTGATGTCTGAGAGATTCTTGGTCCAGATGTAATCATTTGCTGTACTTGTTGCGGTTCAGGGATCGGCTTCCTTTGTGTTGCGTCTCAGGCAGCGAGGGTGTTCGCGTTGTCCTGCCACTTCCTGCCACTGGTCCTGGAGGTCGACGGGACTCTGGTGGACTCGGAGGAGTTCTTCCAGTCTCTGCCCAACAACACGCCGCTGATGGTGCTGGAGAAGGGAGAGATGTGGATGCAGAACAAGGTGAGCATCACCAGAAAATACAGAACTAGAAGGGCAGTCGGAGGTCGCAGAGCAGTCGCAGGTCAGTTGTTGCCCGTCGCCATCTTGGTTTTTGTCCGTCTCCATCTACGATTTTAGCCATCTCCATCTTGGTTTTTGGCCGTCACCATCTTGGTTTTTGCTCGTCGCCATCTTGGTTTTTGCCTGTCGCCATCTACGTTTTTAGCCGTCGCCATCTTGGTTTTTGCCTGTCGCCATCTACGTTTTTAGCCGTCGCCATCTTGGTTTTTGCCTGTCGCCATCTACGTTTTTAGCCGTCTCCACCTTGGTTTTTGCCCGTTGCCATCTTGGTTTATGCTCGTCGTCATCTTGGTTTTTGGTAATCGCCATCTTGGTTTTTGTCCGTCTCGATCTAAGTTTTTAGCCATCTCTATATTGGTTTTTGCCCGTCGCCATCTGTTTTTTTTGGCCGTCGCCATCTTGGTTTTTGCCCGTTGACATTTTGGTTTTTGCTTATTGCCATCTTGGTTTTTGACCGTCACCATCTTTGTTTTTGCCCGTCTCCATCTTGGTTTTTTTGGCCGTCGCCATCTTGGTTTTTGCCCGTTGACATTTTGGTTTTTGCTTATTGCCATCTTGGTTTTTGACCGTCACCATCTTGGTTTTTGCCCGTCGCCATCTTGGTTTTTGCTCGTCGCCATTTTGTGTTTTGCTCATTTAAAACCTTTTATAAGTGTAGTTGTCATTCCTCTAAAATCAAATTATTAATTTCAGATATTAAAAAACGTTATTTGTAGTTTCAACACTACTATGCAGTGTTGAGACTGTTTCTTTAGTCAATCTGAAACTTAATAAAAATACATTTTTGTTAATGATAAGCTAGCTACTAATTCTGACATGTGAAATTCAATCAACACGTCTTTAAGAAATAAGTAACTAGTAATTTAAACATTTGACGAGTAGATAATTTGGGATTATATTTCCAAATCCAGGTTGCTGGAAATGATTTATGTCTTTTCTCTTTTTGTAAAAAGATTAATATTCACACATTATTTTTCATGAGAACATTTAATACTGGAAGAAACATACTAATATAACTAATAAGATAAAAATATAATACATTTCAAAATGTAGGTTCTTGTTGTACTAATTGAGCAAGAAATATGTGTCATTTCTGGCTAACATCTATGTTTAGATTATGAAAAATATATTTTTTTTATCATGCAACAGAAAGAATAATTTTTCTTCCAGATATACTGAAAAATCTTAGTCATATAATTCTGAAAAAAAGAGCTATAAAAGTACATAAGTATTCAACCAACCTGATTTATTGACATGATTTAAACATACAAATTAGATAACATTTGACCAAAACTCACTTTAATTCAACCTGTTCAAGCCAAAAGAGATTCTCATAAACACACTGTGTTAAAAGCTGATTTGTGTGAGCTATACACACGCGCCCTCATAGATAAACTCAAAGGGCAAAGATTTCCTGTAAATGGAGAGGGGAGGAGCCACACTGGCCGAGTGATGCAAGTATGCAAGGAAACACTAAAAGTGAAAATGTTCAGTTAGTTCAATGACTCCATCTTGAGTGAACAGAGCAGAAGGATGAAGACGGAAGGCTGAAGCAGGGTGAGTGTTAATCCAACATTTTATTACTTTACTGTCAAAGTCTCTGAGTCAGTTTCCTCCCTGTGGACTGTAGAGGAGAGAAATGTTAGAATGAACTCAACAGTTTGATTCTTCTGTGAACACAAAGTCATGACTGGCTGAATAATCCTCATTAAACCTGCTGTAACCCAAGAAAACAATCAGAGATTTAAAGAGAACTGACCAGGTGAATGCTGGATGGTTTTATTATACTGTATACTGAAGGAACTGGCCTTCTACCTCCAAGAGGTCAAGGCCCAGTTACGTGCTGGTTAATCTTGTGTGACAAAGAGATTTTCCAAACAGATGAGTTAAAGCATAATGATTCAATTTATTCCGAACAATCAATGTTGCATAAGTAAAATAAAAGAGTTTACAGATATCTGGATCCAATCAACGTGTCCCTGACAACATACAGTGCATGGGTCAGTTCGTGAAGTCTGAACCCCGAGCTATCCCTGATCCAGCCTATTCATGGTTTACACAATATTAATATTCATGAGCTTATGGCACGTGATGTTTCTGCTGCATGTCTTCTTCGTTATCTCCTTCTGACTCCTTCCTCTTCTTGACCTTGCAAAAGAAAAACAGCACCTGCCTCCTCCCTTTCCTCACAATCACTCTATTCATAACAAATCCAACAGTCAGGTTATTGTAAGCACTTTTGTACATAATAAATCCAACAGACCCTCTTTTGAACTTAACTAAGTTCACCTACAGATAATGTTACATACAGATATATTTATTATAAGCATAGATAATGTTACGTACAGATGTATTAATTATAAGCATCATCATGTTACGTACAGATGTATTAATTATAAGCATCATCACACAACCTCTTCAGGATCAACATCTTCACTACCCCCCACCATTTCCAGGAGACCCTGTCTCTCAGCTTGGAACATGGCCATCTGATAAGAAGGAGGTGCATCCGGATGCTTTCGTTGCACAGCAGAAATAATCACACGCTTAGTGAGGTGGCGAATACATGGAATACAGCAACAACCGCATAATACTAAGCATGCACACACAGCAAGGATTGAGGAGAATAGAGATACCACCATGGACTTCCATTTCCCAAAGGTACGGTCTAACCAGTCGTTAATGGGGCTGTTGATACCTGAGTCATCGTGCATGGATTCAGACAGCGTCCGGAGCCCCTCTAGCGCCTTAGTTACAGTCCCGTCCGGCGCTGTATTGTTAGGGATGAAAATACAACATGAGTCTTGGAACATTGAGCATACACCGCCTTTCTCTGCCAGCAGCATGTCTAATGCCATTCTATTTTGGATCACCATCAGTGACGTAGGAGCCATTTGTTCAGCTAGTCCGGCAATTGCATCACGGGTTAGATTAGTCAAACGGAGAACATTATAGTGGATGTAGTTAATGCGGTCAACATTTTTGTTAGGAGTGATAGGGATCAGAGCACTTATTACAGGTATGTTTTCAAAGCCTGCAGCTATTTGGTCAGCTAGTTTATATTCATTAGGGAAGCTACCTCACTACATCATTCTTTATAATCTTGGTTTAGCCTTCCCCCCCTTGTAGCCCACACCTTCCACCCTGCTTCTGAGTGAAAGCATTGTCTATTTTTAAAAAGAGTTACTTGTGATTAGCTAGTTTTAGCAGAGTGCAGAGGCGAGGATGATAAGTAATGTATCTAAACTAGTACAGTCTGTGCTTTCCCAGGTTATTCAGATTTATCTGAGTACACAAATTCTACACAAGGGTCATGGTATTTTCTCTCACATTCCCTCCTTTTATCATGAATAATTAAAATGGTAACTGAAAACACGAAAATACATGATAAATCACATTAAGAAAGTTTGTACAGAAGAACGAGGACAAGAGAGGTAAACACAAATGCTACAGCAAACGCTACTAGCAGTTTGCCGTACTGCATGATGCTTCTAGTTTGTTTTCCTGCGCGCAACTGAAAAACTTTTATCTGGGTGGTCCTATTTTATACTGGTTTGGGAAAGGAAGTGAAATTTCTCTCTGGTGGATTCTCCCCACCCCTGGTTTCTCTTTTTATCTATTTTTATCTATTTTTGTCTATTTTAGCATTTATTCTAAGCAACAATTTTTAATACAATGTGATATATGTTTTTCAAAAACCACCTAGATGAGTCCACCTAAACAACCATGTTAGCCTGATTTAACTGTAAATACAGGCAAGACCTTGTAACCTTCTTTCCCTTATGTGTATCTCATCACAGTCACAGTTTATACAGTATATGAAAAATAAAAAATTATACGTGACCCTCTTTTCACATAGCCTGGGCTCCTTGTGGGGCTGCCTCCTCTGCTTCAGGTCCTGTCCTGCTGCTGGAGCACTGTGTTAGGTGCCACCAGTTGAGTCCTTTTCCTTCAAGCTGCACAGCTGTTGCAGTTCTGGCCAGAACCTTGTGTGGGCCTGTCCAACGTGGCTCCGACCACTTCCTCTTTAACACCTTCAACCAAAGGTGTTCCGGGGGTCCGGGGTCAGGTCCTGGAACGTCCTCTGTGACAGGGGTGACAGGTTTGTCACCTGTATAGGAGAGAGCTGACACAAGAGCATTAACCTTCAAATAGTATGGTCTGTAACCGAGGTCAGGAAGGGGAGAGGGGTTTTGGGACGGCCCTGGGAAAGGTCGGCCACACGTAAGCTCAAATGGTGTGAGTCCTGTTATTGTGGATGATATGACTGCTGTGGAGGCCCTCTCATCTGCTGTTGTTGTTTCTGAGGACAGTCACGTGCCCAGTGATCCGGGCTTCCGCAGATGAAACAACTGCCTCCTCTTGGTTGGGCATACCCCCTCCCCCTGCCTCCTCCTCCTCTCCCTCTGCCTCTATTCCGTCCTCCATGATAAGGGGGCTGCTGATATGGGGCAGCTTGGTAAGGAACATGATACTGGGGTTGATACATAGCCTGTGGCGGGCCCTGCAGTGGATAAGGATTCTGTGGCGGGGCTGGAGCTGGTGTTACAATTTGAGCCATCTGGGTATCTTTCTCTTTCCCTCCCTTTTTCTTATCTGTCGCACGAGTCCGTGCGTCTGCCAACTGTAATTTAGTCAACTGAGCTACCATCTCTTTTAATGACTCATTTTCCTCTTCCTCCTCCATGGTTTCTGCATCCTGATGATGGCAGAAATGTGTTTCCCATCTTGATGATTTTGCCCCTGCCATATCTGGATTCTCTTGCATCTTTCTCTTAACTCCTTCCGGAGCATGTTTTAACAGAGCTATTCTGAACAGAGGCTGCTGTGATTCTTTATCTGGGTTCACCCCCGTAGCCCCCGCCCACTCTGTCTTTGCTCTTTCTATGAACGTGCGTCCGCTCTCCCCGTTCTTTTTCTATTTCCTCTTCTAGTTCCAAAATACCACCTAACACTTGAAACAATGGTGCCATAACTTCGTTTGTATAATCACTGTCCTGTGGGGTTGGTACCGGACTAGGGGTAGGAGGAGGATAAGGAGGGGGGTTGGGAGGTGGGCCAGGTGGGTACTGCTGATGGAGGGACATGTAATGTGGCGGCTGGCTAGTATGTGGGTTTGGTGGTGGGGGTGCGCTAGGACTGGGTGAGGGTTTCACTAGTGATTTTGCTTCAGCGGTTTTTGCGTGGGTGGCTTTCGTCTGGCTGCCTAAGGCTGATAGTGCAGCCATCTGTATCACATTATATTTTACCAATTTACTTGCCAACTCGTCTTCTTTCTTCCTCAATTTCCTCCTTACAAACATATGTCCCTTTTCTTTGTCTTGTCCTGCTTGCAGCAGCTTTCTATGAACCACCTGTATTAATGCTCTCATCACTGGCCTGAATTTGGCTTCACTTCCCGTGGCTGGAAAATGCCCTTCCTTCACTGTCATGTTATACCACTCATCTAGGTCTTGAGTCTCTTTATTTCTAGTCTTGGGATCAAATGTACAGATTACATTGGTCCTGACTTTAACCCATTGCTGTCCAAATGATAAACGGGGAGGCCCACAGCCACCCCGTTCCTCACAGTCTTTGTCAAATTCTCCATCCATTCTGTCCAGTACTATTTCACACAGGTTTATTCAGTTTATGACAGTAACTAGATTCAGAGTAAATGGGTCGCTATGCCCCTCGCTGTGATCCTACCAACATAAGCTTCTACTGGACACTTTGATGTTCCAGCGATGTTGGCCCAGTATCAACAGTAAGTTTTAATTTTCCTCTGAATACTAGTTATTAATGTACACTCATACAGGCGCTCCAAGCGCTATTTTTACATGCTACTAAAAGGGCAGCTTTCCTCCTTTTAGTTTTCAACACGTTACCAAAAGGGCAGCTTTCCTCCTTTCAGTTTTCGCTACTAAAAGGGCAGCTTTCCTCCTTTCAGTTTTCAACACGTTACCAAAAGGGCAGCTTTCCTCCTTCCAGTTTTCAACACGTTACTAAAAGGGCAGCTTTCCTCCTTTCAGTTTTCGCTACTAAAAGGGCAGCTTTCCTCCTTTCAGTTTTCAACACGTTACTAAAAGGGCAGCTTTCCTCCTTTCAGTTTTCGCTACTAAAAGGGCAGCTTTCCTCCTTTCAGTTTTCAACACGTTACTAAAAGGGCAGCTTTCCTCCTTTCAGTTTTCGCTACTAAAAGTCTTTACTTTTGCAACATTTATCACTACAAAGGAGATTCAGCACAACAAGAGAGATAATTTAGAGTAAGCCAATATGCAGAGTTCGATACAACAGGTTCTGCTTACCTTTAAGATTTCAGGGCCCTTTCTCTCTCTCGCCGGTCTGTCCGTCCTTTGGACACGCTTCTCAATGCCGAAGATCACGTCGGGGTCACCAATTGAAGGAACTGGCCTTCTACCTCCAAGAGGTCAAGGCCCAGTTACGTGCTGGTTAATCTTGTGTGACAAAGAGATTTTCCAAACAGATGAGTTAAAGCATAATGATTCAATTTATTCCGAACAATCAATGTTGCATAAGTAAAATAAAAGAGTTTACAGATATCTGGATCCAATCAACGTGTGTGCGTGTGTGTGTGTGTGTGTGTGTGTGTGTGTGTGTGTGTGTGTGTGTGTGTGTGTGTGCATGTGTGTGTGTTACTTCCTGTTCTCTCAGTCTTGCCTGTTACTCTTGCACAAACTTGTTTCCGTTAAATGTTCTGAGCTCACAGTCAGTGTTCCTGTTTCACCTCTCAGACTGACTTCAGATCAGAAGATGAGTGATGGTTTGGAGGAAGAGGAGGACAGAGCAGAGTCTCTAGTCTCTGGCTGTCTGTCTATGAAGAATGATCAGTCTAAAGACGATTTTCTGAACTTCAGTAATGAACCTGGACTCTCAGACACAAAGTAAGAGAACTGCTGCTAACTCATTTATAGGACTCCTTTTTAGTTACCTCTCACAATACCATGTTTTCTGTTGATTTTGTGTTTGTATATTCAAATTTCTACATAAATGCATTTGCCACTTAAAATTTAACAAACTTCATCGAATAAACTCTTCCTCTTAGTATCAGTGACAGCTGTCAGTCAACTAGAATAGTTTTAATTAGTTTTACCTCTCAGAACACAGGAGTAGCTGGTCTACCGCTGCATCGATTGGCTAGTTTGTTTGTGTTGTTGTGTGACTTCCTGATCTGAACTAACGTGGCGTCCACAGCAGTACATTGCTCAGCTTCCTGCCGGTATTCCTGTCTGCTTCTCCAAACTGGGAGCACGCCGACCGCCACCTAAGTTACTGTAACGTTAATACGCTGACTATAAGGATGTATGTAATTCAATCAGGAGAGACTCCATATTGAATGAACAATGATTTATTACATGGTGCATGATAAGCTGAATAGTGCAAAGTCTTTGGTGATTAGACTCCATCGTGACGTAGTATATCAAAGGAGGTAGTGATGCTGTGTCATGCCCAAAACTGCATGTGATTATCATAAAGTGGGCCGTTCTGTAAAGGGGAGACTCGTGGGTACCTATAGAATCCATTTTCATTCACATATCTTCAGTTCAGAGCGTTCTTCCCGACAAGCTAGCATGACATGGTTGGTAACAATGGATTCTTTAGGTTTTCTAGTTTCATATGTTACCAGTATCTTGAAAACTGAGCCTGCTACAGCCTCTGAAATACAGAATAGTGGCCGTCAGATTGTTAAGAGGTTAATAAGACAGCCAGATAGGAAATTCAGCTAATTAGTGTTTATGAAAGAACTTTAACTGTTCCCTGTGACCATCTGAGCTTTGAGACAGTGTCGGCCAATCAACAAATCATTTTAGTTATAAAGACATGTCTTCACAGGAAGAGGAGTGATGTTTCTGTGGAGGAGCTGCGGTCCTGCTGTGCTTTGTGTCAGGACGTCCTGAAGAATCCAGTCTCTATCAGCTGTACCAGCTGTGGACACAGTTTCTGCAGACAGTGCATCACCTCATACTGGGACCAGTCTGCTTCATCAGGAGACTCCTCCTGTCCCCATTGTGGACAAAGATCCAGAACAAGAGCTGGACTGCAGACAGCCAGTCAGACCAACTCTGTACAAAGTAAGTATCTGTCTGATGACGTCTCCATGTCTGAAAACACTATTTATTGTTTTAATACAGTGACATGTGTTGTGTCATACAGCCCGACCATTAATCATTATAAATATCATTACATTTTATTTCTACCTGAAATTTAACTGCATGTTTTTTTCTGCTCCAGCATTCATATGTGCTCTGTATCACCTGTCCTGTGCTCTCCTTTGAGAGAAAATCTGAACCCTTTGGTTTTATGATAGCACCCTTTGTCTTGGCATTAACCCAGGGGTCAGCAACCTTAACTATCAAAAGAGCCATTTTTGGCGCAAAAAAAAATAAAATCTCTGGAGCTGCAAAACCTGGCCAAGCAGCTTCACCTATACAGACATCTCTACAACTGTTCATTGAGAGACCACAGGGACAGTCACATGTCATTAAATATTTGGGAAGAAATAGGCAACACACTGGGCAAAGACGCGTTTTTGCCAGAGACAGAAAGTCATTTTGACTTTGAATTTTTGAAAACAGCCTTTTTTTCGTTTTTGGTTTCTCAATCAAAAAACGAAAAACAAATCAAACCCGGGCGTGTTTTGTTTTTTGCTAATTCCTTTTATCATTATTCATTTTTGATTGAAGAACAGGAGTCACGTGGTTTTTTGGTTTTTGGTTTTAAACCAAAAACGAAAAACGAAATCACGTGGTGCTTTACAATAATTTGGTAACGTGAGGTGGGGACCTCTGCTGGAAAGAACCACAAAGGTGATTTCCACATATAATTAATTAGGCTTTCAATTCACGCTGCAAAACTAAATAGTACGTCACAAAAAATAATTTAAAAAATACAATACATTATCTTAATCAGAATTTGCCATTGCCCATGCCTGGAGAAATAACAAAAAGGATTGTGTACCTTTGTGTCTTTTGAGAGCTAGATCATAGAGCATTGTGAACATATTCACTGCTTAATAACTGTGAAATAATCTTATTCAAAAGAGCTACAGTAGCCTTCTATCATCCTTTCTATGCATCTGGCTCGAAGTTGTCTGAATCTGAATCTAAATCTGAATTTGAATCTGGACTCCTGTTTGGAGCGTGGGAGCATGAAATAGGCTACTGATCCTATGGTACACTCTACTGGGTGAAAACAGAACTACAACTACCAGGCTACAGCCTACCTAGAGCAGTGCAAGTGATCAGGTGGAAGTGTCAGGTGTGTTGAAAGGAGTAGCCAGATAGTGCTTCGTACCTGCCGACATAAAGAAACAGCCCATAGTGAGGGTGTGAGAGAGAAAAGTGTCAATTAAGTGAGAGTTCTGTGAAACATCTGCAGAGACCCTCCTTGTAATTTATCACACACTTTTTAGATAAAAGACATTCATTTGTTAATGAAAAAAACAAAACAAAAACATATCTATTTATGTAGCTATGTATGTATTTATTTAGCCTATTTATCTTCTACCATTATCCCGATCCTGTGCTTAAATAATGTTACACTTTTATACTGACCCGGTGACCTAAAACCAAAAAAACACGTGACTTCTGACTTTGGTTCGTTCTTCAATCAAAAATGAATAATGATAAAAGGAATTAGCAAAAAACAAAAACTGACCATTTTTTATTTGATTTTCGTTTTTTGATTCAGAAACCAAAAACCAAAAACAAATGGTTGAAGTTGTACTGTACTGTTTAGCTGTAAAATGAGAAAGTTTGTGACCCGGCTGCCATGTTGAGATCAATTGAGGAAATACCAAGCACCGCCCACCAGCCGGACCAAACTTTCTAATTTCACAGCTAAACAGTACACTACAAGATGTTTGTGAAAACATTTGAGGAGAGAAATAGGCATTACAGTAACAGAATATTAATTCATATTTGATCAGAGCTGCCTAGTTTCACCGGAGTTGACAAGTGATTGATAGTTACCTCCGTTGAATGAACAGCCAATAGGAACGCTCTCTCTCTCAAATGTCAGCGGACTAATTTACTGAATCTTCACAGGTCTTTAGACTGTAGTGGAAACGCAGACAACAGTGGGCTGAAAGAACCTTTTAGTTCCTTAAAAGTAGTAGGACTAAAAAGTCCCCGAAAATGTTGGTGGAAACCCGGCTTTTGTTATTAAAACAGGTCTACAAAACGAGACATGAACATATTCTGCATTATTATTACTATACCCCCGCCACAACATAGTCGGGGGTATATAGTGCTCTGCGTGTCGGTCCATTCGTCCTTCCATCCGTTTGTGTGTCACAGTTTCGTTTCCGGAGCAGAACTCGGAAACTATTTAACCTAGGAACTTCAAATTTGGTATGATGGTTGACAGTGTGGTCTAGTTGAGCCTTTTGGGGGTCCAGGGTGCCCAAAATCTTTTTCGACTTACAGCTGCACATTGAGCATTTGACTAATTAAAATGCTTTATATATAACTTTATATTGATCACTTTTATATTGGCAATGAAAATAATAAGCAGATTGTCAAATTTTCTTTATTTTGTCTCAAAGTTTTTTCCTTCTTTCACCAGATAGGGTTCTGCAGGAGGTTTTAGATGAACATAAGAGCAGTCTGAAGAAGAGATGTGAATGTGTGACTGAAGGAACTGATGAAACAGGAAGTGGAACCCTCCTCAACAGCATCTACACTGAGCTCTACATCACAGAGGGACAGAGTGAAGAGGTTAATACCCAACATGAGGTGATGCAGCTTGAGACAGCTTCCAAGATGAAGACCCTCCATGACACTCCAATCAAGTGCTACAACATCTTTAAAGCCTTACCTGACCAACAGGGACACATCAGAGTCGTTCTGACGAACGGCGTCTCTGGCGTTGGAAAAACCTTCTCAGTGCAGAAGTTCACTCTGGACTGGGCAGAGGGCTGGGAAAACCAAGATGTCAGTCTGGTGGTTCCGCTTTCGTTCAGGAAGCTGAACTTGATCAGAGATGAGCAGTACAGTCTTCTCATGTTGCTCCATGTTTTCCATCCAACATTACAGAAGGTCACAGCAGAGAAGCTCGCTGTCTGTAAAGTTCTGTTCATCTTTGACGGCCTGGATGAAAGCAGACTTTCACTGGATTTCCACAACAATGAGGTTGTGTCTGATGTCACCCAGAAGTCATCAGTCAACGTGCTGTTGACAAACCTCATCCAGGGGAATCTGCTTCCCTCAGCTCTCGTCTGGATAACTTCCTGACCTGCAGCAGCCAATCAGGTCCCTCCTGCATGTGTTGACAGGGTAACAGAAGTACGAGGCTTCACTGACGCCCAGAAGGAGGAGTACTTCAGGAGGAGATTCAGTGATGAAGAGCTGTCCCGCAGAATCATCTCACACATCAAGACATCCAGGAGCCTCCACATCATGTGTCTAATCCCAGTCTTCTGCTGGATCACTGCTACAGTTCTGGGCCACATGTTGACTACAGACCAGAGAGAAGAGCTGCCCAAGACCCTGACTGACATGTACTCACACTTCCTGGTGGTTCAGACAAAGAGGAAGAAGCAGAAATATGGTGAGGGACACGAGACGAGTCCACAGGAGCTGACGGAGGCTGACAGGGAAGTTCTTCTGAAGCTGGGGAGGCTGGCGTTTGAACATCTGATGAGAGGAAATGTCATGTTCTACCAAGAAGACCTGGAGCGGTGTGGTCTGGATGTCACAGAGGCCTCGGTGCACTCAGGAGTTTGTACAGAGATTTTCAAAAGAGAGTGTGTGATCTTCCAGAAAACAGTCTACTGCTTTGTTCATCTGAGCATTCAGGAGTTTCTGGCTGCAGTCTACAAGTTCCACTGTGCCACAAACAGGAACACAGAGGTACTGGAGGACTTCCTGGGAGGAAAATATCTTCATTCACTCCTGAAGAGAGCCATGGAGAAATCCCTTGAAAGTAAAAATGGCCACCTGGACCTGTTTGTTCGCTTCCTTCATGGCCTCTCTCTGGAGTCCAACCAGAGGCTCTTAGGAGGCCTGCTGTGTCAGAAAGAAAACAGTCCAGAAATCATCCAGAGAATCATCAACAACCTGAAGGCGATGAACAGAGATCATATCTCTCCTGACAGAAGCATCAACATCTTCCACTGTCTGACGGAGATGAACGACCAGTCGGTACATCAGGAGATCCAAGAGTTCCTGAAGTCAGAGAACAGATCAGAGAGGAAACTCTCTGAGATCCACTGCTCAGCTCTGGCCTACATGCTGCAGATGTCAGAGGAGGTTCTGGATGAGTTGGACCTGGGGAAGTACAACACAACAGACGCGGGACGACAGAGACTGATTCCAGCTGTGAGGAACTGCAGAAAAGCTCAGTAAGTCCAGATGTGATTAACTTTTGATCGATCCAAGATGGCGCTAACTACGGCTGCCTCGGCGAGTTGGTGCGCTCTGTTTTTCTTGTTTTTTTGTGTTTCTTTAGTTTTTGGTGAAAGTTCACGGATTGTCTTCTCTAGAGAAGACATCCTTAACCTCAGGGAATCCACCCCAGCAGATCTTTTCCCCAACTTTCTGGCACCTTCAGCAGTTTTAATGCACGTTTTGCTGGGAGCTGTGGCCCTCGGCCGAGCGGCGAAGCGCCGGAGAGGAAAGCGCTCCGGAGCGCTGAATCGCTTCAGACAGAGAGGACTAAAAACTCCTCTGCCTGCGATATTCCTCTCCAACGTGCGCTCACTGTGCAACAAAGTGGACGAGTTGCTGCTGATGGTCAGTACCAACAGAGACTTTTCCCTCTCTTCGGTCTTGTGTTTCACTGAGTCGTGGTTGTGTGGAACTATACCGGACTCTGCGCTGCAGCTGCCCGGCTTCCAGCTGTTCCGAGCCGACCGCGACCCGGAGCTATCGCACAAGACAAAAGGAGGGGGAATATGTTTCTACATTAACGACGGCTGGTGCAAGGACGTGACAGTGCTTCAGCGGACATGTTCTCCGGATCTGGAATAATTTATTATCAACTCTAAACCATTTTATTCCCCCCATGAATTCTCCTCCTTCATTCTGGTCGGTGTTTACATCCCGCCTCTGGCTCACGTGGAGCTCGCGCAGCGGCTGCTTGCCGACCAGATACGGGAGGTGGAGAGAAAAAACCCGGACTCTCTAGTTATCGTTCTTGGGGACTTTAACAAGGGGAACTTATCACAGGAACTCCCAAAATATAAACAGTTTGTTAAATGTCCGACCAGAGAGGAGAACACGCTGGACAAGTGCTACTGTAACATCAGTAAGGCATATCACGCCGTTCCCCGCGCTGCGCTGGGAAACTCCAACCACGTCTTGGTCCACCTCATCCCCTCTTACAGGCAGAGGGTCAAACTGGCTAGACCGGTTGTGGGGAGCACCAAGAAGTGGAGCAGCGAGGCGGTGGAAGATCTGCGTGAGTGCCTGGACTGCACAGACTGGGAGATGTTTAGGACCGCCACTGACAGTCTGGACGAATATGCAGAGGCTGTGACGTCGTATATCAGCTTCTGTGAGGACAGCTGTATACCGACGCGCACCAGGGTTCACTATAACAACGAGAAGCCCTGGTTCACAGCCAAACTCAAACAGCTTCGTTTGGTTAAGGAAGAGGCATTTAGGAGTGGTGACAGGGAGGGCTTTAAAGAGGCTAAATACGCGTTTGGCAAGGCGGTGAGGGAGGCCAAACGGCAGTATTCTGAGAAACTACAAGAGCAGTTCTCAGCCAATGATTCTGCCTCAGTCTGGAAAGGGCTGAGACAGATCACAAACTATAAGCCCAAACCGTCCCACTCCACGAATGACCTCCGACTGGCAAATGAGCTGAATGAGTTTTACTGCAGATTTGACAGACGTAGTGACGGTCCTGGCTGCATCTCCTCTCCCCCCCGCCATCAACCATCAGCAGCCAACACCAGCACCCCCCAGCTTTCTTCACAAGCACCCAGCCTGTGCACCCCCCCCCCTTCACACCTCTGTCCATCCAGGAGGGTGAAGTCAACAGGCTCTTCAAAGGACAAAACCCCCGCAAAGCAGCCGGCCCAGACTCTGTCTCACCTGCAACCCTCAAACACTGTGCAGACCAGTTGTCTCCAGTGTTTACAGGGATTTTCAACACCTCCCTGGAAAACTGCAGGGTGCCGTCCTGCTTCAAAGCCTCCACCATCATCCCGGTCCCCAAGAAGCCAAGGCTCACAGGTCTTCAGGACTACAGACCCGTCGCTCTGACCTCTGTGATAATGAAGACCTTTGAACGCCTTGTGCTCCACCACCTAAAGACAATAACCAACCCCTGCTGGACCTACTGCAGTTCGCCTACAGACCTAACAGATCTGTAGACGACGCAGTAAATTTAGCCCTTCATTACATTCTCCAGCACCTGGACTCCCCTGGCTCCTATGTCAGGATCCTGTTTGTGGACTTCAGTTCCGCATTCAACACCATCAGCCCAGCTCTGCTACAGGACAAGCTTTCTCTGCTGAGCGTGCCTGACTCCACCTGCAGGTGGATCACTGACTTTCTAACTGACAGGAGTCAGCACGTAAAGGCTGGGGAAGCAAGTCTCCGACACCCAGACCATCAGCACCGGTGCCCCCCAAGACTGCGTTCTCTCCCCACTGCTCTTCTCCCTGTACACCAACGGCTGCACCTCCAGACACCAATCTGTCAAGCTCCTTAAGTTTGCAGACGACACCACCCTCATCGGCCTCATCTCCGAGGGTGACGAGTCTGCCTACAGATGGGAGGTTGACCATCTGGCATCCTGGTGCAGCCAGAACCACATGGAGCTGAACGCTCTGAAGATAGTGGAGATGGCAGTGGACTTCAGGAGGAACTCAGCCCCGCTCCCCCCCCCTCATCCTGCGCGGCTCCCCAGTCAACACGGTGGAGTTGTTCCATTTCCTGGGCACGACCATCGCCCAGGACCTCAAGTGGGAGCTAAACATTAGCTCCCTCACCAGTAAGGCCCAGCAGAGGATGTACTTCCTGCGGCAGTTGAAGAAATTCAACCTGCCACAGACCATGATGGTGCACTTTTACTCGGCCATCATCGAGTCCATCCTCACCTCCTCCATCACCGTCTGGTTCGCCGCTGCCACCGCCAGGGACAAGGCCAGGCTGCAGCGGGTCATTCGTGCTGCAGAGAAGGCGATCGGCTGCAACCTTCCCTCCCTCCAGGAGCTGTACACCTCCAGGACCTTAAGGAGGGTAGGGGAGATTGTGGCCGACCCCTCCCATCCTGGTCACCATCTATTTCAGACTCTGCCATCTGGCAGGAGGTTAAGGTCCATCAGGACCAAAACCTCACGCCACAAAAACAGTTTCTTCCCCATGGCAGTGGGGCTCTCCAACAGCCCATCCGCCCCCCTGTGACTTATATCATGTTTATAGCTTATTTGTAATTTGTAAATTGTACATTTTTATTATTTTATTCTAACGTTTTTATCTATTCTTTTGTTATTATACAGTTTGTCTTGCACCAACAATGCCAAAGAAAATTCCTAGTGTATACCTCTTACACCTGGCAATAAACACCATTCTGATTCTGATTCTGATTCTTTATAGATCAGTGTAGATTAGTAGTTTAGTTCTTCAAATATACACACTATAAATTATTCTTAAAATATAATATTCTTATAAGTGTTCCACGTGTTTATTACATAAATATGTCAGTTGTAATTTGTCAGAGAGGTTCTTGAGCTGTTTCAAATGTTGAGTGAAAAAAATGTTTCAGTAGGTTGTGTTTCTAGCTGTCAAGTTAATGAACATATTTATTCTATTTCTAATACTTGTTACATTTTAAATTTTTTTCTTATTTATCTTTTTGGGTGATTGAGGCGACATGTGAACTTGGTAAAACAAATTTTAAAAAACAAAAGATCAGCTGGCTGATGGAGCGCTGGGTCTAACTCTGTGTAACGGCAGCAACAGAACATTTGCTGGTCCGGAGGGGAGTTGGTACGGTCCTGGGATCAGAGCCCTGGTGCTGGGGTTTGCACTGGCTGAATTTGAGCTAACTGCTAACTGGGGGTACGTCTTCTGGAACTGCAGTACACTCTACTCCCGGCGGCATGGAGGACAAGGCAGGGAGGACGAGGCGGGGGTGCGAGTCAATTTCTCGTTTCTGCTTCTTCTAATTTAATCCAGACAGTGCAGTGTCTGTTCAGAGCATGTCTGTTCAGAATGGGCCGAATGCTTGGCTTGTGGTGTTGCTGCTTGCAGCTTTCTTGAGGACCGCCCGTACAAATAACTTAACACTCGACATTGTGCTACCAGCAATACACCCACCAAGTGTGAAGTCGATTGGATGAGCGGTTGTCAAGATATGCGAAGGACAAACAGACAGACAGCTTTATAGTTAGATAAACAAACTATCAAAACACACACAGACCCTGGATGTATTATTCTGTAAAAGTGATTTGGTAGCACAAGTGGAGATATCAAGTCAGTGAACTGATTCAGTAATGTCAGTTGCACAATAACATCAATCTAAAGTTTTAACATTAGCATTAGCATGGGTTGAGCCAGGGTAAAATATTTCAAACCGGTTTGATATTAAGCCAACTTAAATTTCCCTTGGGATCAATAAGGTGACTATCTATCTATCTATCTATCTATCTATCTATCTATCTATCTATCTATCTAAACACCGGACCAGACTGGTGTACCGAATTTTACCACTAGTTGTCACACTTGACTCAGCAGCCGGAGAGAGCCAATGAATGAGAGTGGAGCGATTCCAGTCTACTTGGTGGCAGTAATGCACCTCTAAGCTGGTTTGCCAACCGCCAATAAACACTAAAGAAGAAGAGGCGGCACCACATTACACATTACCTCCTGTGTTTTTGGGCTCATCTCTTTCGTTGGCTTCAAATCCAAAATGTTGCCATATTGTCGCAGTTTTAGTTTTCTTTGAGACCAGCTCTGCCATGTCTCGTCTCGTCACCCCAAAAAAGCACATGAACTTCCTAGTCAACAAACCTCTTCCCCCTCCCTCCTCTACTAAAGTTTGATCTCCTTCATGTTGCCGGCCTCGGCTCATGGCCTGTCGGACACTAGTGGCTCCGTTAGTCTGTTTATGAACTAACATAGAATCATAATATTACTTTAATCAAGTTGTCATATTGCTTATTAGTAATGCAATACAGCCTGGATTTAGCACTGGCATAGGTTGTTGATGCAATCTACTTTGTAATTTGCCAGAACATGTCGTAATGACAAATTTTAATTTAAGCTTGTACACCGGACCAGACCGGCAAAACCGAAAATCGACCCATCTCTAGCATCAGCCACTGTAAACTACTGGTTATACGAGACAAAGATTGCCGTTGTAAAACTCCTGAGTGTGTTGAATCGGGCAATGGTGAATTTTATTGCTAACGAATTCAAGTTGTGTTCCATAATCTTGATTTGAAGTCTTTCCTTTTATTCTGTTACTCACAGAAAGAAACTCAGGTGTTTCTCTCTCTTGTTGGTGTAGAGAAGAGTAGTAGCAGGAAATACACAGCTTCCACCAATAACAGCGGTCTGATGAATATATAACAGCAGAATGCTAGAATTCTGACTATTTAAGAGATCTTATACACACCAAAGATCAATGTTATGTTTTTAATGCTGATACACTGATAACATCTTTCTGATGACACTATGCTGAAAATAATGAAACCTTATTGGTTCGTTAATTGTGTTTGTGAGCTGAATACATTTGATGCTCAGAAATGAGTGTTAATGACAAAACGCCATGCAGTCATCAAAATATCTAGTTATATGAATGTTTAATTATGAACAGGTCTAATATTATTATGTGATTTGTTTAATTTCTCTACTGTTTAGCAGCAGTCACTGAATTTTCCCATTTATGGACATGAACCTGACAGCAGCAGGTAGCTAGCAGAGAGGTCAACTTCCTCAACTGTATTATTATTACATATTCACTGAGTTTTAAAAATGCTTTTCTAATCAAGAAGGCCTCATGCTTACTTTGTGGGGACAGACCTGGGATCAGATCACACTTACAGATTGGACATTAGGGAAGCCTCAATGTAACTACATTTTCTCTCTCTCTCCATCTGCAAGATTAAAGAAAAACAAATATTAAAAGTCTGCAGGTTAGAGAGAGAGTGATGAGAATTATTGTTTCATGTCAAACAGTGAGATAAGATTAAATGAACCACTGATTTTAGGAGCAAATGTTAATCAAAGAAGCATATATCAAACTGGTTAGTCATCAAATGCATGAAGTAAATATAAATTGTCCTCTTTCATAATAACATATTTTTTTATTTGTGTGTCATGACAGACTTTCTAAATGTGGACTCTCAGATACTCACTGTGAAGTTGTGGCCTCAGCTCTGAAGTCCAACCCCTCCCATCTGAGAGCGCTGGACCTGAGTGACAACCACAACATGCAGGATTCAGGAGTGAAGCTGCTGTCTGCTGGACTCGAGAGTCCAAACTGTAGACTGGAGACTCTGGGGTCAGTTCACTGACTGTAACTTATGTAGTTTGTACACACACTCTCTATGCACTGGCTCTGCTCCAGATGGCTCTAGAAAGGGACATTCTTGTTTTTGCGTCGGCCACCGTAGCTCTCCAACACGCTTGGCACACAGGAGAGGCTTCAGTTGGTTGCAATCTCCTTACGTCATCGCTAGATACCGCCAGATCCTACACACTGGACCTTTAACCACAGACCTTATTTCAGGCATTTAACTAAAAGCCCATTCAAAAATCCCACTGACTTCCAGACGAGAGAACAGGAAGTGCTTAAATGCTGACTCATTTCTGGGTTTTAGGACAAATTCCTGTAGCACTCTATTTGAACATGTCTAAAGGTGCAGCACTCTTCAACAAACACGTATTGCACCAACTTAAAGGGACTATTTGTAACTTTCAGAAATGCTTGTTAACAGCGACACCTATGGCCATTAAGACAACGAAAGTCAGCGTCGGGCTCGCGCTTGCTTGCTCTAAATAGACATGAACGAGCATCGTTCAAAACAGTGAGATGACACACGTCAGCTACAACCACAATATCACTCTATATTTCACCTGCTTGGCAGTAATGTTAGCTGACCAGACGAAGGTCTCTCCATGAATCAATGCTGATCCTAGTGTTGGCTTTTCCTGCTTCAGCCTCCGGTGTCTCCCTCTCCGGAGGGAACGCGCGCGTTGTGTTAGTGCAGGCAGGCAGAGGAGCAGTCTGAACAGCGTAGCCACACGCGAGCGCGCATATGCGCATGGGATCCCGACCCGGTAGATTTATACCTGTAAGAAGTTACAAACAGTCCCTTTAAAGGCACGTAAATGATGATTATAAACGACACCATCAAATTAGAGGTTTCTGTGGTTCTAAGTTATTCCCGCATTCTTTTTGACAGCAGATCTAACTGTGCTCTGTTTTCATGTCAGTATTGTCTAATTATTTGAAGCCGCAGACATTTAGATTGCAACAACAACCAAATAAATATTCTGCATCAGACACCTCTTTGCAGGTTCATATTTTTTTTCAAGTCTATCTGAATACAATACTCAAATGTTCATATGTACATTCAAAGAGTTATTGATGTATGTCATCATTCCTTCTGTCTGTGAAGCAATCCCCGTATAACCTGAGTGTTACGAGATGAGGGCAAAATCCACAGTCATGTTCTGTGTAAAATGACCTGTAAAGTTGATCTTAAACTAATCGGAGGCTTTAGCAGTCTGAGTTAGATGTATTAGGGCAGGGTGACTTGGAGAAAATCAAATATCACAATATTGTTTACCAAATACTTCGATATCGATATTGTAGGATTGACCATTGGTGCTTTTCACAAAATATTTACACAATGAGATTTTTAATAAATAATCATCAGTATGGTGGATCTCATGACAAAGTGTAAATGACAAATAATTGAACAGCTAAAACAGTCTGTTAAGTTCAGAAAATTACATTACTTTACTGTAATGTAGCCTTTAAAGCCAGGAAAAGACAACACTTATGCCATATCATGATATTACGATATCAAAAATCTAAGATGATATCTCGTCTCATATCACAATATCAACATAATATAGATATATTGCCCAGCCTTAGTATGTTTCCATTAAGTATGTTGTGTTTGACAGTTTCCTTGTTGAGCTGTAGGAGGAATAGTAACACAAAGAGGGAATTTGGTACTAAACAGTCTGTAACTTTGGTAAAAACTAGGGGTTGGAAAACAAATTGATTCACCTATGTATTGCAATATTTTTTAAGATTTTGAATTAGATTTTTTAAAGCCAGAATGGATATATTTACTCCATTTGAGTGTATTCGGAGGTAGAAGGAAGTTACCGCTTTTATTGTCTGAGTGACGTGACGTCATATCTGTTCCAACCAAAACAAACAAGCCGGCAGCCGCAAGCTGAAACGAGAAAGTAGGAAACGGCGGAGGGTCTGCGTGGATACGACCGGTGTGCAAGATTAACTGGTGGCTGAATTAACTGGTGATTTTCCCGTGCAGATGTGTGGTAGGAGTGGCCTGTCAGGACCCCTGTCGATTCACTCCCGCTTCTCCTTTCTGTCCGATTGTTTTGTCAGTGTCATTTGAAACATTACGATCAGAACAGTTTGCTAGAACAGTCATTACGCGGACGTGAGGCTGTGGTAGCGACGCCAATCTCAGCGCGAGGACATGAGAATGGTAAAGTAGGTGACTTTGTCGATGCCTGTTGAAAACACTGCCAACGTCAATAAATCATTTAAAACGTTTTCTTGCTGTCAGTGTGATATGTGTATGTATCATATCGTTATTAGTATGATGTGAAGTTGATTTGAGACCTGTTTATACTTTCATTCGTAAATGACAAATACAGTCTGACGTTTACACCCAGGTCGAACCCATTCAACTGTGGCAAACTGTGATCAAGTCAGATTAACTTGTGATACAACATCTGTAGGCTATCTACCAGCGATCATGTTTTATATTCAATGCTACAGTCATTAATCTCTCTCATCACAACGCTGTTTTTCACTGTGCAGCACATTCACCCAGATTACACTGTTAACTCAAATTTTGCAACTAACGTTATCGAGACAGCATTTGAAAAACTACGCACAGGGTTTTTGTGTCTGCTGAAACATTACAATCGGATCGGTTGCTGAAACGTTCATCTCGATCAAGACAGAAATGCATGAAAACATTATCCATCTTCTTTGAGAAAATATCAATCGTCTAGCTAAAAAAAAAAACACTAAATGCTGGAGTTGAACCACATGTAGGTAAGAGACTATTAAATATGTCCTAACGCCCTTGAACATACCGCTAAGCCACGGAAACAACACACATACCTGCCTCGATTCCCACTATTAATTACTTTAGGAAACGTTAATAAATTAATGAAAAATAATACTATTTGAATGCATCTAAAATGTGAGAAAATTAAGGTATAATATATTGAAGCCATACAATATAATTTCTTTACAATTTATTCTATCAATACTGGCTGCCTTTTCTATGTTGCATCATTAAGACCCACCGAAATCAGATAACAGCATATGCATCACTATGGTGTGCAAAGTGCTAATTGTACATATCAACAACGTGCCCAAATTCTAGTTCAAATAGGTTTCTTCAATATAGGCTCTGTATCTTGACACAGACATACGTACATAGACTTACTCATTACTATGACAGAAGGAAAGACAACAATCATCATTAGTGATTCAAAATCAGCGTTGTTGGTTAACTACGTTATGTGTACACATATGGGGAATTTGACTGTTCTTTTTTTGTATCGCTCTCAGTGTAGCCTACTTACACATAAATAGACATCACAGCTAAGAACAAAGACCACACAGTTGAACACATAAAGTTAAAGAATAGACAGGACTGTATGTGCGTAGTTTTTCAAATGCTGTCTCGATAATGTTAGTTGCGAAATTCGAGTTAACAGTGTAATCTGGGTGAATGTGCTGCACAGTGAAAAACAGCGTTGTGATGAGAGAGATTAATGACTGTAGCATTGAATATAAAACCTGATCGATGTTAGATAGCCTACAGATGCTGTATCACAGGTTGATCTGAGCGGTCACAGTTTGCCACAGCAGCATCTCCACTCTTCTGCGGTGGAGCTGGTGTAAAGTTTAAACATCATACGGTATGTTTCACTTCCAGGCTGTATGGAAGTATGAACAGGCCTCAAATCAACTTGACATCAGATTAATAACGATATACGATACAAATATAAGACTGACAACGAGAATATTTTGTAAAGGATTTATTGACGTGAGTGTTTTGAACAGGCATTGTCTCCTACCACCTACTTTACTCTTGTCCTCAGAGCGGCATCGTAACAGCAGCCTAACGCACGTGAAATTAATTTTCCAGCAAACTGTTCCGTTAGTAATCTTTCAAAAGATACCGACAAATGAATGTGATAGAGAGACGAAGAGATCAATATGTTTATTTTCAGGTGAATCGACAGGGGTCCTGATAGGCCACTCCTACCACACATCTGCACGGGAATATCACCAGTTAATTCAGCCACCAGTTAATCTTGCACACCGGCACCCTCCCATTTTAAATCCAAAGTGGTAAACACTACACATCCAGTAAAGTATGGAAACACTTTGGGTTTCACACATTGCAGGGAAAGCAGAGCTAGACATCACGGCTAAAGCTGCATGCTAACTCTGTCACGGACAGGAAACTCCGTATCGTATTGCGGTAACATGCGGTCAAGCCGGCCGTCTCTCTCATCTCCGTGGTCAAATGGGCCGACGATACAACTGTAGAGCACCCATATACTGACATTTATGTTAAATGCAATCAAACGGCCCCGATGGAGCTGACCATGGATGTATAAAGAGAACAGAGCTGACGGGAGAGCTAGAGACGGACTTGGCGAAGTTAGAGGAAGTAGACACGTGTGACTACGTCTGGGTTTTCAAAATACAACAAACAGAACTGTATATACAAAATACATATATGGAAATAAGATTGACTGATTATATTCACCAGAAGTATAAAACATTACATGTAAAAAGAAAATACCACTAATTTGTGAGGGAAATATCTTTATTCTTTGATTTTTGGGTTGCTGAAAAAACATGAATAGGTGTATGAATGTTGTGGTGACATTTGGATGATGTCTGTATAAGGCTGATATTATGATGATCCACAATAACACAATGACAAAGTCACTCTACTCATTTTACGGAATAGCTCATTGATTAGGACATAGTAATATTGAGCTACACATTTAAAACCTGAACACATCTGATTGAATTATGAAATGGTTTGTATTTACTTTTTTCATCTTATTCAGATTGAAGGACTGCAGGTTGTCAGAGATCAGCTGTGCTTCTCTGGTCTCAGCTCTGAAGTCCAACCCCTCCCATCTGAGAGAGCTGCAGCTGAGGAACAACGAGCTGCAGGATTCAGGAGTGAAGCTCCTATGTGGTTTACTGGAGAATCCACACTGTAGACTGGAGGCTCTGGGGTCAGACACCATTTTTTACTTCTGTACTGAGATTAATATGATGTGAAAGTTGTGGTGACACTAATCTGCAGACATAAGGCTGATATTATACTGATCCACACTGAGTATCTTAATGCTAAAGTCCATTTTCTTCTTCAGTGGTTTAGTCCATTGACCGGCAGAGCAATGTTAAGCTACACAATTAAAACCTTAATATACCACAACACCTGACTTTCATCATGGTTTTATAAAGAAATCATATATATAAAAAAATACATAAATATAAAAAATGAATAAATAATCTCTATTTCAGTTATCAGACAATAACAAATATATTCAGTATTGTTTTTTATGTAAATTGTATGAAGCTATATGATGCTTATACTGACTGAAAAGGTTAAACTGAAGATGCTTTGATTTTATGACTCCACTATTCCTAAAATATGTATTGTAGATGTCTTATCTTATATATCTTTTGTTCACATTTCCCCCAAAATCCATCCTGACATATTTGACACATTTGGAAACTTTGAGATCTTGAGTCGAATCTTGAATCAGTTTCTGTGGGTTTTTATTTGTGTTTTTGAATTGAACCTAATTTATGTGCAAACATAACTTACATCCATAAAGTTGTTAATGTCTTCTTGTTCATATTTTCATCTTTCTTGAACTAAATTTAGTCTGCAGTCACAAAAGACTTGTGTTTCTTAAAGAAACTGTAGAAAATGTCCACTGTTAGTTGTTAAAGTAAATTAATGTTTATCATTTTTGGTAAATGGTCACATCTGGATACAGAAGATCATCTGAACTAATATTGGTTTTACATTCATCAAGTTTATTTCATGAAGTAGAAATATTTCTCTGCTTTCTGTTAATTTCAATGTGTTTTGTCATATAATGTCTGATCATTGATATTGATCCTTCTGAACACACACGCACACACACACACACACACACACACGCACACACACACACAAATGTAGGGATTCTACTTAATAGGTTTTGGTTATTAGCAAATTAATTAATAAATAATAATAGAATTATTAATATTAATAAAGATTATCAATAAACATTAATAATAAACGGGGTACCACCCTGGAATCAGGAACCAATGACCAAAATGTTAATATAGTCTCATTATATATGCTAAACTATCAATTTGGAATGTTGATTAATAATTAAATTAATAACTATAACCAAAATAGATAGTAAAGGTTGAAGGATATCGGAGTTCTTGACATAGCAGAGGTTGGCATTATTCACTCTTGTGCAACATTAAAGAGACCAGCATGTATATTCCACAAACATTTATTTACAAGATAATAAAGGTTCAAAACACAATATTAATCTAACTAAATAACTAAACTAAACAAACCAAACAAAGTGTGTAAGCATGTGTGTGTGTGTGTGTGTGTGTGAGAGAGAGAGAGAGAGAGAGAGAGAGAGAGAGAGTGACTCTAGACAAGATGGCTTCTTGTCTCAGGCTGTCTGTTTGGCCTACAGACAAAATGGCGAGCACTGTAAAACTACAAAGATGGCTGAATCAAAGATGGCGGAATCAAAGATGGCCGTCAGCATGTCATCACATGACCTCTTTGTTCTTCTGAGCACATGTGCTCAAGAAGGACAGAAAGGTGGGGGTGATGTGGGGTTTAAGATTATCTGAAGCTGTATGTTTATGTTTCACTAATTCACAGTTTCTGTATGTGATCTTAATGTGTGTTAGATATGCAGTGGGTTAGAAAAGATGGTTAGTTTGCATGCAAGACCTTGTCTATGTGAAGCATAAACTAAACACATCAGATGTGGCGAAGCCAGTTACCCAAAAATCAAATACAGATAAATCACCACAGTCAAACTCAATGAATAACATTAAACATATTAATACAGGTACATTCTAGAAATCAAAGTTTAACTGTCTTGCTCAGCCATGTGCGATTGCTAATGCTAAGGCCCAGTACATTACCCCATGGAAGAACAGGGTTTGTAATTCCATGTGTTGGAGTTGTGGTTCCAAGTCAAAGAGGTCGTCTTTGCAGTTAGTTTGGTTAGCTTGGTGCTAACTGTGAGAAGGCGGGCGCTCGCGTCTTCCGCCTTTTGGTTCCTTTTGTTGCTATGTCTGTTTCCTAACAGAACATAGAATAAGAGAGCAGAGCTGCTTCCGGTCTGGAGCGCAGCATCTCACCTCAAACAGGTCAGCTTGTTGAGGAGAATGAGTAGAAAGAGTCGAAAGAGGAGGAACAAAGGACATTCCTCTGGTTTTGTTCTGGCTGAATTTCACACCTCTGTGTGAAATGTTACTGTAGCCAATGAGGACTGAACTGAGTCCTGTGGTCAAGGATCATGTTACTGAGTTCATAAGGCCACTTGAAACCAGCCAGATGCTGGGTCCCTACATCCCCCCTTTTGGTCTTTAAGATGTGTAACATCCTTCAAGAGCAAAACAGAAGGTTGAACAGTTCACAGATCCTTGGAAACAACCTGGAGGTTGTACAGTCCAATCCCTGGGGACAACTGAAAAGTTGTTAAATCCATGATTGAAAAAGTTCATTCAACAGTTCATTCAATTTTGTAACATCTGGGCAGTTCATTAACCAATTGGGCATTGGTTAAGACTATCTATCCTGGCTAAGCAAGAACAGTCCCTAAGTTACAAATAAAACCAGATAAATAAAAACAATAGCATTGTATAAAATACCTAACTATGTTTCTCTGTTATTTATAAGGTTAGTGAAGAACAGGAATGTTAGAGGTGTTAAGTTGTTAAGGTGAGAGGCGGAGAGTGTCACCTAAAACAATGCGGACAGGTGTATGACTGGTTCTGTACAGTCATAATGTGGTGTCCTAAGCTAGTGTGTGTACTAGTGATCTCTAAACAAGATACTACTAAGGAGTTGGTCCAAGTGTACTTGTAAAGTTGGACAGTGGTGTCTGAGTTGAGTTTTTGCTGTTGCTAACAAACTCAAGTTTTTCCTAGTATCTGCAAAAGAGGAAAGGAAAATTAAGGCACCGTGATCTAGCGTCAGTCTCACTGTTAGCTAGGTGTTAGCTAATACCGTGGGAAGGTAGCTCTGGATCTCTCGTGCTTACCTCGTGGCTCAAGGCTGTAACGCTCCAGGTAGCCAGAGGCAGAGAGGCACTCAGAGTAGCTATCACTGTCTGCTAGATTATGTCCATGTTCTGAACCTTGTTCAGAGTCTGAACTGTGGTCAGAGATAATGTGGTCATCGTCAGACCGATCACGCCAATTCTGGGACAGAATTTCAGCGTATGGCTTTCTAACACTTCTGTTGTGTGAATGCCTATCTCTATGCAAATGGGGAACATGGCGGTTACGCTCAGTGTCCTTATGCAACCTCTTGTGACCCCCCTTCGACCTGTTGTGAAGGTGGTCTTTTGAGGTGGCAGATCTGCTTGACACGTCAGTGTTTGAGCTGGTGGGCTCAGTTAATTTACCCCCCCTTTTGGAAATGACCAGAGTTTCCCAAGCTATCTGTGTCATCTTCCTTATCTCACACAGTGAGGGGCTACCCTCATGCGTCCTTAGTACCACCTGAGTGCGTACACAGGGATGCAGATTCTGCAGAAACAAGGACTTGAAGAAGGCGTTTTCTTCTAAGCCTGGCGCATTCTTACCTTGGAAATATGCATGCCTTAAACGTTTGTAGTAATCTCTAGGATTCTCACTACGTGAATGTTTAATCTGAAGGGCTGCAAACATCGCTGAGGTCTCGTCAGTTGTGGAAGAGAATTCTTCTATCAGTGCATGACGAAGCTTACTATAGTCATTTCTGACACTGGGAGGTTGTGACTGTATAAACTTGTGCACAGCTTTAGAGCTGGTTTTCCACACAAGTTTAACTTTCTCCCTTTGGGTGGCGTGTGTTAAGTCAATTAGATTGTGATCTAATTCCTTAAAATAGTCATCAATGTGTTGATCACAGTTGCCTGGATCAAAACATTCAATGTCTTTGGCTAAAAAGTCAAGCTCTTCATGGCGTGGACCCTGTGGGGTCCTTTCTGCTGAAGGCAAGACTAAATTAGCATTACAATGCACTGGTGCATCACATGCTAATGTCCTCTCTGGCTGAGAGGCAGAGGCTGGACAGCTGTCATCACCCTTGTGACAGAGTGGAAAGCAGGCTGAGCAGGCTGAACTTTTGGAGGGAGGAGCACAGAGGAAGGTGTCATTTCTCTGTGGCTGAGAAGAACATGAGGCAGGATATCTTCTTGAAGATAAACTACATGTGTCTTCACTGTCAGTTTCAGAACAATAAGTAGTCAGGTAGCTGTTCACTCTTTCTCTTAGTGGAGGTTGAGGAGCTGACTTAATTCCCACGGACTTTAAGTCGGTTGGAAATCTTTCACTTCTGAGTGGAGAGGGAGTTAACCTCTCATCAAGCGAGGAGAGTGAATCTGAGTAACCAGAATCACAGTGACTGACAGACTGTGGTGGGGAAAGACATTCTAATCTAAGCCCTAACAATTTTTCTTTGTATTGAAAAAGAGCTAACTCTGCTGAATGCAGGTCTTCTAAGTAACGCATGGCTTTCTTATCAGCTGTCTGAACTTCATGGAGGAGATCAGCACTTTGCGTTCTTAGGCTATCTACCTCCTTTTTCAGGGCTGCTTTACTCTGAATGGCAAGACTGGTTTGCCTGTGGAAAATCAGAAGCAAGCATTTTAACAATGAGTGTTTGGATGCGGTCTGCGCATCACACCTGTCTGTGAGGAGCGATTCCATTTCTTTCCTGCACTCACTGAAACTCAACCTGCTGATGAGTTCAGGGCAGCCAGGGTTTAGGCTCTGTGCTAGGGAAGAAATAAAAAGCTCAACACAGGGGTTCTCCATTGTTAAACCTGGAATGGAGGGTGAAACTAAACAGGATGTCTAGTAGAAAACAAAACAATTGTTGTTGGCTATGGTGTTGCATTGGCAGACACCTTGTGGTGTAGTTTGGGAGGTACACTAGCAAAACAACAATGCACTGGCCTACACTATGGGGAGTAGCTCCTGTGGAGGAGGGGACCAACTAGTGACTCTAGTGGGCTTCAACAAAAGGCCAGTAAAGTAAACAAAGGTTTATAAAATAAGTTTGCTTACACACAACATGCACTAACTGAGATGCAAGGCAGTTACAGTTGTGATGATGTCTCTTCAAGGTGACTCAAGCTGGACACGTGGAAGTAACAGCTGGGTGCAAACTTATATCACAGGGCTGTTTAGCACACTGTGGCTCTTCTCTTAACTCAGGCTGTGGAATGCTTGGCAGTTACACAGCAGGGTACAAGCTCTCTATGTTACACAGGGCCGGTGGCACGCTGTGTCATTAAAGGAACACTTAGATTACAGCAAAATATGATGACTAGACCAGATTGCATTGAATATGTGATATTCAAATGCTGAACCAAAATTCTCTCAAGTTCTACAGCGTAGGTCAACTTGAATTAGCAGCAAAAGCAAATTATTAAAATTAACACCATAAAGGCTTAAAGTGTTAATACTCAAAATCTCTCAAATAAACAATTCTAACCACAATGTACTTGTTTAAAAGTACAACTGGATTTCTACTCCTGTGGAAGACTAGTGGTGTAGGATGTAAACACTTTTGGCTTGTTTAGAAGTGGAATATGAAATTTTTGTTTTTGACCAAAAATTATGCTGAAAATTAATATTGCACAATTATGAACATTTGCCAACAAGAATATTATGCCTCACACGGGGCACCATTATGTAGGGATTATACTTAATAGGTTTTGGTTATTAGCAAATTAATTAATAAATAATAATAGAATTATTAATATTAATAAAGATTATCAATAAACATTAATAATAAACGGGGTACCACCCTGAAATCAGGGACCAATGACCAAAACGTTAATATAGTCTCATTATATATGCTAAACTATCAATTTGGAATGTTGATTAATAATTAAATTAATAACTATAACCAAAATAGATAGTAAAGGTTGAAGGATATCGGAGTTCTTGACATAGCAGAGGTTGGCATTATTCACTCTTGTGCAACATTAAAGAGACCAGCATGTATATTCCACAAACATTTATTTACAAGATAATAAAGGTTCAAAACACAATATTAAAGGACATTCCTCTGGTTTTGTTCTGGCTGAATTTCACACCTCTGTGTGAAATGTTACTGTAGCCAATGAGGACTGAGCTGAGTCCTGTGGTCAAGGATCATGTTACTGAGTTCATAAGGTCACTTGAAACCAGCCAGATGCTGGGTCCCTACACAAACACACACACACACAAAATGCAGCTGTTTAAAGAATCAATATAGTATTGATCCTCTAATTCCAGACATGACAGAGATCAGCAGCATGTTATTGATGTGTGTTGACATGATTAGGTGTATGAATGTTGTGGTGACATTTGGGTGATGTTTGTAGAAGGCTGACATTATGATGATCCACAATAACACAATGACAAAGTCACTCTACTCATTTTAGGGAAAAGCTCATTGATTAGGACATAGTAATATTGAGCTACACATTTAAAATCTGAACACATCTGATTGGATTATAAAGTTTTTTTTATCTTCATCATTTATTCTTTATTCAGATTGGGGGGCTGCAGGTTGTCAGAGATCAGCTGTGCTTCTCTGGCCTCAGCTCTGAAGTCCAACCCCTCCCATCTGAGATACCTGAATCTGGATAACAACGAGCTGCAGGATTCAGGAGTGAAGCTGCTGTCTGATCTTGTGGAGAGTCCAAACTGTAGACTGGAGACTCTGAGGTCAGTAGAGGGTCGGAGTCGGTCCGTGCTGGTTTCAGCAGTATATATATATATCTGTGAGAGGAGAACGGTGACACACAGAGAGAGAGAGAACAGTCAGCCAATCAGATCAGCCAGAAGCTTCTTGTGATCATGTGTTAGAGTTGATGTGAAGAAGATGTTGTTGTTGTCTTCATGTCTCCAGGACATAAAGCTGGATTACAGCTGACAGCATCACAACATGTATAGAGACAGTGGTCCTCATCCATCAAACGGTCATACCATCAAATCTGATCAGAAAATGTTTGTTCTCTCAATGATCAGTTCATCTTTGTCACAGCTCTGAGATCAGTCTGACTGAAGCCTCAAATCACTGGCTCATATTTCATAGAACCATCGTTACATTTAGTAACCATGACGTGGTCTTTATACAGACCAGAACCTCTGCTGAAGTCCAGTAATCATTTGTAATTCAAATGTCACTGAGACCTTGTTTTCTAACACCTTTGAACCCTAACAGCAGTAAATCCATCATTAAAGTGAGCAGTGAATATCTCTCTGATTCTGCAGTAATGATGCTTTCAGGACTCTCAGCAGTTTATTTCCACTGTGTACTTCAGTGAAATCTACAGACTTGATTCCCAAAGTCTCTGCAGGTCTGTGAGTGCTGAGCTCAGTGTGTTCACTCCAATACGTTAACATGAGAGCTGAAAGGAAGCTGGCTATGCTACACAGACTGAAGTCCCTGCTGCTCTTTATACTGGATGATTTATTTCTATTTTTATTTTATCTTTATTTAACTAGATAAGTCAATTTAGAACCAATTCTCATTTACAATGACGACCTGGTTCAAGAGGCAGTGACAGAAGGCAAGGCCATACAAGATATTAGATCATAGAACATAAGTATGATAAGTGCAATAAAACATTAGACAAAATTAAAACATCACAATATATACAGTATATACAACAATAGATATATATATGTATATGTGCTGTGTTCCAGAGAGGTAAATTCAGGTGCAGTGATCACAAACTATCTCTTGTAATGAGTTATTAAAGGAAAGTAACAGGATGAGGGTGTGGAGTTTTAGCGTCTTTTGTAACTTGTTCCAGTCACTAGGAGCATCAAACTGGAATGAGTGACGACCAAAGGAGGTGCAGACTTTAGGAACGACCATACTAATGAATTTGCTAGAGCATAAATTGCGGTTACTGTTGGAGATATTGAATAGTGAGTGGAGATATGGAGGTTGGTTCTGCCAATGATAGTTTTATAAATGAACTGTGTGCTGCATCACTGACTGACAGCTGATGAAAGGAGTCTCTGTAAACACTGATTCATGACTTCTGTTCTCTTCTTCTCTCATCAGCCGGAAGGAGTGGCCTGTGTGGTTGTGTTGAGAGGATCAGCCGTGTCCTGATGATCCACAGAGGTTCACCACCTGGACCTGGATCTTATTTTGTCTCTTTTTTATTCATTCATATATTCTGAACCCAAAATGCCTCTGCATAATAGTTCAGTTTATGACAACATAACTGTAGATTAACATATTTAAATAGATCTTTCTGCTTTGCTTTGTGTTGCAGCTCCACTCTGTGGAACGATGAAGTTTTGCTGTTTATTTCCACATATTTCTAAATGACAGTGGAAGTTAATAAAGTTACCCTATTAAAACCAAGCCCTCAGGAAGAGCGCCGGGCCTTGATGCCCATTTTCGTAGTGGCCAAACGGTGGTACTACAACTTCTGTGACCGTCACCTGATGCCATTTGGCCAAAAAATACTTTTTCCCATAGACTTACATTGGGAAAAAAGACGTCTGTAACTCAGCGGAGAGTTTATTTTGAGGTGAATCAACTTCCCAGTAGAAACACTTGAATAGCCCTTATTTAAATCATTATGTCCTAAAAGTTGTAAAATGCACTAATAGCTGAATCCAGAGTTATTTCCTTCCTCCGTTCATGTGAATAAGACACAGATCCGGGTACTTTATCACTCGGCAGTCGAGCCGGCTGAGCAACTCTCATAGGAATGAACGGGAGCCTCCGATGCTGTATCCAGTTCTCTTTATACATCCATGATTAAAACCAATAGCAGCCATTTCTCATATTATAGAAGATAAATATTTGCTTGTAACAAACAGAAAGAATGAGATCAAATCTGAATTCAGTCGAGGCTTCACTTTAGTTTCTCAACTGACTACAAACAGATTATGTCTGGATTGTGTTGGAAAGTCGGCACCTTCATATTTTATATAATATTTGATGTAAAATAAACAAACAGAACTGATTAACATGCATACTCTAGATGTTATATTCACTAATCATGTACGTTCAGGAAAATTCCAGTTGTATGTGATACTCTGCTAGTTTTCATGTTATATGACTGAACACAGACACATAAAGTCACCCGTGGAGCTTCTTCCACTCAGAAATCAGTGTTGAAGCGGTCGATATCACCACCGTTCATGTTCTGTTGTTCCTGCACAAGCAAAACGTTCACACCTTTTGTATGATATTGGAATTGTATATTGGAAGAAACATCAATATAAACAAATGTAACTCATATGATAATATAATACATTTTAAAATTGTGCTTCACATTGTACAAATTGAGCAATAAAATGTGTCATTTCTGGCAACCATCTGTGTTTGGATTATGAAAAAGAGTTGCACAGTTGCAACGCAGGAAAATGGCTTGAATTATTTTTTATTATGCAACAGACGGAATCATTTTTCATCAAGATAATCAGAAGGGTTGTGCACTTATATAAGTCTGCAAAAGAAAATAGAACAGAATATATACTTAAGTTGTATACTAAATAGATTTATTAACATGATTGAAACATAAAGCTGAGATCTCTCCATTCCTACACCAGCATGTTCTTGTTTGGTTGGCTTCGTCTATGTTACTAGATTAGGTTTTACACCCTTCATTCACCACACAACCACTCATCCATCTGCTGACAAACTGATAACACTGACTCACACACCTCATCACCTCACTATGTTTTTTTGGTTATTGTATGTTTAGTAATAAACTTGTTCACCTTTCAGTTTAAATCCGTGTCTCTGCCGTCTCTTGTCATGGCTCATGAGCCGGGTCATGACACTCATAAACACATCAAGTTAAAAAGCTGATCGGTGTGAGCGCACACACACACACACACACACCGAGTGGCATTGTGTGTGAGTGTGTGTGTGTGTGTGTGTGTTTTCGGTACGTTGTGTGTTAATTGTTACTTCCTTTTTCATTTACAGTATCTAAACTCAGTCCAACTGAAATTTTAATTCTTTGTCTTTGTGAGAAAACAAAAATTCTACCATATAAACCAGGGGTTCTCAGCCTTTTGTACCTTGAGGCCCACGTCCGATTGTTAAAATAATTCCGAGGACCACTTTCCCAAATAAATGACAAACTTGGCTATAAATATGTGTTATGCCACCGTCAGGTGTAATGACCCACATAAATATTCAGCTTACCCTCACCCATCACTGCCTGCCATTATGAATCCAAACTATTCAGAGTCATATTTCCTCACCACACGCTGTGGAGCTTTTACTGGTGCAGGGTTGTCTCCAACATCACTTTGCATTTTAAAAAATGTTCCATTTTGTGTCACTGCATCCGAGACATATATGTCTGTAAAGGGGAGGCTCGTGGGTCCCCATAGAACCCGTTTTCATTCACATATCTAGAGGTCAGAGGTCAAGGGATCTCTTTGAAAATCACCATGACAGTTTTTCCTCGCCAAAATTTAGTGTAACTTTGAAGTGTTATTTAGCCTCCTTCCCGAAAAGCTAGCATGGCATGGTTGGGACCAAGGGATTCCTTAGGTTTTTTAGTTTCAGTTTTTTAGTTTCCTCTAGCTTTAAAACCCGCCCGCTACAACCTCTGACAAACAGAATAGCAGCCGTCGGATTTTGAAGAGGTTAATCAGTACCACTATGTGGTACTCTGAGGCCCACCAGTGGGCCCCGGCCCAGTGGTTGAGAATACCTGGTTTAATCTATTCCTTACCATATTTCTCTGTTTTTGGTTTTAGTAAGGTGATTAAGAAAAACACACCACACCACTTTCCCATCATGACCTGCCGCAGATGCTTGGCTCACATGATCGTAACGTGATAGGCCAGAGGTCGGATCAGTTCCAGTGAGGCTCCGGCTTTGGCATCCCGGACTTCAGGTGTGAATCTGAATCTGACCAAGCCAGTTTGAGCAACCAGATTTTTTTTTTTTTACTTGACTTGAATTTTTAGATCTGAATTGAACTGATTGAATTTAAGAAATTCAATTATAGTTTTTGAATATATATATTCACAAAAACTCACAGTGTACTTTTGAGAGTAAACTGTCTGTTAACTGTCACAGCCTCTGTGAGCTGTATATCAGGCTTGGCTAAGGCAGGACACATAGAAACCTCAAGTGTCTGTTACACCCAAATGAGCAAGGAACATTATTATTCCCAGATATCAACACACACACACACACATATATATATATACTGGAAAAACAAAGTTTGGAAACTTGTGTTTGGTGGATTATTTCTCTGTTGTTACAATGCTAATGGTCATTGTATTTTACATCGTTGGAAAGCCTGTTTATTTACCTTCGCAATGATGTCCAACTTGTAAGGATCATGCATTTGTGGGATGAGCAGCACAGCTGATTATGTGGGTAGCGCCCAAGAAACATTTGCCAAAATGCTCAGCCAATGGTAAACAGTGTATTCTCATAAGGCTACCAGGAAGCCTGCAATGACTGCCCTTCACCGTCAGGCCAGTTTGCGCTGGTGTCGACAACACAGACAATGGAACCTGAACATGTGGGGGAATGTCATGTTCAGTGATGAGTCCAGGTTCTGTCTGTGAAAGTTGGATGGCAGGGTCAACGTATGGAGACGACGTGGAGAATTGTTGCCCCGATGGAGTAAGAGCTTTTGGTGGGGGCAGATGTGGGTCTGCATCTCCCTCACTGGCAAAACAAGGCTTGTCATCATTGAAGGCCATCTCAATGCAGTGAGATATCGGGATGAGATTCTGCAGCCAGTGGCGATCCCATATCTCCACAATCTGGCACCTAACTTCATCCTCCAAGATGACAACGCTCGCCCCCACAGAGCCAGGGTTATCACAGACTACCTCCACAATGTGGGAGTAGAGAGAATGGAACGGCCTGCCAAGAGTCCACACCTCAACCCAATTCAACACTTGTGGGATCAGCTTGGGCGTGCTGTACGTGTTAGAGTGACCAACACAACCTCGTTGGCTGACCTGCAACGAATCCTGGTTGAGGAATGGAACGCCATCCCACAGCAACGTGTGACCAGGTTGGTGACCAGCATGAGGAGGAGGTTCCAGGCTGTTGTGGCTGCGTATGGATCTTCCACCCGCTACTGAGGCTCCTGACGGTGTATTAAATGAATAAAGTGTAAAATTGCCAATATGTCTTGTTTGTTCCTTGTTACTGATAAAGAGTTCAATCATCCAATCCACCAAACAACTCAAAACAAGAGTCAACACCAACAGGAGAATACACTGTTTACCATTGGCAGAGCATTTTGGCAAATTTTTCTTGGGCGCTCCCCACATAATCAGCTGTACTGCTCATCCCACAAATGCATGATCCTTACAAGTTAGACATCATTGCGAAGGTAAATAAACAGGCTTTCCAACGATGTAAAATACAATGACCATTAGCATTGTAACAACAGAGAAATAATCCACCAAACACAAGTTTCCGAACTTTGTTTTTCCAGTTTATATACATACATATATAGGAGGACAAAGAGTCTCCCACTAATTTCACTTTCCTTCTTGTCACAAACATGTCCTGTTATCTCAGAATAACATATCAATTAAAGTAGACATTAATTTGCATTAAAAATCAGTTTTCTTAAGTTTATTCACAATTAGGTTTTTTCTATTGTGTCTGAGTCTGCATCTCAGGAACGTGGATAGTTGTAAAATTGGGAGGATGGGTTCATAAACCCTTATCTTATCGATCTGTATCTTAATTTTGTTTTCTCCAGTTTCTGCTTGCCAGTTTCAAAATGTACAAAACTTCAGTTCCTTTGGTGGTTAGTTAAATATTGGATATTAATTCATGTACATTTTAATGGCAGAATTAGTTTCATTCTGATTCTCGTCATCAGTTCATAGTGTCTTACTGGTTGGACTGGTTGTCAGACAACCGACAGAGTCATCATTCAATAAACTGAGTTTATCCAGGCCAGTGATAAATTATGAGTCTCACCACTTAGTGACTTGCGGTCACTAACAGCTTTTGGAAGAAGTTTTAAGAATTTAGAAAATAAAGTCATCATCATTTTCACGTTTCCATATTTTTTATCATCGGGTCGTCAGGCTACACAACGGACAGCTGATGCAGCTGTGCCTCACATCATATTTAAATTTGCGTCGCATTAAAATGCTGGCTCCGAGGCAAAGGATGTCTCATTTGTTAAACGCCTGTTGCCTCGACTCCTTCTCTCCTCACATCTCTTCCTCGATTCCTCCGCTCGCATCTCCCGCCGGCGGGACTAAGACGCGAGGAGAGTAGCCGAGGAAAGGAATCGAGGATGTACAAACTGGGAAATGAGAAAGGCTTTTTAACTTTGTCTACTTTATAACACTACTCATCCAATTTATTTGCTTCGGTCGCCATCACACGAGCACGTCTCCTCTCCGTCACTACATACACCCGATCACACAGGTGTATCATGATCTGTTGATCAAGTTCAGCTAGAGGCGGGACTTGACCCCTCTGATCCCTCTTTACTTGGTAAAATAGAGCGCTGAAGGGGTGACATATTTTTAGAGGGCCAACCTAGAAGTTAGCATCGCCCAGGTTAAGCTTGTGTTAACCACAGACCTTATTTCTTTCATCTAACCTTTGAGACGAGGGAACCGGAAGCGCTAAAATGTTCATCTCCAGGTTTTAGGACTCATTCCTACAGCACTCTATAAGGACAGTAACATTATATTTACCTCCGCCAAGGCTGAAGGCCTAGGAAGGAGGTTATGTTTTCACCGGCGTTTGTTTGTTGGTTTGTTGGTTGTTTGTCCGTTAGCAGGATTACTCCAAAAGTCCGCAATGGATTTGAATTACATTTTTTGGAGGGGTGGGGTGTGGCACAATGAACAATCCAGTACATTTTGTCATCGATCCGTATCATGATCATGATTTTTTTGAATAACTCCGCTCAGCCTGTGCATTAACACCACAGGGTATAACACATGCGCAGTGTAACTGATGATGCGTTCATGACGCGTCACCCAGCCTCTTTCCTTCTGCCAGCAGAGAGAGGGACAGAGAGAAAGCGGTGGTGGAGGGAGGGGGGGGACAACTGTAGATTTGGCGTTTTTTCACATTAAACTCTGTGAAATTACAGTTGAGTTGGACCAAAGCACACTTGGTGATTGTTGGAAAGAGTAACAACGGTGGTTTAGGTGAGTTTTATTTTGCTTCTGTCCAGTTTGAATGAAGTGTTTTACGATGCTCCGCTACGTACAGCTGATCTCAACATAAACAAAAATACACGTGGATGATGGTGCAAGCTGAACAGAGAGGGGGAAGGGGGGTGGAGGTCTGCGCTCTCCGAGTGCCATTCTAGTATTGATACCTATTTTAACCCTTTATTGTCACAGGAACAATGGCATGGTAACCATTACCATTGGTTGAGTTCACCTCTTCACACAGTCAGCACAACAGTGGATCAATTTTCAATGCTTTGACACCAAATACATTCAATGACCACATCTTTCAAAACTCCTGAAATTAATTTTAATCACTTACTTCAAGACATTGAGCAGTATTACACCACAGTCTTACATTAGATTTGATGATGTGCTATTTTCAGTAGAACCAGTGGCAGCAACACATTTTAACAAACAAGTCTGAATACAATAATTAGTAAATGAATTTGACGAATGTCCAGCGATCAATCAAGAATGTATTGTCGTGTGATTCCAGCAGCAGATTCTTCTCTCACATCCTGGAGGTGAACTCCACTCTCCTGACCAGCGACCTGCTCACCTCAGATACAGAACGACAACCTGCACACACACACACACACGCGCGCAGAATGGAGAAAAATAGTTGATAGGTGGGAAATAGATTCCCTGTGTGTGTGTGTGTTTGTGTGTGAGTGTGTGTTTGTGTGTGTGTGTGTGTGTGTGTGTGTGTGTGTGTGTGTGTGTGTATATGTGTGTGTGTGTGTGTGTGTGTGTGTGTGTGTGTGTGTGTGTGTGTGTGTGTGTGTGTGTGTGTGTTTGTGTGTGTTTGTGTGTGAGTGTGTGTTTGTGTGTGTTTGTGTGTGTGTGTTACCTGACAGGGCCATAGCCAGCCGCAGCTCCTCTTTCAGAAGTTCCAGGATCTCTGTGACTCCCTGTTCCCCCTGGACACACAAACACACAGACACACACACACACACACATAACAAGTTGTGTGTCACATTATAGAGTGTAGTTTTGTAAATTGCATCTAATAATCTGAGGTTTTTAATAATAACCATATTTGTTGTTTGTTTACATGTTAATGAGTCCAAAAACACACATACACCAGTCAGCCATAACATTAGTACAGCATCGTGCACCCTGACCGGTCTGCGGCTACGCAGCCCCATACACAACAAACAGTGATGCACTGTGTGTTCTGACACCTTTCTATCAGAACCAGCATGAACTTTTTCAGCAGTTTGAGCTCCAGTAGCTCTTCTATTGGATCAGACAACACGGGCCAGCCTTCACAGTAAACATTGTAAACATGAGTTTATGGTCTCAATCGCTAGTTTCAAGTCTTCTTTAACACAGCATGATGTTCATTTAGTAAATGATGGTCCCATTTAGAGTCAAACAGACCATAAAGCAGGGGATAGATTGGTCCAGGGATGACTTATTTTTGTAGGCCAACCAGGAAGTTAGCATCGCCCTGGTTCCCTCGACAAAAAGCCAATGGGATTGTTCCATTGGGTTTTAGATTATTGCAGAAAACAAACGTTTATGGTACTTACACGTTTTGTTCCATAAAATTATCTTTACAAATGAACACCACTAGTGTTAAAAAGCTAACGTTAGACTATAAACGAACTACAACACGGTAGCATGAGCGCGAATATACACAACGAGTCGGCGTAATGACGTTCAGTAACCTCATTTAGCCACTTGTTAGCAACCGCCTTTTTTAAGACACGTAAAAGCTTCAAAATTCACGAGTGGGATATCTACTGATGTATTTTATGTCGTAGAACAAAACGTTAAAATCTCTTCAGCTTGTGTTAACCACAGACCTTATTTCAGGCATGTAACTAAAAACAAAAATAAAAACAGAACTCATTGACTTCCAGACGAGGGAACCAGAAGTGCTAAAATGCTAACCCATTTTCGGGTTTTAGTCCTGCACCACTCTATACTTTAGGGCGTGGCTACCTTGTGATTGGCAGGTCGCTACCACGGCGTTGTCCGTGTTTTCTTACCATTTTAACCCTTTCATTTTGGTCTCCTAAAAATGTCTTAGTCAGCGTTCGGTTGTACTTAGCTCCACCTTCTCGTGTCACTTCTGCCAAACTTCGTGGCGTCAAAATGGCAGTCCACAAACCAGTGGGTGACGTCATGGTGACTACGTTCACTTCTTATATACAGTCTGTGGTGGTAGCCAACAGATTGTAACATTGCTCTACAGATATGGCATCAGAATGATTGGTGTTGGGACTCTCAGCCCCCCCTCCTGATTAAAATCCCTATGAGACAGATGAGAGTGGTGCTTCACCTGACAGGCGAGGCCCCACAGCACTGGTCGGCCAACGAAGACAGCCTTTGCTCCCAGAGCTAAGGCCTTTAGGACGTCCGTCCCTCGCCGCACTCCTCCGTCCATGTAGACATCACAGCGACCCTGCACTGCCCTCACCACCTCCTCCAACACATCGAGCTACACACACAAACACACACACACACTTACTTTACTTCATATTTATACCGTCACATCAAGTACATATAAAGGGTGTCTGGTGATATTCTATGTTGATCTTATAGTCAACAAACCCCATGAAAAAAACGAAACCACTAACAAGTAGGGTCTTATATATCATATTCCTCTGTGCCATAGAGCTCTTGCCTCAGACATCAGACATATCAGAGAAGGATGACACTGTCTAGTACCTGGTATTTCATACAAGAACAACCCCCCCCCACACACACACACACAGACCGTGGCAGGAACCCCATCCAGTTGTCGAGCTCCGTGATTGGACACCAGGATGCCATCAACACCATAGTTCACAGCCTGGGCAGCATCCTCACCTGACCACACACACAAACAATCACTGCTGAACGTTCATCTTGATCCAGTTCATCTTGATCCAGTCAAACAAACATATACATATATATATATATAAGCAAAAGGTATGTGTGTGTGTGTGTGTGTGTACCATTAAGTACTCCTTTCACAATCACAGGTAGGTGTGTGTGTTTTTTTAGCCACGTGATATCGTCCCAACAGAGAGTGGGGTCTATTGCTTTTGCAACATAAACAGCCAAACCACTATCATTGCCATAGTTCCCCTCAGAGAAAGCTAGGGAGGCTGATGAGAAGTTAGACATGCTGGACACACACACACACACACACACACACACACACACACACACACACACACACCAAGAGAGAGAGAGAGAGAGAGAGAGAGAGAGGAGAGAGAGAGAGAGAGTGAAGAGTTAGAGTGGGATACACACTGTAAATGTGGGAAGTGATTACATGTTCCTCTGCTGTTGCTGTTTGGTTCCTACCTCAGGTGTTGGGGCAGTTTAAAGCGGTTGCGCATGTCATCCAATCTCCTTCCCAGGTATGGCGTATCCACGGTAACAAAGATTGCCTTGTATCCCGCCTCTTCTGCCCGGCGGACCAACGATAGCGTGAGCTCTCGGTCTTTATAGATGTAAAGCTGCAGCCACATGACGCCGCCTAGTGAGGCTGTCATCGCTGACATCACTTCCTCTATAGTGGCGGTTGCCCAGGAGCTCAGCATCATCCCTGTCCCCATTGCTTGGCATGCTGGGTAGACACATAACATTACTGGTGTCAATGGTTTAAAAGAGGGCTAAAGATAAGTTATGATCAGATTCTAGCCAGAACCTTATCAAATCTTGAACATGGACTCCTCCATTGATCTAGATAACTCCAGTGATGAGCCTCAGACCTATACATCCAAATCTGATTCTTTACCTTAGAAAAGGAATTATCTTTTTTCTTTTCTTTTTGTCATCGTCAAGTCAAACCCTTCACTTCGGTATGCAAATATTCCTGTAATTGATGTGATCCAAAAATGACCGCATGGGCCTTTAAAAAGACCATTGTATATATTCGGTATAAGATATATAAACTGGGAAAAAAAAGTTCGGAAACTTATGTTTGGTGGATTATTTCTCTGTTGTTACAATGCTAATGGTCATTGTACTTTACATCGTTGGAAAGCCTGTTTATTTACCTTCACAATGATGTCCAACTTGTAAGGATCATGCATTTGTGGGATGAGCAGCACAGCTGATTATGTGGGTAGCGCCCAAGAAAAATTCGCCAAAATGCTCTCTCTATCATGTTCATGATATGAAGAGAAGCACAATGTTGCTGACATCAAACAAGGATAAGTATGGATTGTAGGAAGGCGACATTCAAGTTATCTTCTGTATTCTCTTCCAGTCACAGACTAGTTTACAGCCCATTCCAGGATGGAGCCTCTTTTCATTCCCCATTATTCTACATTCCTCAACCCCACAGAGGAATTCTTCTCCTCATGGAGATGGAAAGCTTCTGACCACCAGCCACATGATCAGATGTCCCTCTCGGACTAAGTGAATGCTGGATGTCTGGACATATCAAAGATTGCCAGAGATGGTTCAGGCATCAAAACAATTATTTCTCAGGTGTATTACAAGAGTTTTTATGTTATACTATACTCTCAAGTTCCATTCTATATTATTCTAACTCTCAAGTTCCATTCTATGTTATTCTATACTCTCAAGTTCCTTTCTATGTTATACTAAACTCTCAAGTTCCTTTCTATGTTATACTCTACTTTCAATTTCCATTCTGTTATACTATACTCTCAGGTTCCATTCTATATTATTCTAACTCTCAAGTTCCTTTCTATGTTATACTATACTCTCAAGTTCCATTCTATGCCAGACTATACTCTCAAGTTCCATTCTATGTCATACTATACTCTGAAATTTCATTCTGTTATACTCTCCAGTTTCATTCCATGTTATACTATACTCTCAAGTTCCATACTATGTTATACTGTACTCTCAAGTTCCATTCTATAGTATACTATACTCAAGTTCCATTTTATGTTATACTTTACTCTCAAGTTCCATTCTGTTATACTATACTCTCAAGTTCCATTCTATATTATTCTAACTCTCAAGTTCCATTTTATGTTATACTGTACTCTCAAGTTCCATTCGATGTTGTACTATACTGTTAAATTCCATTCTATGTTATACTATACTCTCAAGTTCCATTCTGTATTCCGAGTGTGTGTGTGTGTGTGTGTCTACCTCTTGCTGTAGCTGTCTCTCCGTCAGGATGAGCCATCCTCTGCATTGCTGTGGCTGCAACACAGACAGGCATGCTAAGCTTCTGGCCCAGCACAGAGACGGAGAGATCCACTCTGGACACATCTCTCAACACCCGAGGGACAAGATGCCACCTGCCCATACACACAAACACACACACACACACACACACACACACACACACACACACACACAGAGAGTGAAGGTCATGTACAGCTATTTACAATAGTTAACACACATTTGTCTTTTACAAACCCCTTCAGTCAGCACAACAGAAATCAATGTGGACTAAACTCTGGATCACATTTCATTGCTTTGACACTAAATGCATTCAATGACCATGTTTCAAAATTCATGGACTGTTTTCACACTCTGTGTGTTTACACTCCATTTTACATACTATTTTAAAAACGGTTACAAATATGCTCAAAACCTTAAATATCTAAAAAGAAATAAAAAAATTAAAATACATAAACTCCTAAATGGGACATAAGACATTGAGCACATATTAAAACATTTTTTTAATGACCTCTTAAAAGACTTGTGCCAGGTGAGGAAAGGCAGAAGTGAGGCAGAATGGTTTTGTAATTGTAGTGGGACGATGTTCCTCACGGAGGTGGAAGGTTTATGACCACCATCTGGACGTGTCTGCAGAAGATTGCCAGGGATGGACCAGGCATCAAAAAGAGAACTATTACAAGAGAGGATATGAGGTGTGATGTGGATGACAACTTGCACTGTTGTATTTCTATGTCTGTAGCTATCCTATACTAGTATCTATAGTGAATATGTATAGTTTTGTATTGCATTACAGGAATGACTTTTGTTTTTGTACAAAAAAGCCATATACTGTAAGGTAGCACCATCCATGCGATAAAGAAGTACCGTTCTTTGTGTTGTAGCGGAATATAATGATATGTTGTAATGCTATATGTTAGTGCTGTTTCAGGTCATTGTGTACTAATGAGTAACAAAGTGTTACTATGTTGGCAGCCAAATTTTGTCAGACTTCTGGAACAAGAGCTGAGATGTGTGTCAAGTGTGTTGGTTGCATTAGTTCGTTCTGGATGTGAGATTAACGGTTGTACTGAGCTGCATCTTTGTAAAGAGAACTGTCTGCAAACATTAAACAAAGGGAATTTAGTATAGAGAAATGTGAGTTACCAAAAAACTGTAAGTGGGCGCATGGTTAGCTCGGTTGGTAGAGCGGGCGCCCATATCTGGCAAAGGCTCAGTCCTAGCCGCGGTGGACCAGGGTTCGAATCCGCATGTCATCTCTCTCTCTCTCCCCCCTTTCCAAGATTCTATCCACTGTCCTATCAATAAAAATGCTTAAAAATGCCCCCCAAAAAAAACTGTAAGTTCATATCAAAGTGTAAATGTAAATTAAAACTACTTCTCAAGGTGCCTTCTCAAGTTCCTTTCTATGTTATACCACACTCTCAAGTTCCATTCTATGTTATACCACACTCTCAAGTTCCTTTCTATGTTATACCACAGTCTCGAGTTCCATTCTATGTTATACCATACTCTCAAGTTCCATTCTATGTTATACCACACTCTCAAGTTCCATAGTATGTTATACTATACACAGAAGTTCCATTCTGTTATACTATACTCTCAAGTTCCATTCTGTTATACTATATTCTCAAGTTCCACTCTATGTTATACTTTACTCTCAAGTTCCATTCTGTTATACTGATTTTCGGTACCCTCTGAGACCCAACGGACAATAGTCTTTAAGAAGCTGTAGCGCAGTGGTGTAATGGAGGGTAAATGCAGGTATACGGGGTACACCCACCTATCAGCCAAAAAGCCATTGGATAGTATGGGATAGTATACCCACTTCCTCCCCAGCAACCTACTACCCATCTACCTAGTAGTATACCCACCTTATCACTGACCACTACGCCACTGCTGTAGCGGGCTCAGTCTTAAAGACTGTGAAGTGAAGAAACTGGTGTCATATGAAACTAGAAAAACCTAAAGAATCCATTGGTACCAAGCATGTCTGGAATGTGAATGTAAATGGGTTCTATGGGTACCCACGAGTCTCCCCTTTACACACATGCCCACTTTATGATAATCACATGCAGTTTTTTGCATGCAATGTGTTATTTTCTCCTATTCTAAAATGGTGTATTTGAATATTTCTGCATACTGGGGTCCCTAAACTGTCTTGGAATTACATAAATTGGGTATCACTGTAAAGCTGAGACTCTTGTGGATCCAATGAGCCCAACTGTATTCATGTGTGATGATGTTAGTCCCCATAGTAGCCATTTCATTGTAGTCCATATTTTGAAACGTGACCTCAATGCATAAAATGACTTGTGGTGACCTCTAGGATAATCACAGCCTCATGAAACTTTACAGTCTCAAACTATAGACCTTCAGAGGAGCATTCAGAGGATGGATGGCTTTCCTAGGTAGATTGACAATAAGAAGGTTTCTGAGCAGTTTCCACAACAGAAGTGCTCGCCATCCAATCACCAAAAAATGCAATTCTTGCAGAAATCTCCAAATGTCTTTGTGTCTTATTTTTGGAGGGATATTTTAAATCATTTTTATCAATTCTCCAGTGGTGGTTAAATGGTTAAATTTAGCACCAAATCTGTGTAACAAATGGTATCAACCCAAAAATGGCAGAGCATGGGGATGACCATCATATACCTCTATGATAATGTTCTAAACCCTTATACACTTTCACAATTAATTCTAATTCATGAGTTATTATTTATTTCTGATTGATGACTAGAACAACTTGACATCTCACAGTGCTGATATGCATATCAAATTAATCTTCAGGTTCCCAGCTTTCAGATGATGTACACCACTTCTATGTGACATCTACTGTTGACCTGCTATCTCCCCCTAAAGACCCCCTGTACCACCCTAAAAAAGACAAAACTGGGTCTATATTGGCCTCTTAGTGACTTAACAGATATTTATTTAACCCTATCTATTGCACAATGGTGACTGAGCCTATGGCCCACTGATGTAAGCCTTTGCATTTGCAGTATTACCAACTGGGTGTCGCACGCACGCACGCACGCACGCACACACACACACACACACACACACACACACTGTTGTTTGGCAAGAGGTGACACCAGGTTACTGTAACTGTTAATCAAGGTTTAATCAAACATTTCATCTCACTGTGTCCTCACACTAAATACAGTTTAAATAGAGTTTGTTTTTAGATACAGTGGGACTAGTTGATGAGTGTACAATACTGAGCAGAGCCGCTGTAATCATTAACCTGCTGGAGGCTCTTCTTCATGACCTCTGAGGGGGGTTCCTGCTCCGCTCTGCTCAGTTTACACAAGATAAAGACGCGTTATGAAGGCCACAACAAACCCAAAGGATTGTGGGTATCGTGGTCATGCCCCTTCATACCTGGTTATTTCCACATATACTAACATATCCATATACATTTATACATAGTATTGAGTGAAGAATGTTATTTAAGAGGGTCTGCACGGTGGTGCAGTGGTCAGCACTGTCGCCTCACAGCGGATCAGAAGGTTCCCGGATCGAATCCGGCTTGGGGGTCCTTCTGTGTGGAGTTTGCATGTTCTCCCTGTGTTAGTGTGGGTTTTCTCCGGGTTCTACGGTTTCCTCCCAAAGACATGCAGGTTAATTGTTGACTCTAAATTGCCCGTACATGTGAATGTGAGCGTGAATGGTTGTCTGTCTCTGTGTGTCAGCCCTGTGATAGTCTGGAGACCTGTCCAGATTGTACGCCGCCTTCGCCCAATGTCAGCTGAGATCGGCTCCAGCACCCCCACGAGCCTGAGTAGGATAAGCGGTTACAGATAATGGATGGATGGATGTTATTTAAGGCTGCTATGGCAAAATGGACCAAACTCCCGCCAAAGCAGGCCCTCTTCCAATATGATGTGCCTTGGTAGCATGAGAGCTGTAGGAGAAAATACATGCCAACATTGTTTTAAAACAAAAAAAAACTCTCTTAGAATACCTTATTAAATATATTATTTTATGTATTTTGTATTGAAATCTAGGCAACTGCATAAAGTTATGCACATATTGTATGAACACAAGAATAAGTACAGAGAAGTACATGCATGAGTGGGACTGCTGCCACATTAGTCAAAAGAGAACGGTGACTGACTAGTCACATTTAGAAACTAGAATGGCACTCGGAGAGCGCAGACCTCCGCCAAGCTGCCCGAGTACGATTGCCCCCCCCCTCTCCGTTCAGCTTGCGCCATCATCCACGTGTAATTTTGTTTATGTTGAGATCAGCTGTACATAGTGGAGCATCGTAAAACACTTCATTCAAACTGGACAGAAAAAACAAAATAAACTCACCTAACCCGTCGTTTTACTCTTTCCAGCAATCACCAACTGTGCTTTGGTCCAACTCAACTGTAATTTCACCAAGTTTAATGTGAAAAAACGCTGAATCTACAGTTGCCCCCCCCTCCCTCCACCCCCCGCTCTCTCTCTGTCCCTCTGTAGGCAGAAGAAAAGATGCAGGGTGACGTGTTATCAGTTACACTGCACATGTCCTAAAGCCTGTGGTATTAATAAACAGGCTGGCCGGAGTTATTAAAAAAAAATCCCGAAGCTGGATTATTATCCGGATCGCCACCAAAATCTAACGGATTGTTCATTGTGCCACACCCAACCCCTCCAAAGAATTTCATTCAAATCCATCGCGGACTTTTGGAGTAATCCTGCAAACGGACAAACAAACAAACCAACAAATCAACGCCGGTGAAAACATAACCTCCTTCCTAGGCCTTCGGCTTTGGCGGAGGTAACAAAGCCGAATACAGCAACATGATCACAGACAGACCTGCGTTTTCACGCATGTAAAAGCTGAATGACAAGAAAATAGAAGACCTGTTTGGAAATACAGGTGTTGCACGATATTCTGGATGAATTCCACAACTGTCTGTTTTCTTTGTCATGCTCCGGTATCAGGGTGCTCAAAGCTGCAGATGACCCACGATAAAGAAGTTACAGTCCTGCTCTGTGTCTGCTGTTTCTTTAGAGTCTGAGGCACAATGCTGTTTGTAGCTTTGTTGGAACTTCATGCAACAGAGCTTCTCAATGTGTGTGTGTGTGTGTGTGTGTGTTGTACCTGTTAAAGGCAGCGACATTGTCAGCCAGTGTGCTTTGCTCATCAGCTCCTGAGCGGTAGTAGTCGTACACAGCTTTAGGAAGAACTTTCTTGGCTTCCACCTCAAAGTCCGACACGCACACGCACTGCCCCGACATCGCTGTTCACGCGGGCACCGACACACTGAGGTGGCTCGCTGTCTGTCCCCCTTGGAGACGCGGCACAGGGCTGTGGTCAGCAGGCCTGCTGTAATCATTAACCTGCTGGATGCTTCATCAGCCCCTTCCTAATCAGGACTTCTGGGGAGGGTGGGGGTGAGGGTGGGGGTGGGGGGGTTCTGCTCCGCCCTGCTCGTGTTATGAAGGCCAGAACAAACATAGAGGACAGTGGGCATCGTGGTGATGACTTGGAGCCACCTGGACCTTTATATAATGTGTGTGTTTGGACTGTTACTAGGTTAGGAGATAGAGCTGGCTGCCGCTGAACTTTGACTCCTCTGTGTGTGCTGCTACAATTGCTCTTGTATTCATTCATGATAACTGGAAAGAGACCATATCAGTCATGCTTTTATTCAGCACCTTTCTATGAATATATAAACATATATATATTAATGTTTTAAAAATGATTATTATTGGGTCATTAGTGGCGTTAAAACTAATTTGTGTGGATGCGTTATCGCAGCCCCACATCATATATTTTAAAATGGACTTTTTCTGCAGGTAATCTTTAAGTAATCTTTGACTCTCTTTCTGAATGGGACCACTCAGAGTCAGCTGTGGGTGCAGCTGCCACCACGAAACCATGAGATGGGCCACAACTTCGGCATGAGCCGCGACAGCACAGGCTGCTGCCAGACGGAAGGCCGAAGACGGAGGTTGCATCGTGGCTGCCGCTGCTGGGTTACGATACACATATTTACCTACGACCAAACAAATTACAGTTATTAAACTAATAAGGAGGAAAGAAGACATCTGATTTCATGAAAAATTGTGTGAACCAAGTCTCACATACTGTGCTTGTGCTTCTTCAAGTCAAGTGAGGTCAATTTTATTTGTATAGCCCATAATCACAAATCACAAATTTGCCTCGGGGGGGCTTTACAATCTGTACAGGATACGACACCTTCTGTCCTTTACAATACGACCCTCTTATTGGATAAGAAAAAACTTAACCAAAAAAAAACCTTTTAACAGGGAAAATAATGTTAGAAACCTCAGGAAGAGCAACAGAGGAGGCATCCCCCTTCCAGGATGGACAGATGTGCAATAGATGTCGTGTGTACAGAGTAACAATATCATGAAAATACAACATAGACAATCCATATGACAAAAAATAATACATGTAATGAGAACATATGTGAGAAGGTGGATCCAGGAGGATGTCAAGCATCTTACCAGTCTCGCCAAACAGATAGAGCCCGAGCAACACAACCTCCTCTCCACGCCAAATAGATAGATAGAGCCAGAGCAACACGACCTCCTCTCCAAGCCAAATAGACAGAGCCAGAGCAACACAACCTCCTCTCCACGCCAGATAGATAGATAGATAGAGCCAGAGCAACACGACCACCTCTCCAAGCCAAATAGATAGAGACAGAGCAACACAACCTCCTCTCCACACCAGCTAGATAGAGCCCGAGCAACACGACCTCCTCTCCACCATGGAACACCATGGAGAGGAATAGATTTTTGTTTTTAATTCACAGTTGCTCAGTAATGTAAATGTGTTACCCATGCCAATAAGCCCCCTTGGACTGAAGTAATTTGTTAGAGGTTAAATCTCCTGGAGGACGGAGGTCCAGGTCTGTCATGTGGAATGAGGCATTACCAGAGAGGAGAGGCAGAGAGACATCACAGAACGGCTGATGGTCCAGCACAGAGAGGCCTGAGTAAAAGGAGAGAGAGGACAGAGAGAGAGAGAGAGCGAGGCACACAGCAGTGCTTGTGGGACATAAACAACGGAGGGTTACTGAGAGGCATCGGCTTAAAATTAATAATGTTCTCGTCGGCACGACTACTAGGCTGAAATTATACATTGAGACTGAGACCGACCCACCAGCTAACTAATTGAAAGTTAGGGCAAAAAGATGGGTTTTGAGTTTGGATTTAAAAACCTCCACAGAATCAGACTGTCTGATGTCTATAGGGAGGTTATTCCAGAGGAAAGGGGCTCGATAAGAAAAGACCCTTTGGCCTTCTGACTTCTTTTTCACTCTGGGGACAGACAGGAGCCCTGTCTTCTGAGGGCGGAGAGTCCTGATTGGAGTATACGGTTCAAGTAGATCAGACAAGTAGGAAGGAGCATGCCCATTTACAATTCTTTACAGGTCTTCCTCATCACAAACCAGGCATCCATTTCCACGCGTGTTCAATGATTGCAACCTGAAGGAGCTGAACAGCTGTTTGAGCTCTGGAGGAAGGAAATGTCTCTTCAACTTTCCGAACACCAGATTCATGTATGGAGGGCAGCGCTGCAGGTAACGGCTACCTGGAGGACGGAGAAGAGTGTGACTTTGGAGAAGAAGAGGTGTGTCGTGTCTCTTGAATGTTGCAGTATACAGCTCTGGAAAAAATTAAGAGACCACTTCAAAATGATCAGTTTCTCTGGTTTTACTATTTATTGGTATGTGTTTGAGTAAAATGGAAATTTTTGTTTTATTCTATAAACTACTGACAACATTTCTCCCAAATTTCAAATAAAAATATTGTCATTTAGAGCATTTATTTGCAGAAAATGACAACTAGTCAAAATAACAAAAAAGATGCAGTGTTTTCAGATCTGGAATAATGCAAAGAAAACAAGTTCATATTCATTTTTAAACAACACAATACTAATGTTTTAATTTAGGAAGAGTTCAGAAATCAATATTTGGTGGAATAACCTTGATTTACAATCACAGCTTTCATGCGTCTTGGCATACTCTCCACCAGTCTTTCACATTGCTGTTGGGTGACTTTATGCCACTCCTGGCGCAAAAAATTCCAGCAGCTGTGCTTTGTTTGAGGGCTTGTGACCATCCATCTTCCTCTTGATCACATTCCAGAGGTTTTCAATGGGATTCAGGTCTGGAGATTGGGCTGGCCATGACAGGGTCCTGATCTGGTGGTCCTTCATCCACACCTTCACTGACCTGGCTGTGTGGCATGGAGCATTGTCCTGCTGGAAAAAACACTCCTCAGAGTTGGGGAACATTGTCAGAGCACCAAAGAAGCAAAGAAGAGCTTGCAAAAGATGTTTGCAAAAGACCATAAGGATTGGACCATAGAGGACTGGAGTAAGGTCATCTTCTCTGATGAGTCCAATTTTCAGCTTTGCCCAACACCTGGTCGTCTAATGGTTAGACGGAGACCTGGAGAGGCCTACAAGCCTCAGTGTCTTGCACCTACTGTGAAATTTGGTGGAGGATCGGTGATGATCTGGGGGTGCTTCAGCAAGGCTGGAATCGGGCAGATTTGTCTTTGTACTTTGGCTTGATTCATGCGTCCTTCACAAAGTTGTCCTGGAAGAAAGCTTGCTTCCTTCTGCTCTGACAATGTTCCCCAACTCTGAGGAGTGTTTTTTTCCAGCAGGACAATGCTCCATGCCACACAACCAGGTCAGTGAAGGTGTGGATGAAGGACCACCAGATCAGGACCCTGTCATGGCCAGCCCAATCTCCAGACCTGAATCCCATTGAAAACCTCTGGAATGTGATCAAGAGGAAGATGGATGGTCACAAGCCCTCAAACAAAGCCCAGCTGAGGAGTGGCATAAAGTCACCCAACAGCAATGTGAAAGACTGGTGGAGAGCATGCCAAGACGCATGAAAGCTGTGATTTTAAATCAAGGTTATTCCACCAAATATTGATTTCTGAACTCTTCCTAAGTTAAAGCATTAGTATTGTGTTGTTTAAAAATGAATATGAACTTGTTTTCTTTGCATTATTCCAGATCTGAAAACACTGCATCTTTTTTGTTATTTTGACAAGTTGTCATTTTCTGCAAATAAATGCTTTAAATGACAATATTTTTATTTCAAATTTGGGAGAAATGTTGTCAGTAGTTTATAGAATATAACAAAAATTTCCATTTTACTCAAACACATACCAATAAATAGTAAAACCAGAGAAACTGATCATTTTGAAGTGGTCTCTTAATTTTTTCCAGAGCTGTATATTTTTCCTTGAATGTTTTTGCCAGGACTCATGTGCTCTAAACCTTTTTGTATAGGAGTGTACCAGTCCCTGCTGTAATGCCAACGACTGCACTCTGAAAGCTGGAGCAGGGTGTGCCCGTGGCGTCTGCTGTCATCACTGCAAGGTACTAGCATTAGAAATCTGACGATCATCTACACCAGGGGTGTGCAAACTACGGCCCGCGGGCCAACTGCGGCCCGTGGTTCATTTTTAATTGGCCCGCAGCAAATTCTAAAAATATAATGGAATGTGGCCCACACATAAAACTTGCGCTTGAGTGTATTGTAGTTCTTAATTTCACCACTAGATGGAGCTACTGCCTTCAACAAGGCAGATTCCCTGCAAAACACAATTAATCAAAGAAAAGGTTTGCCACGGATGACCAAAAATGGCAGAACCAAAGAAACGCAAGATAGCAAGTGAGTGCAGCAAATTTCAGACACGGTGGGAAAATGAATATTTTTTCATAGAGGTCAAGGGGAAGTGTGTCTGTTTGATTTGCAATGAAACTGTTGCAGTGACGAAAGAGTATAATGTACGAAGACACTACGAAACCAAACATCAGACCTACACGTCCTACACTGGTGTTGAGCGAGAAGAGAAAGTAAAGCTAATGGCAGCTAGCCGGATAGCTCAACAACAGTATTTTTTCCGTGCTAACAAAACACAAGAAAATGCTACAATAGCTAGCTACGAAGTAGCTCAACTCATAGCGCGACACGGGAAACCTTTCTCAGATGGGGACTTCATAAAACAGTGCCTCACTAAAGTCGCAGGAATAATGTGCCCGGAAAAGATGCATGAATTCAACAACGTGAGCGCGTCCAGAAACACAGTTGTGCGGCGAATCAAAGACTTGTCAGCTAACTTAAAGCATCAAGTGTCACATAAAGCTTGTGCTTTTCATTTTTACTCGATTGCATGTGATGACAGCACAGATACCACAGACACCGCACAGCTGTTCATTGTTTTGCGGGGAGTTGACGATAACTTTTGCATTACGGAGGAGCTGCTTGATCTCAAGGGTCTCAAGGGCACAACAACGGGTAAGGACATGTTTGAAGCTGTGTCAGATGCAATTGACAAGATGGGACTTAAATGGGACAAGCTGTGTGGAGTTACAACCGATGGGGCTCCAGCTATGACGGGCGAGCGCAAAGGAATGGTCTCTATGGTGTGCGCCGAGGTGCGAGAGAGTGGAGGTGAGGCTGTTAAAATGCACTGTATCATCCACCAAGAAGCCCTCTGTGCCAAGACAGTCCAGCTTGGCGATGTGATGAACACAGTTGTGAAAACTGTCAACATAATTCGAGCACGAGGGCTCCACCACAGGGAATTTCAAGCTTTCCTATCTGATGTTGATGCTGAATACGGGGACCTACTTTATCATTCTGAAGTGCGCTGGCTCAGTCGCGGCTCCGTGCTGCAGCGGTTTTATTCCCTGAGATCAGAAATTGATCAGTTTTTGAAAGAGAAGGACCGACCTCTTCGTGAACTGAGTGACCCTCTATGGCTGGCAGACCTGGCATTTCTAGTTGATCTTACTGGTCATCTCAACACACTGAACAAGAGCCTGCAAGGCAAAGACCAGCTTGTGCCACAACTTTACGCAAACATGAAAGCATTCTGTGTGAAGCTTCGTCTCTTTGAGACACAGCTACGTAACTTCAATGTTGCGCACTTCCCCATGCTGTCCGAAGTCAAAGTTGCTTTTCCAGAGGTCAACCTTTCTGCTAAAAAGGGAAAATATGTGTCTGTTATCACATCTCTCATGACAGAATTCAGTCAGCGCTTCCAAGATTTTTCTGCCATTGAGAAAGAAATCAAGCTGTTCTCGACTCCCTTCCTGATGGATGCAGAAGAAGTGGAAGAGAGTCTGCAATTAGAGCTCATCGAAATGCAGTGTGATGATTCTCTGAAGAATCAGCATCAGCTTCTCCCCCTACCCGACTTCTACCGGAGCTTGGAAGAGGCCAAGTTTCCTCTGATGCGACGCCACGTAAAACGAATGATGAGTCTGTTCGGCTCAACATACATATGTGAGCAAACATTTTCTCTGTTAACTCTGAACAAAAGCAGACTGAGAACCAAAATGACCGACAGCCATCTCTGTGATGTCCTTCGCATCTCAACCACCAAACTTACTCCCGACCTGCCAGCCATCCTTCAGTCCAAAGCGCAGCATCACTGCTCCCACTAAGTGCAGCGCTGTTCCCATTATAGGTGAGTTAAAATATAGTACACAGTATTCATGCGTTCACAAGCCAAATTACTTAATAAATTCAGTCAATTAAAGTTGATAACATTTTATCAAAAACGTTAGTTGATTTGTTTACAACCCCAATAACTTATTATGAATATACCCATCCCCTTTTCCCCTTATTGTCTCCCTGTATACAGAGCTGTGAAAGGGGATCACCATCCTGACTAAGAAGCAATCTCAGGTTATTGTTTGGAGAATGAGCTGCCAACCCTTTTTGTAACAAAATAAATGAAAACACATTAATGGAAAGTTCTGATGTAGGATTTTTTTTTTCTTTAAGCATATTCAAATATCAAGCATAATTTACCTCATTTGATTAATTTTGTTAATTTTAAAACCCTAGAGGTGAGGCGATATACCTCACCTCTAGTGAGTGGCCCAGCCTTTCGTATATTTTTCTGTATGTGGCCCTCAGTGAAAAAAGTTTGGACATCCCTGATCTACACAAACAGAAATATCCTCCCATGAATGATGTGTCCCCTGGGCTAATTCTCACTATTAGATGAACACTTTAGCAATTGACTTATAACCCTACAATTAATTCTTCCTTCACATCTCGTCATCTCTTTCTGTCCAGTTGAAGAGCCCAGGTGAGCTGTCGTGCTCCCTCCGGGTCGTGTGACCTGTGCCAGAGTACTGCGATGGGAAGGCGGAGTCTTGTCCTGCTAATTTCTATTTAGTGGACGATACGTCGTGTGCAGGCGGTCAGGCCTACTGTTACACCGCCATGTGTCTGACCCTGGAGCAGCATGGCCGCTCTCTCTGGGGACGAGGTGGGTACACTGAACGCTTATAAGCTATACATCTTTTGTTCCAAATGGGGCTATATATATATATATATATATATATTTATTACATGTAGTGTATACAGTAAAGTAGGCAACCTCCGGGTCTTAGAAGTGAAGCCAAAGCTGAAGTGCCTTAAACGTGCATTCTTTCTAACAGCCAGCAGGGGGCGACTCCTCTGGTTGCTAAAAGAAGTCTGATTGTATAGAAGTCTATGAGAAAATGAGCCTACTTCTCTCTTGATTTATTACCTCAGTAAACATTGTAAACATGACTTTATGGTCTCAATCACTAGTTTCAAGTCTTCTTCAATACAGCATGATGTTCATTTAGTAAATTATGGTCCTATTAAGAGTCAGACCATAAAGCAGGGGATGCTTTAGGGCGGGGGTAGCTTGTGATTGACGGGTCGCTACCTCGGCGTTGTCCAGTCTGGGAGTTGCCCGTGTTTTTGTCGTAGAACTTTAACCCTTTCACAGTGGGTTTTCACTTCATGATAGTTAATTATAACCTTTTTGGTCGCCTGAAAACGTCTTAATCAGTGCTCCGTTGTTCTTAGCTCCACCCTCTTGTCTTCACTTCTGGTTGCAAAAAAAACAACATGGTGACGGCCAAAAACCAAGATGGTGACGACCAAAATGCCAAAAACTCGAGGCTTCAAAACCGTAGTACAGAAACTGAAGGGTGACGTCACAGTGACTACCTTCACTTCTTATAAACATGGCCGGTACCCCGATACGCAGCCCTAATCAAGAAGCTTGAGTTACTGCAGATTAATGCTTGTACATGGGTTTTCTCGTGTGCGTGCAGTTTATGCCGTGAAGTTGATCCAAAGATTCTTATTGTTAAAAACACAAAAAAAACACACTCAACGCTTCTCAGTTCCATGTTTATTTGGCATCCAACAAAATCCAATAAAAGCTTTAAGAATTAACATTTTGCACCATCACCAAAAACAGAATTTTCTCCCACTAAAAATGTAAAACTAGAAGGTCAAGATTAATAAAATGCAAGCATTAGGGCTGGGGAGTGAATATATGTATGAGGCAAGCAACAGCTTCTGAGAGGCAAGTCAAAAAAGGCAGAAATCTACTCCTACGGTTCCGTCTAAAGAAGGACTGAACATAGTCACAAAGCTCAACACAGACTAAAGATGCACACTGAAGAAAAAGAATCAGTCCCTCGTCTAAGTGACTTCACCTTTGCGTGTCCATTCTAAGCTCACGAGTGAGCCATCCAAAAACTATTTCACATGACAGGACGTTTTATCCACAAAGAAACCTTCCTCAGAAAAACAATTCCACTTAACAATCTTTTATTCTGAGACGTGTAAAAAGTCTTTACTGTTCATCGATCAAAGTACAGTTTTGATTATTGTTTTTCCGCCTTCCGTCTCTTTTCATTTTCAGGTTTCAGGTGGGTGTCCGTGTAGCCTTAAGAAATCCCGTTGAACCTTTCGTTCCCATCATTCCCCGCCCGACCGTGTAACCCCACCGGCCAATCAGAATCACAACGCCATTGAGGAAAAAGATTAGAGAAAAACAAGTGTGGCCACGGAAACGGCCCGTCCGTCTGAGCTTTGGCCCCGGTGAGGTCCCATCCACAGCGTGTCAGCTGTGTGCTTCAGAGGGGAAAACCGGCGCACTTCCTGCTTCATCCTGCCCTCAGCTGGAGTTTGATTGGCTCAACAGGATGCAGAGATGTTTATGGGTACAACTTTGACAGTGAGCTATGCAGGTGAGGGAGGGGGAAGGGATTTCTAAGTCGAGGGTGAGGAGGGCACTTTGCCCTCCTTCCCCCCCTCCCCCATCCGGCGCTGCTTGGCCTGGTCAAACCCCAGAAAGGAAGGCGGGGCCGCGGAGGCCCACTAAGCGTTGTGTTAGCCCGATCGCCGGTGTTGTGGGGGAGTGTGGTTGCAGCGGTGCTACGAGGTCGCTGCCCCAGTTTGGGTTGCCCAGGAGTTTGGGAGGGCCCGACTAAGCATCCGCTCCCCATTTCCTCCCCCCAGTGTGGCCCTGGTGCTGCTGTTCCGACACCCCAGACCCGCTGGACTCTGGTGGATCTCCAAGCCTTCGCTGGACCAAAGACATGAAGTAGCGTAGCGTTCACACCCAGGCGGTCCAGCCCTCGTACAGCTGGGCCAGGTTATCCATGCTGGTGGCTTCTTTGATGACGACGTCCACCTGCAACGAGACAGCAGGACAGCAGCTCAGGAAAAACACGTCTTACGACCAGCGTCTTATTTCCAGCTCCTTCGCAGGTCCACGTCGAGGTCAAAGGTCATCGTTCTCATTATGACAACATTTAATTTTACCACTTCATCACAGCTTTACACAACAGGACAACAGCTGCTCTCGTTTACCTCAGCCAGCCTCTACAGCGCACCGGCCCGCTGGATGTGTGAGGGAAGGTTAGTTGAGTATTTGGGTGCACTGACTGAGTTCAGACTCTGAGGTTGGCAAATTACGTGCATCTGCTGAACTATGACCTATTTGGATCAAATAGCTCCTGAAAAATAAGGTTTGTTGGGACGGTTCACCTATCTCCCGATTCGATACTATCCCGATACCTGGGTGCCGATTCAATATGTTTTGTGATTTTTAAGTATTGAGATTTTTGATAACTTTTTTTTAACACTAGACCATGCGGAAAAAATGTTGAATCATACACTTCTAGGGACTTTTACTTTGTAAAATATCTAAATTAATAGAGTAAGAATGTTTGATTTTCAGCATGTAAGTAGTCAGAGATGTCCTGAAGTCAAATATATCAGGATCATTGTCAGGAAGTATTTATTACAGTTTTTCCAGCAACCCAAAATTATAAAGAATAAAAGACATTTCCCTCACAATTAACTTAATTTATAAGGGACGTGTAATGTTTTATACTTCTGGTGAATATAATATAATAATAATATCAGTCAATCTTATTTCCATATATGGATTTTGTATAAACAGTTTCCCTTTATTAACACTTTATTTTGAAAATCGGACGTAGTCACACGTGTCTACTTCCTCTAACTTTTCCAAGTCCGTCTCTAGCTCTCCCGTCAGCTCCGTTCTCTTTATCCATCCATGGTCAGCTCCATCGGGACCGTTTGAATGCATTTAACATAAATGTCAGTATATGGGTGCTCTACAGTTGTAGCGTCGGCCCATTTGACCACGAAGATGAGAGAGACGGCCGGCTCGACCGCAACGTTACCGCCATACGATAACGTTTCCTGTCCATGACAGAGTTAGCATGCTAGCTGCATCGTGATGTCTAGCTCTGCTTTTCCTGCAATGTGTGAAACCCAAAGTGATTCCATCCTTTACTGGATGTGTAGTGATTACCACGCTGGATTTAAAATGGGAGGTTGCAGGTCGTATCCACGCAGACCCTCCAACGCTTTATACTTTTTCTTAAATGGGGTTTCTGGGGAATATAAGTAGGCTGATTGGGTCGGATTCAGTGTCAGCAGATACACGATATTAAAGGACTCGGATCGAGATCGGGGCCAACAAAACTTGAATGGAGTGCGTTGATTTTTTTCATTTTCAAATAGAGAAATGTAAATGTGTGTGTGTGTGAGTCAGCCGACGGTTGTATTCAAACATCAACACCGATGAGGCTTTAATCCGGCGCGAGCTCTCGGTGTGTCTTACCTGCTCTGTGACGCTCATCCTCCTGTTGGGGTCGATGTCTCTGCCCTCCAGCTTGGCTTTCACTCTCTTCCACACACTGACTGCGTACGAGTTCCTCTCCTGGACGGCTGCAACACAGCAAGCGGGGATTTCAACACAACCAATATTCATTCATGCTGCTCTTCATTTACTCGCGAGGCTGAAAAATCCAGGTTCAAATAGAACCCGCCCGAGTTACAGGTAAAGCCCATCCCCGACCATCTGTAACCTTACCTTTCTGAGTCCTGGCTACGCCACGGAGAAACGACGGATCCGTTTGGGAATAATTTAAAAGGTCCCATATTGCAGAAAGTGAGATTTACGTGTCATTTTTGATTATAAGCAGGTCTAGGTGGCTATATAAAGTTACAAAGCGCTCAATCCACGGAGAAATGCACACAGTGCCTTTAAATAAGCCGTCAGGACTTCCGTAAGGTTGTGATGTCACAGCCAGGGATGTTAATAATCAACCATTTAACCGTTTAACCGTTAACCGACATTAAGCATTTTAACCGATTAACGCTATCGGTTAAAACGGTTAAAAGAAATGTTAATAATTAATTAAGAAGCTGAGAAAAACTCGTCAGTTGAAGGATAAAAGCTGGTCCACCTTAAGAGGCGGAGCCGGCGTTACAGATACAGGAAGTTGAGTGGAGGAGTTGTAGCCTCGTAACATTTATTCACCAACAAATAAACTGTACACACACTGTCTGCTACAGCTACGTTCACAGCTAGAACGCCACCGACAACACAGTCGGTCGGAAACTCGCTGAAGTTACGCCCCGCTGACAGAGCGTATGTGTGTGAATACAGCGGGCACAGAGCCACCAGCAATGTTAGTAGCTGCTAACGTAGCAAAAACACACAGTGTTTGAAGGGCACTCATCATCGTTAATCCGGACAGACAGAGTGTCGTTACGCCGGGCAGACACACGGCTGACAACCTGCTAAACTAAACTAAATGTGCGGTGGAGACTTTTACTGGGAAAGTGGCTGCCTGCTAAGTTAATGCTCCCAGACGGTGAACTGGAGACTCAGTTGTCTGTTGTGCTCATACACTGCAGCTGGCGCACCGCTGCATGCGAGGCACAAATCTTGTCAACGGTTAATAATCGGTTAACGAGGGTCGGTTATCGGTTAAGATTTTTTTTTCAAAATTAGCATCCCTAGTCACAGCTATACAGTCAGCTGTAAAACTCTGTATAGTTGACACACACGGTGAGTCCCGAAAACGCTGACCAATCAGAGCACTGGGGGCTTTTTCAGGAGGGGGGTCTTAAAGAGACAGGCGCTAAAACGGAGCGTTTCAGACGGAGGGTGAATACAGGTATATTCACAGACAGGATGAGAGAAATAACATTAAACATTAAAGCATGTAAACAAGTTCTAGTGGAAACCTGATGATATGTCCCCTTTAACTGATGACCTGTGTTAGCCTGTTCATTAGCATAGAATGTCTGAAAATTATAATATACACTGATTGGCCATAACATTAAGACCACCGACAGGTGAAGTGAATAACAGTGATTATCTCGTTACAATGGCACCTGGCAGTGGGGGAGGGGAGGGGGGGAGAAGATATATAAGACAGCAAGTGTACATTTGAACTTTGAACTTTGTGTTGGAAGCAGAAAAAATGGCCAAGTGTAAGGATGTGAGCGACTTTGACAAAGGCCAAATAGTGCTGGCTAGACGACTGGGTCAGAGCATCTGTGTCAGAACACACAGTGCATCTCAGTTTGTTGCGTACGGGGCTGCGTAGCCGCAGACCGGTCAGGGTGCACCGTGCTGACCCGTGTCCACTGCCAAAAGCGCCTACAACGGGCACGTGAGCATCAGAACTGGACCACGGAGCAATGGAAGAAGGTGGCCCGGTCTGATGAATCACGTTTTCTTTTACATCATGTGGATGGCAACGAGTTGGAGGTGTTGACTCTGCCTCCAAATTCTCCAGATCTCAATCCAATGGAGCATCTGTGGGATGTGCTGGACAAACAAGTCCGATCCACGGAGGCCCCACCTCGCAACTTATACAGGACTTAAAGGATCTGCTACTGACGGCTTGGTGCCAGATACCACAGCAGACCTTCAGAGGTCTAGTGGAGTCCATGCCTCGACAGGTCAGGGCTGTTTTGGCGGCAAAAGGGGAACCTACTCAATATTAGGCAGGTGGTCATAATGTTATGGCTGATCGGAGTATATGTTTATAATTTTACTGTACAGGTGGGTTTTTAAAAAAAATCTAAATTTCAGGTCATGTGATGCTTTAGTCACACTCGGGTACATCCTGAGGGTGATACACATGTTAACAGGTTTGCTACTCTAGATGTATTGCGTTGCATTCATTTAGCAGGAGGAGAGGAGAATAACCAGCCACAGACCAGCAGAAGAAGAGTTACCTCGTCCTGTTTTGGGGTCTCGTACAGCCCTCTTGGGGCTGTGGTTGAGGCCTTTGCTGTTCATCATCAGAGTGCTGGGTGGGGTATCGGTGGGGGTTCCCAGGTTACGCGGCAGTGCCGCCTTGCGTGCATTCTGGGACATCGAGTCCGGCTGGGTCTTCACCCCACTGCATTTAACAGCTGAAGTCAAACACATATGACACGTTGGAAGAAAAACCAGTTAACACACACACACTTTGATTGGTATTAGATAAGCTATCTATAATGTATGTATGCCCCTGAACACTTGAAGGGTGGCTGTAAAAAGTTTGCACTTCCCTCCATGGTAGAGAACAGCAGCTGTGGTCAGTTTGAATTCAGGGAGTGAAGCCCCCTTTTCGAAATAAATAGCTCCAACTATGGAGCCACAAGAGCTAACCTAAGAACTGATGTTATGCTTGGGGGAGGGGGGGGGAGTATATAAAACATTTCTACAGTGGTTTCTATGGATGTTTTGATTTCATGCTGTGAAAACGGCTCACCACTGGAATCCTCGGTAACTGAACACAGCTGCTGTTCTAAGCCGAGAAGGAAGCTGCAGCGTCTTACCTGCTGCGAAGCTCGTCTGTGCGGCAGAAACGGGACTGGCACACTCGATGTCTCGGTCTGTCACCAGCGGAGAGGCAAAGCTCACCAGGCCATTATACACACTGTAGTGAAGCACACACACACAATATTAATACAGGGGAATTAAAAGGTACTGTTTGTAAGTCAACACACGGTCTTGTTGGAAACTCGCTAAAGTTACGCAGACTACGTGTGCTGCAGCGAGCCTCCGACAATGCTAGAGCTGCTAACGTAGCACAAATACACACACTGTTTGTTGGTCACTCGCTAAAGTTACGCCGGGTAGACAAAGTATCGTAACGCCGGGCAGACACACAGCTGACAACCTGCTAAACTAAACTAAATGTGCGGTGGAGACTTTTACTGGGAAAGTGGCTGCATGTCCGCGACACTACACGCAGCATCGTAGCTGCTAAGTTAACGCTCCCGGACGGTGAACTGGAGACTCCCGTCAACCAATATCTGTTGTGCTCCTGCAGCTGGTACACCGCTGCATGCGAGGCACAAATCTTGTCAGTTAACGGTTAATAATCGGTTAACAAGGGTCGGTTATTGGCCAAGAAAATTCTTCAAAATGCGCATCCCTAGTCCTAACGCGTGTAAATCATTGCGGGTCGGTGTCCCATGTGTGCTCGCGTGTGGCTACGCTGTTCCAACACAAACTACATGGAAGCACCTAAACCGCAAAGTGAAGCCCGTCTGTTAAACAGTGTCAACTCTTCCTGCTTCGGCCCCCCCGATCGCGGCCAGAAGACACAGGGGAGACCATAGCTTTTGGTCTCCAGGGCCGGAGTCTCTGCTCCTCTGCCTGCCTGCCCTGCTCTCTCGCTCCACCTCTACACGTGCATGCACGCACACTCCACACTGCAGAAGAGTTAGTTTAGCTCTGAGAATATCTAGTGAATGTACAGTGGAAGTTTGTGCAGAAATAACTGCTGCAGCTCCTCCAGACCAACAGAGGTTTCCCGTGTCTTGTTTCCTGCCGCTGAGTGAATAGACGGGGCTCTGGAGCGAGAAACGTTATCGTCTCCGACCAAAACTCCGGTGTCTCCCCTGTTTCCTTCCGACCACTGTCGGGAAGCTGAAGCAGGAAAACACAGTATCAGCATTGATTCATGGAGAGACCTTCGTCTGGTCAGCTAACATTACTGCCAAGCAGCTGAAATATAGAGTGATATTGTGCTTTTAGCTGACGTGTGTCGCCTCACTGATTTGACCGATGCTCGTTCATGTCTATGTAGAGCGAGGACAAGCGCGAGCAACAGGACGCTGACTTTAGTTGACTTGACGGCCACAGGTGTCGCTGTTAACAAGCAAATTTCTGATTCTTACATAGAGTCCCTTTAAATGTGTGTATGACAGTATACATGTTTGTGAGTACCTCTGGCTCTGGGAGTGCAGTTCCTTCAGGGTAGCAGGAATCTCCTCCAGCAGTTCCAGCTGCTCCTGGCTGCGAGGCTGCCCGCTGGCCTGGACCACAGTGAATAAGACCAGCTGGATGTTGTCCTGCCAGGCTTTGTACTCCAACAGGAAGTGACGCACGCTGCCCTCATATGCCACCTCTTCACCGTCCGCCAACGCCGCCTCCTCGTCCTGCGTGACAGGATGAACGCAGAGGATGAATACTGCTGAAACAGACTCATGGGTCCGGATGGATGTACTCCCAAACACACGGCTGTCTGAGACGGACTCAGAACCACACTTTACTGTATTAAAGATTTAGTTTTAAATGGATTAAATGTACCTTGCACCGACAGAGAAAATATTGATATTTTTTGCAAATTTATTAAAAATTCATGTGCGTGTGTTCTGAGCGTACCTTAGACATGGCTCTCAGCAGGTGCTTGACGTCGGCCAGCTGACGGTTGTGGCTGGACAGAGTAGTCTTAATGGAGTCGACCAGGAGCTGCAGGGTCTCTCCACAGGACTCCAGCTGCTGCTCCCGCTCCTCCTGAGTCCTCCGCTCGACGCTCAGCTCCTCCTCCAGCTGCCTCTGGGCACAGCTCAGCCAATCAGGACTGCCGATGGGCAGGTCCAGCACTGGACTCTGTAGTGATCAACAAAAGAGCTTAAAGGTACCGGGAGGAGTTTTTGACCTATACGCAGCAGTTTTTTGTTTTTTTTAAGGAGCGGGCCCTCGTTTTGTTTTTCTCTTGCACATGCACGAGTATGCATGTTTATTACATCTCAAGGTTACACAGTGTGGTGAGAGACACAATGTAAACATGATTTGTCTCCACAGGGCCCCTTTAAAAACACAGACTTGGTGTAATCTGCTGATGCTTTCTGGAGGACTCCGAGCATTCTATGCCATAACAGGATTTTAAGAGTTTATTTTTTATTTTTTAACCATTTGATGCCACTGATATAAAGATAATATAATAGCATAATAATGCAAGTACACACTTTCAAAGAATGAAAGAAAAACACAAGCGTACACCTTCTGAATTCAGGTTTCTCTCTTACACCAAACTAAGGACAGGCTCGATTGCCTTGTTAACTCATCATAAAACACGCTTCGTTCAAACTGGACAAATAAAACTCACCAAACATGTCTTGCTTAGCCTTTCCACTGTTCCAACAATCACCAACGCTGGTTTGGTCAAAATAAACCCTTAGTTCCCCGAGTTCGATGTGGAAATACGCCGGCTCTCTCTGCAGTTGCTACTGGGTTAGCTCGCTGAACAGTCTACCTTTTATTTTGATGTTAATACAATATACCAGAATTCACGAATATGTAATATATTACTACTGACATTCATGTAGTATTACGCCACAATGTCTGCTGTATTAGCCGTGTGTTTACTACGTGTTTATTAGCATATAGAGCGTGGAAGTGAGATCAGACATACTTAAAGCTGTCCACTTGTGATCCGATCACCGAGGACGCATGTTAATACCAGGTCTGAATAGGGCCATAGACTGTGTAGAGGTCAGAGGTCAAACCCACCAGTCTGTGCAGTAGTTGGAGCTCCAGTGGAGACACGGTGCTGCTAAACTGGGAAGCGTAGGAACAGGTTTGCTGGCAGCGCTTCAGCAGCTCAAACAGCGCTGCGTCCATGTTGAGGGCCTCGGGGGATCGGGTCCGAAGGCCTTCGAAGTTCAGGATGGTAGAGCACAAGAAGGTGACCTGGAACAACACGGCATTTTCTTTTAACATGGGTCATCTATCAAGTGCTGGGGGGGGCTGGTAACAAAAGAGTCCAGTCGCTCCAGTTTCACCAAGCGATCACGAATGTGGTGCAGCGGCGTTACCTGGCTGGTGCGCTGGTTCTCTCGGGCCACCATGGCACGTCTCTCCCTGATGGTCATCTCAAAGTCCTGCAGGACGGGGGCCAGGGCCGGGTTGGCTCCGCCGGCCCACTTCAGGCGCTGCTCGATGCTAGCCTCCAGGGACGCCAGCTTCTCCTGAGGACACCGACGGTAAAACAACAACACGACGTTGGTTTCAAATTGTATTTTTCAGTCACAACGACACTGACAATATAATTGATTCCATTTTCCCACATCTAAAGTGTGGCGATGGCGTCAGACCACATGGAGACCTTCATGTTGTGAAATTAAGTTAACAACAAATATAATTGTACAGCAACTAAATAAATAAGATGTGAAAAAATGGTAACGCTTCATTTTACAGGTCCGCACATTTCATGGTAATGAGGTGATAATTATCAAGTAACATATTTGAAATTTCTTGGGAATTACTGACAAATTACCCAAATATTGACCTCAAAATTGATCGAAAATTACTTTATTATAAACATTCTTTAATAATTATATTCCACTATTTCCCAAAAGCTGGTAATTTATTAAATACATTCCCAAGAAAAGAATACAAAGTTAATTGATATGATTTACTTCCGTGTCTGCTGGTAAATAGATGATAATTAGCAAATAACTTCTTTGAAATTTCTTTAAAAACCTCCCTGAATCATGACATTACTTACCAGGTTACATCTGTGTAGACATTAAAGGGACTATTTGTAACTTTCAGAAATGCTTGTTAACAGCTACACCTGTGGCCGTGAAATCAACGAAAGTCAGCGTCGGGCTCGCGCTTGCTCGCTCTAAATATACCTGAACGAGCATCGCTCAAAACAGTGAGGCGACACGTCAGCTAGAACCACAATATCACTCTATATTTCAGCTGCTTGGCAGTAATGTTAGCTGACCCGACGAAGGTCTCTCCATGAACATGATTGAGATCTGATCCTAGTGTTGGCTTTTCCTGCCTAAGTGCAGGCTGAGGCAGCGGGGCTCTGCAGCGTGTCTCCCTGCTCTCTCCGCCCACAGCCGGAGAGAGCAGAGGAGACACCGGCACCCTGTCGGTAACGAGAAGACAACATAAATCTCTGTAGAGCTCCGTCACTTCACAAGACACGGAAAACCTCTGTTGGTCTGGAGGAGCTGCAGCAGTTATTTCTGCACAAACATCCCCTGTGCATTCACTAGATATTCTCAGAGCTAAACTAACTCTTCTGCAGTGTGGAGTGTGCGCGCGTTCACGTCTAGAGGTGGAGGACGCGCGCGCCGTCTGAGTGAAGGAGAGCAGGCAGCGGAGACGAGGCTCCAACCACACGCGAGCGCGCATATGCGAACTCGCATGTGTGCCGACCCGCTACATTTATACGCTTAAAAAGTTACAAATAGTCCCTTTAAGTCACACTTAAAGATTTGTGCCTGATCAGAAGTGTCTTCTATTAGTTTTGGTTTTCTACCACAGTCGCTTCTCAAGCCTAAGGGCCCTATTTTAACCATTGTATGCTATTTTAGCATGTAATTATTAAATCATGTTTATAATAAAGTGTTTTTCGATACATTTTGAGGTAAATATCAGGGTGATTTGGCAGTAATTCCAAAGAAATTTCAAATGGGTTACTTGCCAATTATCATCTAATTACCATGAAGTTTGCAGACCTGTAAAATGAAGCGTTACCTGAAAAAAAAAATCCAAATAATTAAAACATGCAAGATACTTCCGAGCGGTACATTGGTGGAACTTTTGTGACCTCGGTATTTTTTAAATCCTGCCTTTGACCCCTGGTCCCGAAAAACGCCACTTTAAGCCACTGACATAATAATAGATTAGAATAATAATGTACAAGTACACCCTTTCAAAGAGCAATGAACTCTGAACTCAAGAATATTCAGATATCGGAATGTGAAAAAATAATAAAATATTCTGAATGAATAAAAAGTAATAAAATAAAACCACACAACCAAAACAATAAATAAAATAGACCGTCAGGCTCTGTTAACAAGTCTTCTAATGGTCGGTGAAAACCCTGCTGTATATTCTGGCATCGGGTCGGTGACATTCTTACGTAAACAAACACACATTTAAACACAACGGGCAATATCGAGGTCAGCACAAATGATGGAGGTCATGTCCATATATGGTATGATAAGTAACCGTTTCATTTGTTACAATTACAAAATGCCTTAATGTTTCTGGAACTGTTCAAATAGTCCGGTATGGTACCATCTCTGGGTGAGGACATAATGATTGTTGGTTAGTTACCGTGGACTACACGCAGGGCGGTGTGGTACTGACCTGAATGGCAACGATGGATCCCTCATCCTGACTCAGCTTGTACAGCTTCTTCTTCATGTTGCTGAGGATGACGGAGCGAGGAGGAATGCTGACACTCAGAGGCTGATTATTGGGGCCCAGAACATCTTCATGCTGCCACTGGAAGGGGAGACGCACAAAAAACACATTGTGTTGTACCTGAGCCCCGTTTCAGAAAACACCATTACTGAGCTAGTTAACCCTGAGATGAGGGGAACTCTGGATTTTCACTTCCAGGAAGAGAGGTAAGTCAAGCTCTGGGTCAGTTTACCATGGTAACTGATTCTGTGAACCTAACCTGCTCTCTGGCAGGTTTTCCCTCCGTCTCCTCCCTCTTACAGAGCCAGACGCCCCGCTTTATTTCCTCAATCATTCAGTCAAAGGTCGACTGTGTGTCAGATATTAGTTTGTTACTCAGGACTGGACTTCTTTGAGGATACCACTTGAATCACAGGTTTCGTATACGATTGCCGGAAGCATCTACACACACACTTCGGTCTGTACCTGAAACATGGCGATGTGCAGCTGGCTCCTCTGCAGGCTGGCCTTGGCGGCCTCCAGGTTGGCGTCCAGCCTCCTCAGTAGGTCCACTTTCTTCCAGGCCGTGTCGTAGGAGGAGGCCAGCACCGTGGCTCTGTTCAGCAGCAGCTGGGAGACCCGGCCTGACGCTAGGCCCTGCTCCACTGCCTTCTTACAAAGCTCATCCAGAGACACCTTCAGAGCCAGGACAGACGGTGCTTTAGGTCAAGATAAGGTACCGGGGCAGATAGGTGGGGGTTCTGTTTCTACACATTTTTGAAAACGGAAACAATAAAAAGGATCTAAGGGGCACTTTCACAAGCCAACATTTAGTCCACTTTAATCAAACTTTGGTGCAGTTCGTTGGGGCGGTTGTGAAACGCAGTAATCGTACAACTATCGGTCTGAGACCGCTATGACAGCTGGTCTCGGACCGTTTCCGGGAGATGGACACAGGTAAACGACAGGCTAACATGAGTGTGAGAGGACTGACTGATGTTTTTCTTGACATCTGGGCCGAAGAGAATGTGATAACAGAACAGAATATGATAAATAAAGTCCACAAACATAGTGACGTTTATAAAGTCACTGGAGATAAACTGGAGTAGGGATTCACAATCGATCTGTGATGAGTCCAAGTGAAAACACTTCAACAGCATCAAAGTCTGCGATTCTCTGCATAGAAGCGGCAGCTCTCGACATGAAAAAGATAAGTCCGCTCCTTCATACACGCCTCTCAGCTAATTATTATTATTTTTTTTTATTTCTGCTTTGATTTGTGAACTGTGAAACCAAACCAGACTAAATAGAACCAAAAAAGCATCAGTTTCACTCCGACCGGGACCATCTAACAGTTATTCATACAGGTTAGTTTATCATATTTGCAGTATAGCAGTGATAATGCGATGACCCAGGTACAGGAGCAGGGCTCTACACCGTGCGATTGTGAAAATATTATTTGCGCACACCGGTGCAAAATGAGTTCCTTGGGATGCCCCCCCCCCAAAACCTGGTTCAAAAATGCATTTTATAAATAAAAAAAAAAGAGGATGTAAAAATTAAAACAGTCGTACCTTGCTCTCTGCACCAAAGTCTTTGGCCTCCACCTGGGCGACGACGTCCAGGCCCAGGGCAGACAGGGTGCTGCAAAGGGCCAGACCGAGTGCTTGGCTGGGCAGACCCATCAGCATCTGTCGAACGAACTCGGCCGTGAAGGCTTTGATGGGGCGGGTCATCTGCTCCTCACTGACCACTGCCACCTCTGTACCGACGGCACTGGGCCGTCGGTACAGAGGCTTCCCCAGACCGACCGGTCCGTTTGTAGGCAACAGGTCCTCAGCTGGGGGACAGGTACCTGAACACATAAACAGTTGCCACACGCTCGTCAGACAGCAGCCTGAAAAGCTGACCAGTGAAGTTCCAACAACTGATGGTTATGGACCAGAAATATTACTGGAATTTCAATTCTTAGGGCGTTTTCACATTAGGTACGACTGAGCCGTACCGTGCCCGAGTACGAAAGCCTGCCCTTTCACAGCTACTCGCTGACTGCTAACGTTACTCGCGTTTAATAGAAGTCTACTTCCGTGTTTTGGTACGGTCGGCTTTCACACCTGATGCGAACCTACCTTTTCAAGTGGACTACGGCACGGATTGACGAAGGTAAGGAACGGAGCGTTCACACTAATCAATCGAGCTGGACTTTGCTGACAGGTGTACTCAGATCCAGGCCCGGGTCCCTGGTGTGAAAGCACCCTTAAAAGGGACTGTTTGTAACTTCTTACACGTATAAATCATTGCGGGTTGGTGTCCCATGCGTGCTCGACTCCAACACAAACTACACGGAAGCACCAAAACCACAAAGTTCTATCTAGTGAAGCCCGTCTTGTAAACAGTGTTGGCCGCGGTCGGAGGACGTGGGGGAGACTGTAGCTTTGGTCTCCAGGCCCGTAGTCTCTGCTGTATTCTGCCTGCTTGGCTTCACTCACACACCGCGCTCGTTCTCGCTCACTCAGCTCGCTCCACCTCATGTGCATGCGCTGCAGAAGAGTTAGTTTAGCTCTGAGAATATCTAGTGAATGTAAAGTGGACGTTTGTGCAGAAATAAATGCTGCAGCTCATCCAGACCAACAGAGGTTTCCCGTGTCTTGTGAAGTGACGGGGCTCCGCAGAGAGAAACGTTACCGTCTCCTACGCGGTCGGGAGGCTGAGGCAGGAAAAGCCAACACTAGGATCAACATTGATTCATGGAGAGACCTTCGTCTGGTCAGCTAACATTACTGCCAAGCAGCTGAAATATAGAGTGATATTGTGGTTTTAGCTGACGTGTGTCGCCTCACTGTTTTGAGCGATGGTCGTTCATGTCAATGTAGAGTGAGCACAAGCGCGAGCAACAGGACGCTGACTTTCGTTGACTTCACGGCCACAGGTGTTGCTGTTAACAAACAATTTGATTCCTAAAAATAGTCCCTTTAATTGACCAAGCTTCATTTTCTCTCCCTGGGAAACACTCCTGTACAACTCGACTTGGTCTAAAAGAGCAGATAAATATAGAGTATAGTGACATTTTACAGCACAAGAAGGATAACAAACAATGTTTTATGTCCTCCACAGCTCTTGTTTAAAGTTCAGCATTCAACAGGTGACTGGTCAGCCAATCACTGAGTCCTTAGCTACTATGTATCAGTGAAGAACGCTTACCAGACAGAGTCTGAGCAAAGGAGGCACACAGCCTGAAGAAATCCCTGATGGTTTGCAGTCTCTTGAGGAAGAATACCTCTTCCATGAGCTGCCGCTGATTCAGGCTGTCGAAGAAGTTGAACTGCGTGGGCCGAGCCTCCCTCAGAACATCCACCTTCCTCCAGGCCGACGGCACCTCCAGAGAACTCAGCTGAGGAGAATGAGGAGAAGAGGGTGTTTTTAATATCGGTAACCATTAAAAAAAAAAAATGTTATTCAACCAGGAAATGATGCTGACTGATGGCTCAAGGAAAAGGAAAAATGTCATTTCACAATCATTTGAGTCTGAAATCCTCAAATATATATATTATATATAAGAAAGGACCTGACACAGGGAAGATCATACTGTAGGTCATTGACAGCAAAGGGGTGTTCGATATGACGATATTAGATCGTTAACGAATAAAATGTCTCTACTATCTGCCCTTAGAGCGAGACCCTAAAACCGTGCTACAGTGTACATTCTACCAGTTGCCGTTGCTGGTAGTTACAAGCTGGCGGCGTGCATCAGTGCAGCGGCTCTTCGCTTCCTAGTTTGGTGCTTATTTGTGTGAATGCTGGATTTGCTTGTCAAGTTTTGTCAGGCAAAGTGTTTAGTCGTCAAGACTTGATCAACGTCGGATTACAGCACAGTACCACCGTTACATGCGACTTTCAAATGACGCGCAACATAACGGCAGACATCGCCAGATCACCAGGGTCTACGTGGATTGTTATCGGCTCCGAGAAGCGACGTAGAGAGAGGAAGCAGAAACGGGGCTGCTGGATAGGCTAAAGAAGCATCCACACAAACCACCGCTACCAAGCATCTTTCTCTCTAACGCCAGATCCATCGTTCACAAAAGGCACGAATTGGAGCTACAGAAGGCGGCTAACAAGTCCGTCAGGGTCTGCTGCGTGATGTTAATAACGGAGACCTGGCTTCACCCGTCGATACCCGACGCTGCTGTGCGGTGGTACAGTAAGAGCAACGGGGGACGGACTCTGTATTTATGTGCATGCTGGCTGGTTTACAAACAGCTGAATCACTGACAGTCACTGTTCCCCTGATTTAGAGGCTCTGTCAGTGATGTGTCGACCCTTCTATCTGCAGAGAGCTGACAGTAGTAATTATTACGGCTGTCTATATTCCACCTGCGGATCTGTGTCTAATAAGCTACCTGATTTACAATTCAGTTCCTTTAATGTTGTGTAGCCAGAGTGTACTTTACTTGAGTGTTGTTGTTTACCTTTAGATACCAATGTTCATTTTGGGATGGTATTTATGCAAAAGTCTAAACCATGTCAAAGGTCTTGTTGTATCTTCATACTTTGCAGAATTGCACACTTGATTAAAATCTGTTAGGCCTTAATGATCTGTTATTCTTTTTCCTTATGTTTTATTAGCTTATAGAGGTGTATTTTTTTTTAAATGGGGATATTAGTTTGGTTGTAATGTTCAGTAACTTGCAAAATTGTCTTTAAAACCAGCATGAAAAAAAAAAATCATGAAAAGATCGTGGATCGTGATCCTGCCTGAAAAAATCGTGATATGATATTTTTGCCATATCGCCCACCTCTGTTACAGCCTATTATTACATTTGTTTCATCTGAAGGAAAACTTGAGTCCCTTTCCAACTAGACAAAAACCCACTGACACCCACTAACATCTGGCTTTTGTCTTCAGTGGGAAGGTTACAATCATCTCTGCAGTAGTCGCAGGTATTTATCGGCTCCACCTCTGATCAGCGGTGATGGACAAATAGCGATGCTACGTGATGTGCGTTGAAGTGAATATATAATAAATAAAATCAACAGGAGTTAGGACAATTATTACAATTTAATGTACCTCCCTGATCATCGAAACACACTTCTTTCAAACTGGACAGAAACAAAATAAAGCTTGTCTTTGTTAGTCGTTCCACTGTTCCAACAATCACCAACTCTGGTGACAGTTTGACAGTTTGAAAGCCAGACTGAATTAAAAAAAGATAGAAAAAAGTAGTAACTACCGTAGTGTTCTCACTGTTTACTAACCCTGTTGTCTGGCAAATGTGACACACCAGAAAAAAACCCAGACAGGCGTACATGTCTGCTGGCAGCAGTCTATGGAAGAAGGGGTATTAGGTGCTACCTTCTCTGTGAGCTGTCCGAAGGCAGTCTCTAGCTGGGTGAACATGCCGTCAAAGGCCACCAACAACATTTGACCCGCAGACATCTTCGGTGTGTCCTGGCCCGGTCCGTCCATGCTGCGAGGCTGGATCAGCTCAGAGTACTGAGCACGCAGCATCCTGAGCACAAAAAGCCACGGTTTGTATGCATCACACATGCTTTGGATTTTAAGCATCTGCAGGTTTTCAATCAGCCAGATCAACGCCGTGTCCAATCGACTATGTGTACACTTCGACCATAGCGACTGCTTACCTGGTGATGTTGAGGCAGTGGTTGTGCCCGTCGTGGTCCAGGCCTGTGGTGGACTGCAGACTGTCAACCAAACCCTGCAGGCCGAGCCCGTCGGAGCTCTGCTCCACCAACTGCTCCAGCTCTGCCAACATGGACTCCAGGGTTGGCTCTCCTTTTACCATACAGCGCAGAGCCTCCGGAAAGATGATCTGACGGAAGTTGGTGTTCAGTTCCTACAGAGAACAAGGAGACACAGCAGTGTCATGAAAACAAAAACAACAAGCTGCTGATTTCCATAAAAAACAATTAGGTATGCACCGATAGCGCTTTTTTTCAGACCGAGTACAAGTAAACGTACTTACATTTGGTTACTCGCCGATACCGAGTACCGATACGAGTACCGATACGAGTACCGATACAAGTACTTCTCTGTGCCAAAAGACCCTCGTTAACAGCCAGCTGGAGGGTGTGAGCGACGACAGGCTCTTGGTCAGATTGGGAAGGCTCGGGGCGAAGATGGCTCGCGGTCGCAGCTTTACAGCGCTCCCCGCCCGGACCTCGCCGCACCGTGGACAAAGGGCTTGCTGCGCCCTCTCTCCTCGCCGGGGAGGGACGGGACCCCCTGCTCCCGGTGCGACTTTCAACTGGGGCGGACTGTCCTCAGTGCACCCCAACCGCGTCGTGCCCCCAGGGCGGGGCTTGGCCCACGTAAAAGGCGCCAGGGGTCTGCGGTGATGTATGCAACCCACCCGACCCGTCTTAAAACACGGACCAAGGAGTCTAAAGCACACGCGAGTCAGAGGGTGCAAGCAAAACCCTGTGGCGCAATGAAAGTCAGGGCCGGTGCGCGCCGGCTGAGGTGGCACCACCGGCCCGTCTCGCCCACACCGTCGGCGAGGTGGAGCGTAAGGACCCGAAAGATGGTGACGAGAGGTTAACGCTGCCGTTGTATCAGAGCCGTTTTGCGAGTACAAGTACAAGTATATGAGCACAGTATCGGACCCGATACCGGTATCGGTGCATCCCTAAAAACAATGGGATGCTTGTAGTTCTAACTGGTTGATTTCACTGTGTTGAGGATGCACCTACCTGCAAGCAGGTGTATACAGCGTTGGCCAGGTACACAGCCTGGGTGGTAGCTGAGGGGGCAGGCAGATCCAGGTCATGGGGCAGGAGTGGGCAGCGTTGCAGCAGAGTAGACAGGGCGCTGACATTTCCTATCATACTGCAGAGCTCCTCCAGGAACCACGTCCCGTCCCGAGATATCAGGTCTACCAGCTGCTCTGCAGCACTGGCTGCCGCTCCCTCCATCACCAGGTTTCTCCTGAAAAAACAACAAAAAAACCACTCAGTAACTTCCTTCTGCAACTTCTATCTTTCAGTTCCACGTTCCAGAAGCACCGCCTTTCTAAAAGAATGAGTTGGATTTGATGTGTTATTTCAAGGTTTCAGAAACACAGCTGATTTAGCCCCTTATGGGTATCGTACCACCAACTCCATTCTCCATTAGTTTGAGTGGAGAAACGGCACATTGAAAGATTTGAATGACATGTTAAACCTGCAGAGCGTGCAGAGGGCGGAGGTGATGATTCCAGCCAGGCTGAGGGAGCCCGGCTCCCCGTTCTCCCGGAGGAACACCGTGATGCAGTGCTCGATCTCCTGCAGCTGCTCCTCGCAGGCTGCGGCGGTCGTGCCCTCGGCCTTCAGTCGCTCCGCTTGGTGCATCACGCGCTCATTGGTGTCAGCCACTTGGTGCTGCAAAGTCAACTCCACACTGGACAGGAACTGGCAGGAGGCAGCAGGAGGCTGGGGGGCAAACAGCACCTCATATCTGTAAAGGGAGGGGGCAAAAACAAAGCTCAGATGTGGGTATGATCAATTACAGGAGAGAGCAACAACATCACCTTACTGATGAAAATGTTCTGTTCTGGTCTGTGGATTATCCTGAGTAGTCGCTGCTTGCTAGAGCCTCACAGGTGAGCAATAATACCTAATGTTACCCAGTTTGTTTACTCAGTGGCGGCTGTGTCGCGCAGCGACGACTGCGTGATTCACGCGTCAGGTGTTCACACCAGCTGCATTTCAGCTGCGTTTCTGCTGCTGCAGCTGTCCGCCCTTTCTTTCTACATAGAGTTTGCCTTTCATAATGGCCATTTCATTTCATTATAAATGTCATTTATATTTATTTTAGACAGAAAGGTTGAGAAACGTATGGAAATTTGTAAATAATAGTAATAATCCACAATTAAAACCCCGTACTATATTCATTCATGGAGCTCTGCAAGTCACTGTATGTTCTACAACACTGTCCTGCACATATTTCAGAATAAAAGCCTCATGTTAACAAATGAAGGAATTCTGTCCACAGAAAAAACACTTGAGGGCTTTTATTTTGAAATGAAAGCAGGTGTAAAAATAAGTCTTTACTTTTTTTCATCTCCGTAACATATTCTACAGATAGACATTGAAACTGTAGTAATGCTGCTGGTATGATGTCAACAAACGGTCAATAGATCACCTTCACAGTCTGTTGTTGCTATGAACCGCGCGGCTCGCGTCAAAAATAGGCGAGACCTCAAATTTCTAGAAGAGACGCAGCTGAGACGTGCGTGAGACGCAGTGTGGCTGCTCTAACCTGTTAACACGGACGCCGAAATAAAACAACAACAGGTAAGGCAGCCGCCACGCGCTCCTGACGTTCCTGGTGTGGATGAGGCCTGAAGCCTGCTGCAGTTCCTTACTGTCTGTAGATGTGCTTGCAGCGCTCCCCTGTCATGTCTCTCAGCAGTTCCTCCAACCAGGCCTTCCACTGGTGGGCCCGATGGAGCAGCAGGGTAGCCCGTGGGTACAGCAAGGCCACCGTAGCGTAGCTGTGCAGCTGCTCCAGACAGCCGCGAAGGGCCCCGCGGCGCTGCTGCAGCAGGGAGCTCACCTCCGCCTCCAGGCTCTCGCACTGGCTGATCAGGTGGGCCTGGCCCGCATTCTGCAGGAAGGCTGTAGCTGGCACATAGCTAGGAGGACCTGGAAGAAGTTGGACAACCAAGAACACAACATAAAATGGCAATCTAACAAACACGCTCATTTTACAAACATTAAATAGGCCTGAAATACTAGCAGCCTTTACATCACATCTGAATGACTGTTTTCTGTCAGAAAGCAGGACTCTACGACACACAGGAAGAGGGCAGAGTTGTTAATTCACATCTTTTTCACAGTCCTCTTTATAATTACAATACACTCAACCCCAAATAAACACCCAATGGCAACTAGCTAATTAAATACATCATATCCAGAAACGTGGCCTAAAGACTGACCGACGGTGTTTCAGTGGGACTAACCAAGATCTATGGGGCTGCTGATGTCCTGCAGCAGGCTGGCCAGCTGGGTGGCCTCCAGGTTGGAGAAAGCTGCCTGGTACTGGGAGATCCACTGGTCCAGGTCAGCCAGCTTGCTCTGAATGGCCTCCTGAACAGTCCGCTGCCGCGACTGCAGCTGGGTGTGCTCAGAGTACCTGTGTGGAAGAGGGCTGGATAAATAAGCTTTTCAGTCTATAGGAGCCATCTGCCTGGCCGACAATCTGGAACTCAGAAACTGTGGAACAAAAAGTTTATTACCCTAAAAATGATTCCTACAATCGGAACGGAAAATTACTTACGAGTGTGAAAGATTAATTTTTAACACGGATTTGGAATAACTTGAGTATTGTGCTGTCTCAGACCTTTGCTCCAGGGTGAGGATAAGGTGCTCTGGGTGGTTCTCTGCCCCCTCCAGGAAGGCCATCTCCTCTTGAAGTTTGGCTTGTAGCTTCTCCCCCTGGCAGAGCAGCTCCTGCAGGACCAAGTACTCCTCCACAGCCTCTTCCACTTGTGGAAGCACTGCCAGCATCTCGTCACGATTCTTAAACCAGTTCACCTGCACATAGTTCACAGAGCCCACCAAGCAAACTCAGCGATTTGACTTTCTTTTTTTTTTAAATTGAGCGCAAATAACTCTGCTGGTTTGAATGTTTATAATAAAGTGGATCTATAAGTATAAAGTGAAATTTTAAATGTGTGAAGCACATCATTATACGTATAATGAATCCTCTCGCATTTCATTTCTATAATCTGTAAGCTGCTGCAGCTTCTCTCCGTCCGCCGGCACACGCGGTGGAACTTCCCACCGAAGTCAATGTACAGGTCGCCCTAGACCACGTGAAAGATCCTCCCGACGACGATCACCATCTTGTCTTTGGCCGGTCCCATTTGGATCAGCGGGTACCGGCGGTGCAGTGAGGCGAAGCTCTGCTCCTGCCGGAGGAGGAGCCCCCACTGCCGGTTGCGGAGCCACCCACCGCCCACGGGAGCTCCAACCGCAGGTCGAAGGTGGAAGCCGGATCTGTGTCTGTACGCGGCGGGGCCGGTTGCTGCCGGAGGCTTCCGTTGGGACTCCGAGCTGAAAGAGTCTCTGGTGAACCTGCGTGCCGTAAATGGTGTCGTCTGATGACGTGGGGAATCTGACCCGATGAGGAGCATTAACAATAGCTATATAGTAACAGCCGATCTTCTCGCCGATGGTGTCGTTTATGTGCGTAGGTCATATAGAGGCATCAGTATTACATTGGGTCTGTTTCATAACCAGTTAAAAGTTCCTTGTAGTAACTTTAATGAGATGAAATGTTCAAGAAATAAACAAGATAAGATGTTAATGTCCATCACAGCAGAGTTGTACAACACTGGTTCATATTCTGCATTGAATAACAGCCAGATGGGCCCATCGAGCCCGTGTCCTCACCTTAATCTCCGCCACCCTGGAGGAGAAGAGGGAGCGTGTGATGTCTCTCTCCATCTCCCTCTTGCTCTGCTTGCTGTCAGCCTGTTGGCCTCCTCCTCCGTACACCGCACCAGCGAAGCCGACCTCCCCCCCAGCGGTCCAGTCCACCAGGGGATCATAGACGAAGGCCTCCAGCAGGGTCAGTAGGGTCTCCCTGCCCCGACGCATCATCTGAACAACCTGAAATGACACATCCGACTTCAGCACTTATTCAGCAGAGCAGCAAGACGTGGCTTTATTGGAGATCAGGACTAGGTCCTGCACGCTATTCCCCTTAACAGGTGTACAAATGTTTTTTATAATCAGGTCCTGAATTGTAAGTATATACACACACACACAATTCAGTGTGAATGTGATGGGAGAGTGTGATATGAGAGTAACCTGTTCACAGGACAGCCTGAAGATCCCCTCCACCCCAGTGACTCCCAGAGCAGTCTCAATGTTGTGGGTCATCCTGAATGGGACCTTCTCTGGCACCCGCAGGCTCTTTCCTTAGAGACACACAGAAAACAATAGATATATTTAACACACCGCTCTCGGTCTTATTCAAGCAGCTACCTCCGGGGTCTGAGAAGTGAAGCCGATGCTGAAGTGCCTCAAACCTGCATTCTAGCTAATATCAAGCAGGGGGGCGACTCCTCTGGTTGCCAAAAGAAGTCTTGATTGTATAGAAGTCTGTGAGAAAATGAGCCTACTTCTCTCTTGATTTATTACCTCAGTAAACATTGTAAACATGAGTTTATGGTCTCAATCGCTAGCTTCGAGTCTTCTTCAATACAGCGTGATGTTCATTTAGTAAATGATGGTCCCATGGGCTTGTCGAGAGAGAATCACAGCTGTCAATCATGACGTCTCCCTGGTTGAAACTGACCTTTTTCGAAGCATACGTTGTAGTCGATGTGCACCACCTCTCCGGTGGTCATGTCGATCAACACATTGTCGAGGTGACGGTCTCCGAGGCCGATGATGTATCCCACCATTGACATGACGGCAGTGGATCTGGCGTAGGACTGCAAGCACAAAAGAAAAAAAGGTATTGCAACCAAACAGAACACTTGACAGTCCCTCTCGATCATCACTAGCAGTGTGTGCTGGTGTCTGTATCTACAGAGACCCTGCAGCCCCCTCTTCCTGGATTTGATCTATTCTTCTTGTTTTGCTGTGTTTGGTGCGTTTCTCCGGCGTCTGCAAACGGCCGCAAACGTTCAGGTTGTCGAATACCGGCGATTTGTCGCGCCCTTAAACGTCCGATACCGAAGCACAAGTCCCCTTTTACTACTGTCAGATACACGGATGAGAACGAGTTTGTTACATTGCTGCAAGTTTCCCGTTCTCCTCTCTCTCTCTCTCCTCTGCTGTGTGCTGCTACCGATGTGTCTGACCAAGTCATACACACTGAGCAGAGAGAACAGTCTGCCCTTCGGCTGCATTCGTTTAAAATCCGGCAACTCGGCACCTTCCCGCAAGGTTGTGCGGAGGTGTTCGGGACTTAGTTGTGTGTTTATTTGTGCTTTAGAACATAACCACCATGAAACTATTAGAATCTCAGATTCGCTGCTTTGTTCTCACCAACGCTGCTCCCTCTCTTCACTCACTCTATAGCTCGCTCCACCATCGCCGCTCCCTCTCTCCCTCCCTCGCTGTTTGTTTTGATTACCTGAGTGACCCTCCACCACTCGCTGGGTGTGGTGCAGGAACACCACAGCTCCTTGGCCAGCAGGTTGGAGGGCGTAGCCTCCATTAACTCTTTCAGCACCTCCTTCATGACGCTGAGAGGCCAGTCTCGTCGGGTCACATCTAGACTGAGCCCCACTGCCTTCAGAGCTGGCCCGATGCGGCTGTAGTAGAGCTCACTGGGGCGGGGTACTGGAGGCACTGGCTGCTGTTGGAACGAGTCCTGGGCCTGGTCAGGACAAAAAAAACATCAATTTAGCTCTTATGAAAAACATTTAAACTGCAATGGGATTGATGTGGGGTTGCAAACAGGAAAGGTGGTGAGAAAACAGCCTGGTGCAGTTTTGATGAACAAATTCTTGCTGTTCACCTGATTAAGGGAGACATTTCCTCATTAGTTAACAGCGCAGCATAGTACAGTGGGGACCGTTACCTTCTGAGCCTGCAGCACAGCCTCCCTCTGCTGCCAGCGCTTGTAGAGGCCAAAGAGCGGCGTGGCTCCGTCCACCCACTGGATGAGTCCTGATCGGGTTCCGAGGGGGGTGACGGAGTAGTGGCGAGCGTGGAAGCGCGGCTGCTCCTGCTGGTTGATCTTGGTGAACATGGTGTTGACAATGGACAGGAACTGCATGATGCGCTCGTCCAAATGCAAATCCTCCAGACCTGAGGGAGACGCAATTTTGATGACTACTGCCTGTGCTGTTGTGGCATCTTGTCCCGGGCACGAGCAAGATTCACGGCGGGCTATATTGCGTGTCATTTCCAGTAAATATCACAATATATAAAACATGTGTTTTCTGTTAAAAAAAAGCAGGCTACAAACATAGATAACAAGTACTACTAACCCATCTTTTAAATGGCCACGTCCTGTTACGTCTCCGGTCTGATGTGGAGCACACAGCTGATATGTACGTGGTTTGTTTACATGACGTAGAACAGAAGTGCATAGCTTAACGTATTAACGCCTGCATCCAGTTAGGACACGGTGTAACTGTCAATGCTCAGGACTGAATGCTATTCTGTAACTAGCTGAGATAACTGCTATTCTTGGAAGAACCCTTTCCTTTTTATGAGAATATACATCAGACCGGTACATACAGGCACTTCGCGAAACGTCTTTTGGGGGATAGAAAACATCTGATAGATCATAAATGTCGATGCAGTTTGACATGTTTGGATTGTTCTTTTGACAGGTTTGCATGCATTCATCTCTCGTTAAACAAACATCTGTTTTATAGACATGTCTAATAATTATTTTGTGACCTCGCCTGAACTGAACTGAGAGTTCAACATCATTTAGCGATTTAACACTCTGACAGTGAATATTTACAATCTTAAGTGCCTCAAATGTCAGTGCGAAAGCCTCGGTTAACCCCGTTTCTGACAGTGAGACCGAACTGATGTATTTACACCTTTAGTCACTGCTTGTGAGCTGGTGTCCTACCTTTAAAAAGGTACGGGTAGTTGCGTCCGTCTGAGCCCAGGAAGAAGAGCTTCTTGGGCTTGGTCTTGGTGGGCAGGATAGTGATGGTGTTGCCTACGCTCTGTATGGTGACGGCGTCCGATGCCGACACCTCGCCTGGCAGGGCCATCTCTGTTGTGGTCATGGACAACAGGCGAGGGCTGATCTCGTCCAGATGAAGCAGGTAGCTGGTTCGCTTCTGAGCACGCTGCTGCAGGCTCATCATGATCTGACCAACACACACACAAACACCAGCCGAGTCAAGCTTGCAAAAGGCTTAGCGCCCAATGATGTTCAATGATTGTATTAATGAGGTATAGAAAGAATAGATACGTAGAACTCCTTAGTAAGAAATCCTTAGTACACATATACAATACAGGTGCAAACAAACACACACACACACCTGTTTGAAGGGAAGCCAGCTGCTGGCGGGGTTGGCGGGGTTGGTGGGGTTTCTCAAGCGCTCCAGGGCAGAGGTGATGGGATCACCGTAGGTCTGCTGGAACCACGTCTCATGTGGGGTCTCTGCTGGAGCTGCTGTGATGCTGCACACGTGATCCAGGGCGAAAACCACGGGCCGCATCAGAGCCGAGTGCTTCTCGCGCATAATGGCGATCTTCTCATCCCTGCAGCACAACAAAGACTGTAAGTAGACTCGCAAGCAAGTCTAAAGCACCTCAATGCAATTTGGACCCACCGCAGGCTCACTGTGAGAAGCCAAGAGCATCACCGGATACAGCTGTTAACAGGTGGTCTTCCAGGCTTGTAGGCCGTGCACTTTACTTTAGTTTCACTTTTCCACTCTTATTCATCAGCATCTGAAGTAAAAGATTTTCCCCAAGCTGGAATGGAACCACCAGACATCTCTACCAACTGAGCTACAGGTCACTGATAAAGACACACAGGGAAGTGACTAAAGCTGCATTTCCACCAAGAAGTTCCTGGTTATTTTAGTCCCTGGAACTACTTTTCAAGGAACTAAATGGTTCCCTCAACCCACTGTTGTCTGCGTTTCCACCCCGGTCTAAAGACCTGCGAAGATGAGGCACACTCTGTAGCCTGCAGTCCAGTGTGTCCACCTGCTTCATCTAAAAAACAGCCGGCTCTCATAGACGGCAGTTGGACAGCAGACCTCAGATCAGCTTTTACTGCTTGTTTTCCTCCGGTCTGTGAAATCTTGCAGATGCTGTTAGGAGCACCGGAGGACACAGAGGAACATGATTTTTTTCAGGTTACCTGTTTCATGTACTACTGTCAGGATATAGCGACCGTTTTATAAAAATAACTTTTTTTAAATCATATTTGCTCGAATCTATTCTACTTCAGCTTTAACAGCTAAGCTTGACTATCCAGACTTAACATTAGAGATATCCACAATTGCGTTTTGACAAGACGTAATTACGTTGTGACTAGTCAGAATTCTTATTCCAGATATCTATAACGTCATTCTGACTAGTCACAGTTCGAGATATCTGTAATTCAGTTCAGACTATCCTAAACAGTTGCAGATATCTCAAACCTCATTATGACTAGTCAGAGTTGTTGTGCACGAAGTTGCTCATGCAAGGCTTCCCATTGGATATTGGCCCAACAAAGCATCTGAACAGTGTCAGCAGAAGCTTCTGCTAATTTGGATAGTTTGGTAAAGTTGGAAAAGATATTGACAGATTCAAACTTCCCGGATAAATAACTCATAAGCGAAACATAGTTAAAACACAAACGAGGGCTCTTTCTAACCGTAGTGAGGTAGACAACGAGCTACAACCTCATTTTAATCAAAACGAGCCTTTAGTCGTCCAAGCTGGACACATAACATCGGTCTCTATGTGCAGCCGGCTGTGAGACGAGCGGTTGGGGATAGCTGTGGATCAGATAGTTAGAAAATGACATGAAATAGAAAAGAGCTCTTCGTCGAGGAATCTGTGGCCAACGAGAGCTTTATTCTCCGAGAGTTGGGGTAGAAATTTACAGCGTATTGTAGATTTATTGTCTCCAGACACACTTTATAAACCCATACGGCTGCAGTGCAAGGCCATAGTATGTTTGAATAGCTTCCGCCTCCAACTTGCCGTAGCTGCTGACGTAATTACAGATATCTGCAACGTCATTTTGCCTGGTCAAAACTCTAATTCAAGATATCCGTAATTACATTTGAACTATCCGTAACTCCAGTTAGAGATATCTACAACGTCATTTTGACTATGACAAACCCCATACACATGAATGGCAACAGTAGTCTGAATTGTACTAGTCAAAATGTAATAACAGATATCTAAAATTTTAGTTTTGCCTAGTCAAAATAGAACTATGGATATCTTGAATTAAGAGTTTTGACTAGGCAAAATGACGTTGCAGATATCTCTAATGAATATCCTGTCTAGATATTAAATGTTAAAACGGCTTGCCATACAGTCCTGGAAGGAGCTCAGTGGATGGGCCTCACCTGCGCAGTGTGTTGTTGTTCTGCACTCTCTTGACCTCGTCCTCCAGCTGTTGGATCCTCCGTAGGACGTGCATGTGCTGCTGTTGTAACACACCCAGCCACAGCTCATCCCATAGCAGGGTCACTCTGCGCAGCTCACCCACCAGCTGCTGGACCTGATCAACACACACAGGAATAGTTAGCGACTTCCTAACACTACAGCATCATTATTATTGTGAGGTCATTTCTTTAAATTCTTCACATCTCTAAAATCTGCGCAGCCTAAACTAAAAGGTTATGTCAGTCAGTTAATTATAATAACTGAAAAGTATTGAAATTGTGTCATAAATTTAAAAAAAAAAAATCTTTGTTTCTTCATCAAATTTGACTCAACAAACACACAAAAGAGCCAAAAGATTTCTGATGTACAAATATGAACAAAACACTTCTCAACGCAACTACTAGCAGAGCAGAGTGCAAAGGCGTCGATAGTTTCATTACGTTCTGCACATAACTTAACGTGATGACGCCATCGTGAGAGCGTAACGTGATGACGCCTCAGCTTTCCGCTGAGACTGATTTGAACAGGATCATGCAAACAACGATCGTTTTTTAAAGGGTTAAAAGGCCCTATATGGTCCCACATGGTTTTCTTATTTATCCTGATTAGACCTCTTCTCAGGACGGTGTGGGCGTGTGCACACTGTGCTTGATAAGACAGCTCCAGGACAACTTGTGCCTCTATGTCTAGTAGGGGTATAACGATTCATCTACTACATCGACGTATTCGATTTATATTCCTACGATCCAACTACATTGATAGGTACTCTGCAAGTTGTCCTTCACGGGAGATGTATATTGATATAAAATCGATTGTATCAATACTAAGGATTTGCACCTTGTATTTAAGGACGACAAACGTTATATGAAAATGTTTTTTAGCGCTTTTATTAGTAAAGAAATGTTAAACGTTACTCAGGTTCTCCAGACATGCGCAAGCTCTGCCCTATGCAGCGCGAGCACGCATCCATGGCGTGCACGCAGACGAACGGCACACTGGACTCCTCGCTCTCTCAACCGGTAGCGGCGTGGAGGGAGACGGGCGACGGTCTACATGAGCTGCTGGCGCTGCGAATACAGAGGAGTCGGTCGCCGGAGATTCATTTTGGGGGCATTACGTGAGCAGGCGTTATCAATCCACTTGACGAGGGCGGCTGCACCAACAGGAGCTTTCCCCGTGCGCTGTCGTTTTTTTCATTCAGAGAGAATGACTTTCCTTTCCCCGTCATGATATCTATGTGCATCATGCAGCATCAGCCTCACGTATCCAGCCGGAGAGCAGACGGTCCGTGAGGCGAATTATGAACACTGTAGGTGAACTACTTGATTACTATCAGCAGATTATTTAAACAGCGTTTGTAGAGGAATGATTCTGTCCCAAGCTGTTTGATCACTATCAGCGGTTGATCTCTGTATTATTGCTCTACTGTTTATATTGAAAATGAGGACAGAAGCAGCAGGTTAAACCACTGTTCATTTAACTTGAATAGAAGTTGGTTTATTATATTTTTTGTTAAGTATTGCACTGCCTTGTATCTTGAGAACTGAAGCAGCGGGTCCTGCAGTTGCACTTTTTATTATTTTCAAATAAAAGCTGTATGTATTTGCCATTAATCGTTGTTAACTTGTTTATATCCATAATTAATGTACCCCTGATGAAAACTTTGAGGAATCCTGACCTGCTCTGTCCAGTATCAGCTGATGTTATGCCATATCTGACGGGTAAGACAAAGTATAGAAGAGCAAGAATGTTTCCAGCATGAGACGCTGGGTAGAAACGGTGTGTGCAGCCTCCTACCTGTAGCACCATGGTAGGGTTGGCTAAGGACAGCTTCTCCACGATCTTGCTGTAACAGTCCTGCATCATGGCTTTGTCCTGACTGGAGCAGAAGGTTGCCAGCTCTTCTGGGGCTCCTCCTGGCCCGCTGCTCTCCGGCTGCTCCTCCTCCTCGTCCTCCTCCTCTTCTTCTCCCAGGTCCTCTGCCTGCATGCTGCCCAGGAAGGTGGGCAGAGCTGACGGCAATTTACTCCCTGTCAACACATGTCACATTTGTTACTGGCATCACTGGTAATTCTTATCGCCATCAAGGCTACTGAATTGATATTTTCACTTCAATACCATTTTGTATCTAGTTTCGACAAGTGGTGGTTATCTGCTCCGCTGTTAACCCCCTGAGACCCGCGGGATTGCGAGAATGACTTGACTGTCTTACTGTCTAGTAGGTTCACTGTTAGGGATAGAGTGAAGACACAGATATCATGTGAAACTAGAAAAACCTAAGGAATCCATTTTTACGGAAAGGAAGCTAAATAACGCTCCAAAGTTGGGCTAAATCTTAGCAAGGAAAATCTGGCATCACCATTTTCAAAAGGGGTCCCTTGAACTCCGACCTCAAGATATGTGGCTGGAAATGGGTTCTATGGGTATCCACGAGTCTCCCCTTTACAGACACGCCCACTTTATGATAATCACATGCAGTTTTTTTCATGCAGTACAAAGGTGTTATTTTCACCTATACTAAAATGGTGTATTTGAATATTTCTGCATACTGGGGTCCCTAAACAGTCTTAGAATTATATAAATTGTGTATCACTGTAAAGCTGAGACTCTTGTGGATCCAATGAGCCCAGCTGTATTCATGTGTGATGATGTTAGTCCCCATAAGAGCCATTTCATTGTAGTGAGACCATTTTTCTTTTTTTTTAAACTTGACCTCACTGTATAAAATGACCTGTGGTGACCTCTAGGATAATCACAGCCTCATGAAAGACACAAACTAGAGACCTTCAGAGGAGCATTCAGAGGATGGATGGCTTTCCTAGCTACATTGAAAATAAGGGGGTTTCTGAGCAAAAGGGCTAACCCTCTAATCGCCGAAAAAGGCAATTCTTGCAGAAATCTCCAAATGTCAAAAGTTTATGACCCCAAATCACAGCATGGCTTTTTCTATGGTGTTCCTCAAAGTCTTGGTGTCTTAATGTGGTATTTTGGAGGGATTATTGATCATTTTTATCAATTTTTGAGTGGTAAAAAATGGTTAAACTTGGCACCAAATTTGTGTAACAAATGGTATCAACCCCAAAATTGCTGCAACAACTTATGAGACAGAGCATGGTAATGGCCATCATATACTGCTATCATAATGTTCTTAACCCTTATACACTGTTACAATTCATTTTAAATAATTAATTAATTAATTAATGTTTATTTCTGATTTATGACTAGAAGAACTTGACACAAAGTGCTGAGCTGCATCTCAAATTAATCTTCAGCTTTCAGATGGTGTCCACCACTTCTATGTGACATCTACTGTTGACCTGCTATCTCCCCCTAAAGACCCCCTGTGCCCGCCTCTAAAAAAAGACAAAAACAGGTCTACTGTGGGTCTCAGACGACTAACAGAAACCAAACTTGACATTGTGTTTTTTGAGTGTCTAGTTGCAGATGATGAGAATAAATCACTTGTAATCAAATGAATGAGAAATGTTAAAGACTTTTAAGAGTCATACCTGCGTTCTGAGCCTCCCCTCCCAAGGAGAGTGAACCCACTATGGCAGGGTAGAGGACCAGGTGTGGAGAGTCTTGGGCCACTCGACAGAGCAGGCTGCATATGCTCTGTCGGATGTAGGCTTCTGGATGGTTGAGACGGGAGAAGAGCTGGGGGATGATACCTGAGGAGGACACACAGTGCACACTTTTAGAAAAGTTGTATATCATCCCACTATGACCAACATGTTACGTTCCCCCAGGAGAAAACAAGTGCAACATATCTATAACCACACACACCTAATGTCATTTACATCAAAACGTCCACACTATGTGATGCACTGAGCAGGGCTTTTTAATAGCCGGCTGATCCGTTATGAGAGCCGATTCGCAACGCCCGACCCCGCAAAAATATGTGTTAATCAACCACCTTAACTCGACCGCTGTCAGGAAGACTGAGACAGAGGGACAGAGCGCCGTGACATGTGTGAGAGAGGGGAAGAGAAGGTGGATTGTTGCACGCAATGTTTCTGTAAGTAATTAATAACCTACTCGGAACGCTGCTTTGTCAGTTTTTGACCTGCGCTATCATAATCCTGTCCTACAGACAGCAACGGTAGGCAACAACCAACTACTGGATTATGGTAGGCTTTAGGGAAACTCTGGATTCAGCTATTAGTGCATTTTACAACCTAACGATTTAAATAAGGACTATTCGAATGTTCAAAATTATCCAGCTCCCAGCTGGGCATTTTCAGCTTGGAAAAACACACTTTCGTGGACATAGACGCTCAAAGTAGTTACATAGAATGCAATGTTTCAAATACGTCGATTTAATTGTAGCGGCCCGCCACAAAATCGTCATCCACCGCCACGTTCAGATTTTCTAGTTTTTCTACTATTTAAAATGGGTAAAATCTTGTTTCATTGTAGAGCTGCATGCAGCACATTGCTCTGCTCAGCTTCTCCTCGCCCTGCTCTCTCTCTCACAAACACAGTGACAACGGAACCGTCTGTGAAATGCCCCTCCTCTGCGTGACCGCACTTTGAATCAAAACATGATCAAGAGCGGGAGGAAGGATTGTTGTTGGCGTTTTCCCACGAAGAGGAAAATGGCTGGTCAGAATCACGAATGTTTAGTCTCATGAACACGTGTCCTAAACTGATGCGTTCAAGTTAACTCTGATAAATTAGTCTATCTATGTTCTTAACACAACGCTGTCAATCTCAGGAGACCCAACTCTTCAAAGAAGTTATAAGCAACATGTAAGGAGCCTATCTAGTAAGGCCAGCTATAAGCTAACGTTATAATACAGCTGGGTTGTCGAGGTTAGGACGCTGTACGGCGCTGCTTTAGAAAGCGTGGGTGTGCCTCCTTCCGCGCGCTCGCACCCCCCCCCCTTTATTTTGCAGTATGACATACCCCTCCAGGGTGCAGTAGGGGTGGAGGCTAAACCCAGCTCAAGTCCCTCCCTCAGTTCACCAGCGTGCTTCACCAGCAGACGGAGGAGACGCAGGGTTGCCATGACGATCACATCGTCATTGCTCTGTTTGCTGTTGTGACAGGACAGCAGGAGTTTGGGATCCTCCTCATCTATAGGGACCTAAAAACACAAACAACAGACACAGGATGAAGGCTGCGCTCACTCCCCGGTCCTGCTGTTCTTCAACAGCAACACAGTGAGCAGACCTTTCACAGTGGAACTCCTCTCACCTGTCCAGCATTGAGCTTGAGGAAGGTAAAATAAGCCTGGCAGGAGACCCGGTAGAGGCCGAAGATGCGGTCCACCACCCGCCTCCACACCTGGATCAGACCATCTGTGACCGGCTGACCTGCCTCCCCCAGCCAGGGGCACGAGCCGGTGAGCTGCCGCCAGATGACGTCTACCATGTCGTCCTCGTCGTCTTCCTGCTGTAGAGCCATGTCCTCATCCTGGCAGAACGGGGCAGAACAGTAGGATCAGAACAATGTGCACTGGCCGATACCCAAAGCCAAGGCATCGGATCGGTACATCCCTAAAGAATATACTGACACTAAGAGATCAGTTAGAGAAAGTGAAATTCACTCAGATCTATTGAGAAGTTTCATAAGGCCTGGCAGCCAATCATCACTCGTGTCAGAAATTGCAAGTTGAATAAGACATTTTGAGTATGAAATTGTCTGGATGTGAATTTTGCTGAAAGAAGCAGCAAAACAATATATCTGTCACAAGCAGCAATCCATGTTAAAGATGTGATGCGAGTCATCACTAGGTTTTTTCCCCTCGACCTTTTTCAAAAAAGTATAATATGCAGGAATTTTCTAAACAACAATGTATAGATATACTAAAATAATCTTGTCAATCATCACTGTGACCCTTTAGCCGTGGGGTGGTGTCTGTATCTACGGAGGAAACCTGCCCTTCAGAAAACAACGTTTTATTTCGCCGATTCACTGCTTTGTTCCCACTAACGCCGCTCCCTCTCTTCATTCACTCCATAGCTCGCTCCACTATCGCCGCCCTCTCTCTCTTTTTCTTGAGGAGGAGGGTGCCAGCTTTGAATGCCACGTGTTGACAAACAGCAACCCACAACTGTTACATATTATACCTTTAAATTTAAAGTTTCTAGTACGACTGATATTACACATTATTATTTTGTATATTTTATTACATTGTTTTTATTATTCTTTATTTAATGAAATTTCTTTCTGAGTCCGTCTGTTTTAAAGGGCGGGTCCATTGGTGTTCTGTTCTGTTTTGTTTTTTTCAAATGGAAACGCCCTCTCAGCCGTTAGCAGAAAGCAGTGATGTAGGTTACCACAGTAAGCTAATTAATAATGTGAACGCTAGCACTAGCTGAGTCGATGTGAGCTGAGCCAAGTTATAACTGAAAAGATTAGTGTGGATTTTTTGAAGTGGGGTTGTATGTATACCCCCGTGTTCTGAGCGGTAAAATTACTGTTTTGTGAATGGAGTCTGGTCTGATCTTGAAAACCGCGATATAACAGCTTCAGTTACTGTCTGACTGCGAGGTAAAGCGGCTGTGGACGGGAGCAGCAGAAAATATTTTCACTGCTTCACCTCGCCATCAGACAGCACTTTCTGACTGAGAACTGAAGCCGTTATATGGTGGTCTTCAAGACCAGTCCAGACTCCATTCACAAAAACAGTCATTTTACCTCTCAGAGCAGGGAGTTGCTGGTCTACCGCTGCATCAGTTAGTTTGTTTGTGTTATTGTGTGACTTTCTGATCTGAGCGTGGCGTCCACAGCAGTATGTTGCTTAGCTTCCTGCCGGTACTCCTGTCTGCTTCTCCAAACTGGGAGCATGCCGACCGCCATCTAAGTTACTGTGTGTAGCGTTAATACACTGTCTATAAGGATGTATATATAAAGCACATGTAGCAGCGTCATCGTGCAGAAACCTACGTCAGGTCATGTGGAAAAAAGTTTTTAGAAGGACTTGAAGGAAAAATTGCATTTTTATGCTAAAACATACGTACTTTGACCAAAATTGTAATGTTCGGGTTTGAATACATAAGAACACGGGGAAGCTACAGAATGATATCAACACCTCAAAAAACGTAATAATGGACCCACCCTTTAAGATAAAAATCTGAAGAAAAAGTGTCCAAAAGGCAGACTCTACCTGTATGCCAGTAGGTCGACACATGGCCTGTCCCAGAATGCTGAAGATGGTGTCCTTGTCTTCTTGGCTGGTGGTGGCTGGCAGCAGCTCCTCTATCTCTTTCTTTTCTCCAGGAAGAAGAGGCAACCCCTCCCCTTGGCTGAGGAAAAAAAAAACATTAAATCAGGAGAAGTATTCCTTCAGCATGCTCTCAGTTTGGATTGAGTTAAAATCAACACCTCTCTGACAACAACCAAGACAATATTATCAACTCTACAATGGTAGAATTGATTGCATTAGAATCATACAGGTGAAGCTCCTAGCTGGTAACTATACATGTATTCCAGTTGGTCCACTAACCTGGCATTATCCACAACCTTCCTGCCCCAGCGGTAAGCCCAGCTGGCCAGGGCTGCCCAGGACTTGGCCATCTCTGGAGCCAGGCTGGTGGAGAGCTGGTAGAGTTGGCCCAACACGAAGTCGGGCTCCCCAACGCCCACACTCACTGCACAGGAGAACCAAACAACACTGCTACACTTTTTGATTGAAAAAAAGTCCTGGATGTCTTAGCAATGGTACAAGACTGGAAGTTTAGTTAATGAATGCTTATGGACGTATCGGGTATGAGGACTTTTACAGTACATCTAGATCAATGAGACACATTTATGGTGAAGTGTCCACACAGAGCAAGTGTGTTAATGTTACCGGAGGTCTCGGCGATGATGTGGGGAATACCCTGGTCCTCGAGGGGAAGCTCCAGCAGAGCGGCAATATTCCGGCTCAGTGGCGACAAGCTGCCCACAGCATTGGATGAGTTTACTGCTCCGGACCGCTTCACCACCTAAAAGCAAAAAACATCAGCAGACACTCAAATTATTTAATTAGTTTGCATGTACAGTATCTTGCTTGTAAACTTATCTGCTGGCAGAGACAAAACAGCCCCCCCCCCCCCTCCTTCACATCAGCAGAGGACAGGAGGAAGGACTGATACTGACTGATGTCTGTGTTCTTCAGAGCTTCACTCAGTATTTTCATGTCAGGTATATGAATTATTTTATTAACATTTTAGATTTGTTTCAAGGGAGATTTCTATATGGTGACTTTGCTGTTGTTTCTAGAGCAGCAGCAGTAATGTTTACAACATTTAGCCTAGTTATATTCAAAATATATGTACAGCTAATATGCATATTTATTGCAAGTCATATCGTCATCTATTGAACAATATTATCGCACATCGCAGATTTTTCTCATATCGTGCGGGCCTAGCTTACATTTTAAATCACTGAAATCCAGAGCAAAGTCAGGTTAAAGTAGAGCTGTACTGAAAGGTGAGCGTGCCTGTTTGAGCTGAGGAGTCATGTCCTTCCAGTCGGCCAACAGCCATTTGCAGAGTGTCAGCAGTGAGCGGCAGGCGGCGCCTTCATTCTTCCCCACATGGCAGTAGGACAGGGCAGCCTTGCTCAGCATCTCCATGGCTGCCATGGACTGGCCTGTTAAGATACACACGGCGGCTTAGAGGAGCAACATCATCATCAACAACAACAACACCACCACCACACTCAGAAATCCAAGAGATGTGTCCGCTGGGATCGCCTTTACATCTTTGTCAGCTGACATACTGTGAGCTGTGTTTTCTTCTCACTGTTCTGCATCAGTGCGTTGTGTGTGTGTGTGTGTGTGTGTGTGTGTGTGTGTGTGTGTGTGTGTGTGTGTGTGTGTGTGTGTGTGTGTGTGTGTGTGTGTGTGTGTGTGTGTGTGTGTGTGTGTGTGTGTGTGTGTGTGTGTGTGTGTGTGTGTGTGTGTGCGCGAGTGTGTGCTGAATCATGCCGGCTACGTCCACCACCATAACAATGAGTTGTGCTGTTGTTCTTGTGGCTGTATGTTAAAGCTGCTCTGGACAGACGTAACGGAAATTGACCGTGTCAAAATCACCATTCTCAAATTCAGATTCTATTCCTGCAATAGTAGTGTAGTGCAGCTTTTCAGTGTCTCCCGTTTGTCACCTGCAGTTCTCAGGACTTTGGCTTTTTCGATCTGTAGCTCCGGTCCCCATTTCTCTCTCAGGGTGCCCTCCAGGGTGAGACGCCTGAAGGCCTGGCTCAGCTCGTCCTGCTGCTCCTCTTCTTGGGTCCCGTCGCTGCATTGGCTGAGCAGGCGGGACGCCAGGGCAATGTTGCCTTTTTTCCGGGCAAATTTGACAGCGGTCAGACAGAGCTCCAGTAGGTGGCCGTCGACAGAGGAAGAGTAACCTGGACAACAATGGAGAGGGGACAAATCTCAGAGCCTCATGGGGACAAATACAGGTTTGTTTTTTTCTATAGGCCCGGGTCAGTCCACTTTAGATATCAGCCTTATTTAAACGTTTACTAATGGCTTTCAGCCGTATCAGAGCTGTGTTGAGTTACTGCTGAGGCAAACCCAACATTTCCTGTTGCCTCTGCGTCACACTTTTATCGTGAAGAAGTTATAAGACATGTAATGTGTTTATCACACGGCATGCAATTCTTCAATGAAGTCAAGTGTACATGCAAAACATATTTGGTTAGCTGACCTGTTCTAAATCTTGCAGGGAGGAATAGTAGGAGCAGAAAGAGCCACAGGCCCTGTTCAGACCTGCTATTAACATGCGTCCTCAGTGATCCCATCACAAGTGGACAGCTTTAAGTACAGGTGTGAACACACTCAGGATGCATTGAGATCGGATCTTTCAGACCACATTCACGCTACACCGCTGGTACAATAACCTTTTATTTTGATGTTAATACAATGTACCAGAATTCACGAATATGTGGGATATCACTACTGACATTCCTGTAATATTACGTCACAACGGCTGCTGTATCAGCCGTGTTTTTACTACGTGTTTATTTGCATATAGAGCGGGGAAGTGAGATCGGATCACAAGTGGCCACTGAAGACGCATGTGGAGACGCATTCTAATACCAGGTGTGAACAGACGTACTTAAAGCTGTCCACTTGTGAGCCGATCACTGAGGACGCATGTTAATACCAGGTCTGAACAGGGCCATAGTGAGCTGCAGACTACAAATTATACTGCTTCTCTTGCACCTCCAACACGTCATCAACCGGAACTACTTATTTAAACCTGGCCATGCTAGAGAGGGGGAAAACATTTGCATTGTGCCAGCTTGGCTCAATTGACCCTTCGCTGAGCCCCAACCCCCCCCCCCCCCCCCCCCCCCCCCCCGCCCCCTCCCGCTGCTACTCCGTCAAACTGTCAGAGCTACCACGGAGCCCTCACTTTCACTAACTGCACTGAACAAATATCTAATTTTTGGAAAAAAAACAAAAAACAATTTCAGAGAGAAGCAGACAGAAGGGTCGATATCAGATATCATATCAGAATGTCAAACTGATTCAGCTGCCAAAACTAGAGCCCGGCCGATACGGGATTTTGAGGGACGATTTTGATATTATATACAGTATATACAGTGCATTCAGAAAGTATTCAGACACCTTCACTTTTGTCACATGTTGTTATGTTGCAGCCTTATGCTAAAATCAATAAAATTATTTTTTTCCCTCATCAATCTACACTCAATACACCATAATGACAAAGCGGAAACAGAATGCTGGAGGTGGCAGCATCATGCTTTGAAAGTGTTTTTCAGCGACAGGGACTGGGTGACTGGTCAGGGTTGAGGGAAAGCTGAACAGAGCAAAGTACAGAGATATCCTCAATGAAAACCTGGTCCAGAGCGCTCAGGACCTCAGACTGGGCCGACGGTTAACCTTCCAACAGGACAATGACCCTAAGCACACAGCCAAAGACAACGCAGAAGTGGCTTAGGGACAACTCTGTGAATGTCCTTGAGTGGCCCAGCCAGAGCCCAGACTTGAACCCAATCGAACATCTCCTGAAAATGGCTGTTCCACCAACGGTTCCCATCCAACCTGACAGAGCTTGAGAGGATCTGCAGAGAAGAATGGCAGAAACTCCCCAAATCCAGGTGTGCAAAGCTCGTCGCGTCATACCCAAGAAGACTCTATGCTGCTCTATGGTGTATTGAGTGTAGATTGAAGGGGAAAAAAACAATTTTACCAACTTTATCATAAGGCTGCAACATAACAAAATGTGAAAAAAGTGAAGGGGTCTGAACGCTGTATATATGATTGACCTCCTGCTGTATTTCTTATTTGTCCTCATCCTCTTTCTCCTTCCTCAACATGGCCGGCCCTGATTCACAGCCATAATTACCTTTGAGTTTGTGGAGGAGTTGCCTCTGGAACATGGTGTATCGGAGGGCCTGTAGGAAAGGCTGGACATCCTGTTGCTTACAAGAGGTCAGAGCCTCGCTGCACAGAGGAATCATACAGTCCTGCAAAGAACGCAAACAACACACTTTGGTCAGAAGTTAGAACAAGAGTGAAGTTTACTTGGGGTTAACACCGTACAAGGCAACCAGAGGCCTGTACTACGAAGCGAGTTCAACATACCCAGGGTATCTTCTCGTTATCTGGCTTCACTAACCCTAACAAACAAGATCCCCGCTAAACGTTCCTACGCCGCTGGTAATCAGCTCGGTAAATCAACCCAGGGTTTCTCTATCTGACTCTGAGCGCACACACATGAAAAGGGATGGTGTTTGCAGCAGATGACCAATCACAGACATGGACAAGTCCACCGTCAGCAGAGCTGTACATTTTACAAACCGAGAGCAAAATATAATATTAAGACAAATGCGAAGAAGTGAAACGGACCAAAATAAATACAGCTGCAGGAAGGACAGCTGACAAAAGATAAAATTGCTGATGTGCGAATGCGTAAATTAACAGATTTATAATATCACTGATCCATCTAGAGAGACTAGATCTGATCTAGATAGTAGATCTGACTGCAGTTAGGCCTACACGTGTGTATTACGTTCATTTTATGTGTTGCTTAGATGTATATAGAATAGAATAGAAGATTCATTCTCTTGGGGAAGTTATGGCGTGTGACAATTCTAGCCTCATTTATTTCAGCTGCTACCCTGGCAGTGTGAAACAGACTGGGAGTCAGCAGGCTTTACTTTCATCTCATAATCACCCACATAAAAGTACTAGAATACTACTATAGAAGTAACCAAGGCTACGCATACAGTCTGCAGGACTGTGAGTGCAGTGTCTCACTGGCAACAGAATATGCTATTAGACTACATCTACGCAGCACATTAATTTAACGGAATACACACATGTGACTATAGTCAGATCTATAGTGCTTTAGATGGGCAGTGATATTTTAAGCCTAAGCCTATACGCATGCACACATCCAGCTGTCCTCTCTGCATTTTGGCTCATTAAACTGTGTAGTTTAGGGCCTGGATTATGACTTTAACTTCGTATTTGTGTAATATCATACAATCCGCACACTGACCTCTGATTGGTCAATAGTGGGCTTGTCGCGGTAGTCTGTGTCACACGGTGGTCGGCTACACGCCAATTACATTACGCGCGCCCCCATCGGGACGAGAGAGTTGACAGACAAGATGACGCGAAAGCGAAAAGCAAAAGTGCCCGTCCGTTTGGCTATATTTCAGATTTAAACCCAACGCTATAAGGGAACCATAAAGTTAACAAGGTAATGTGCGCGGAGGGACGGAGCGGTCACAGCCAGTGTGCGCTGCGGAGCAACGCAGGGTGGAAACCTGCGCCCTCCCCTGCAGCGAAAGCTGGACCGGAGAAGCGAGACATACGGCCACCCGACGGTAAAGATCAAAGTAAGCGCACTGCACATAGACCGTCATCTCCGGTGTAATCGGTCACGAGTTTATTAACCGGTGGAGAAAATTTCCTCACCGTCACATCCCTTAGTCAGTAGGCGGTGCTTTCATACGAGCTCGTCCGTTATCTCCGGAGCAGGTTATGTGTGCAGCGGTAAGAAGCGAACCACCGTCGTAGAAAGACCTTGAAGGGTTAAACCTGAAGTTACCCCGTTAACCCCAAATGCTGCTCGTATTACAAGCCTCAGGGCTTAGGAAGCAACGTACTACATTCATCTGCAAGCAGTGTCATTAAGACGTGTTTAGAAAAGCATGGGGGATCTTTGGTCCTGCTCTTTTTTTTCTCTCTTCATAATTCACGTTCTCTGGTGTCCAAACCAGTCAACACTTTAGGAGAACATTTGTACCAACATTCCTAGTGTAATTGCATTCCATTTATATCACATATAGTCACATGTAAAAACTGTGGGTGTACACACTTCTTGTCCAGCGAGTGTGTTCTCCAGGGTGGCGGTGCAGTGGAGCTGCAGGGTGGGCAGGGTGGGCAGGGCATCAGACAGCGTGAGAGTGGACAGGCGAAGAGGACCCAAGCAGATCCGTCCGGTCTGTTTCAGGCAGCGCACCAACGTGCTGTAACATCACATCATATCATTCATTAAGACACTGCACAACTCTGGCGTGTCAAACAACAGCTCACACCAGTATTTACAGAGCGAGTCCAACAAAGAGAAAAGCACTCTTCTTGGTTTCAGAGGGGGGGAAGGCTTCTGGACCATGACAGACCTTGAACCAGAGGGGACCCCGAAAGCCAAAACAGTGAACACTTTCTAAACCGTTTGTTACAGAACTATGCCATTTTTCATGTTTCCAATCAAGTGCAACACTACGATGGCCTTCTAGAAGATACTATATGACCAACCGCGGCGTGGTCGGACAGCGCGTCCCTGAGCCCTTCAGGACCCGATTCTGGTTTCTCAAGAACTATGACGGGACCTCAAACACACAAGTATCCGTTTGAATACTCACTCTGGATTGGCTGTGGGCCTCTGTTCCTGCTGTTGAGTTGCTTTGCTCATGGCGCTAACGGCGCTGCGAAGGAGCTGTACCTCGATGGCTCTCTGCAGCTCAGTTGGATCTGGACTCATGGAGGGCAGAAGCCTCTTCAGATCTGACAAACAAACACACCATAAACATGTTTTTGAGGTTAAATGGTAATGTTTGAAGAAAACTTCTGAAAATGATTTCACTGCACTATTTACAGTTACTGTTCGAAGCTTACAGTGTATGATACATTGATTTTGATTTTATCATTATTATTGTGTCATGCATGACTAATATGCCCAGCCCAAACGGGCTTACAAGACACCATCATTTGGACAATAAAGAAAAGACAAAGCCAGAAACCAGAGTAGCAGTAGATAATTACAAATAATACTAGACCAGGGGTCAGCAACCTTTACTAGCAAATGAGCCATTTTTAAAAATCTGTCTGGAGCCGCAAAACGTATTTGAGCCTCATAATGAAGGTAACACCACCAAAGTACAAACGAGAGGCAGGACACTGAAGAATCGTTTTGAGGAGATTTGGCTGGAAGCTCTTTTCAGCAGGAGCTTCCAGTGTGTGTTTGTTCTGGAAATGTCTTTCAATTACTTTTTTTTTGGTTGTTTGCTAATTTTTTCGCCACAGAAAGCAAACAAATCTGTCCACGCTCTATTAAATTCTCCATTTTCCTCCAAGAATTTTCTTTTTTTGGGGATTTGGAAACCTACTGTAGCTAGGGGAAACTCAAGACTAGCCAACGCTGTTGAGGATCGGCAAAATTAGAGGATAAGTGCCAGGGCGTAGATGTACGTAGGCTATGACACACAGTTTAGTTGACTGAAATGTTAAAACTTATTTTATTATTCAGTGTAAAGGCTAGGGATGCACCGATCCCACTTTTTCAGTCCCAATAGCGATAGCGACACCTGGGCTTTGGATATCGGTGCATCCCTGATATAGGCTACACATTTTTGCAATTAGAGAATGTAGGAATCACTTTAGGCCTACACCAATGATTAATTAAAGTTAAAATGTTAAAAAAATTACCATTATTAATTTCTATATAATTTTTTGTCAAAGCCACAGGGCGCCACTGGAGAGGGGCTAAAGAGGTGCAGGTTGCTGACCCCTGTACTAGACAAATAAACCATCCTGACGTTTTTTCCAAGCTTGAGAAACAAAAGTAGCCGACTTATAAACATTCAAATTAAGTAGCCGTTCCATTTTGTCATCATCCGAGCATCAAAACTTTTCGAACAAACAGATTTTGAAATAGAAGTTCATAATTCATAATAGTATGGACAATACAAAAGAAAATGTGATTCATTTTCAACTTCTCCTAACTCGCATACTTCGCACAACCTGTTGGATGCTTTTAAATCTACTGACTTCAAGGGTCAGAGGAAGGATTCCTGTTCTTAACTGTGCAACTAAAGACCTTTGAGTCCTCCATAAGTTTGCTAGAACATCAGATTCAGCGCCATAATTGTGCTCGATTTGAATACACACCGGTCAGCCATAACATTAGGACACCACGGGCACCCTGACCGGCCTGCGGCTACGCAGCCCCATACGCAACAAACTGCTCCTCACTGTGTGTTCTGACACCTTTCTATCAGAACCAACATTAACTTTTTCAGCAGTTTGAGCTCCAGCAGCTCTTCTATTGGATCGGACAACACGGGCCAGCCTTCACTCCCCACGTGCATCAACGAGCCTCGGGTCTGACCCTGTCTCCGGTTCACCGGTTTTCCTTCCTTGGACCACTTTTGGTAGGTCCTGACCACTGCAGACCGGGAACATCCCACAAGAGCTGCAGTTCTGGAGATGCTCTGACCCAGCTGTCTAGCCAGCACTATTTGGCCCTTGTCAAAGTCACTCACATCCTTACGCTGGCCCATTTTTTTCTGCTTCCAACACAAAGTTCAGAATGTTCACTTGCTGCCTAATATATCCCGTCCACTGCCAGGTGCCATTGTAACAAGATAATCAATGTTATTCACTTCACCTGTCAGTGATCTTAATGTTATGGCTGATTGGTGTATGCTCAGAATTTTGGTTTCAACAATATATCTTTCAATATATTGTAATTCAGCTTCCTCAAAAATAGCATGAAGTGCTGTAGCCCATGGAGCATTATGTGATCTACTCCAAAGAAAAACCTTCTTATTCATCCTGTATTCTGACACGTTAAGCAAACGATTCCACAGCGATAAAATATGGCGAGTCTGTCTTGGTAGACAAAACACACTTTTAAGACAACGACACTTCATGGTTTTCATTACTGAAATAAAAAGTTGGATCGGCTGAAGGCCCGGTGGGGGCACCGATCGATACAGACTTCGCAGACCCAGATTTAATGCCTCCCCTCCTACAATTCCAGACATTTTTAGATCTTGAATATCAAAATCTATAATTTATGACGTTTTAAGACTTTTTCAGGATCCGTGGGGAGTCACTCACCCAGCTTGTCCTTGGTGCTGGAGAGCGAGCTGCAGTCCTCTCCGGGCAGCAGCTCCAGCTGAGCTCCGCACTCCGCCAGATCTCCCTCCTCGAAGCGGCTCAGAGCCTGGACGTAGTTGAAATCCGTCCTCAGGTTGATGCTGACGGGATTGGTGGAGTTCTGCTTGAGGGCGTTGATGGCGGCCTGCCACTCCTTAACAGAGGCCCAATCGCAGAGCGCCACGTAACACTGGCACGCTTTGTTGGCCAGGAAGTTGATCACCTCGGGGGAGCACTCGCCGGACTTCAGCAGCACCGTCTTCCTGCTGTCACCTGTTCAGCAGAAACACCCCCGCCCCATAAAAACACTTTGAGCAGCAGTCCTATGATCTTTAAATTATAAGACAAATAATCATCAAGAACATTCTTTAGCAATGTCAACCCATGTCTGACTATCGATTCCTCTTATTGATGCTTTCCCACAGTTACACGCATGCACAATGACGCACGCTGTATCATGTTTCAGTTTATTTAGGACCGGAGACACAGTGAAGAGAAAAGGCGCTCAACAGCGTGGCGCTACTAAACCTGAGGGGATGCATCCTATTTTTTAACCGTTTAACCGTTTTAACCGATAGCGTTAATCGGTTAAAATTCTTAATGTGGGTTAACAGTTGAACGGTTAATTATTAACATCCCTATTACCTGGTATACTTGACTCCTGCAGTACCCATTCAGATTCCCCCAACAAAGTCATAGAGAATCAGAATAGTGCCTTGCTCAAAACGCTTGACTCTGTCGCTCCTCGGATGAAATCAGCGCCACGGTTTTCAGACACTCATGCACTCAAACAGACGTGTGGAAAAGCTTGAGCACGGGTGGCATTTGACAAAACAAGAGATTGCTCGCCTCGCCTGGGTCGAGAGTTTTAGGAAGTAAAACGTACAACTGACGTGAACTTCTAGCTGCTAGAACAGCATATTTCTCTCATCTGATTTAACATTAATAATAAAAATAATCCACGGTTTCTGTTTGATACGGTTGCTAACCTAACACGGAATATCTATTATCTTGATCTTTGTATTCAATTGAAATTTAAGGGTGAAAATGCAGGTGAGAGCAAACACACGTTATCATATAGCAGTTGGACTGCATTTAATGTGAATATCTGCTGGTTTACCGTTGCTGGTGTGTTTGGGGCTGCTCGTGTTGCTGGAGAGTTTGAGCAGACAGCATTCAGAGCTCTTGATGCTGCAGTCCATCCCTGTGACCGCAGACAGCTGATCTTGATACTCCAGAGCTGCCTTCTCAAACCTGCACACAAACACTATTTAGTAGAGAACAACCAAATAAATGGAACAAAGTCGGATGATTTAGTTGAGTATTTGGCTGAGCTGTGAACATGTGTGGTTTAAGGCGGCGTTGCTTACCGTCCCTCAGCCTGCAGGGCGACCGACGACAGCCAGCCCAGACCCCTACCGGTGGTGATGAGGCTCCAGGCTGCCAGGCCCTGGATGGCCTCAGGACAACGCAGCTCACACAGAGCCTCCACCAGCAATGTCAGAGGAACCTCCAGCTCTGGACCCTGATGTGCAAACAAAAACATGCTATTCATATATATAATATCAATTATATAATAAATAATATCAAATAGACACATGCCTGTATGCTTCCAAAAAAAAAATGGACACACCAACATGTCTGTACACAACATTTGATCGTAGAGCGCATGTTGCTCACTTGAAAGGTTCACATAATAACTAGGGCTGTCAATCGATTTCAAATGTTTAAATCGCGATAAATCGCAAATTTAATTTTCATCTGTTCAAAATGTACATTAAAAGGGAGATTTGTCAAGTATATTATACTCTTATCAACACGGGAGTGGACAAATATGCTGCTTTATGCAAATATGTGTATGTATTGATTATTGGAAATCAATTAACAACACAAAACGATGACAGATATTGTCCAGAAACCCTCACAGGTACTGCATTTAGCATATAAATATGCTCAAATCGTAACATGTGCAAACTGCAGCCCAACAGGCAACAACAGCTGTCAGTGTGCTGACTTGCCCCCAAACTGCATGTGATTATCATAAAGTGGGCATGTCTGTAAAGGGGAGACTCGTGGGTACCCATAGAACCCATTTACATTCACATATCTTGAGGTCAGAGGTCAAGGGACAAGCATGACATGGTTGGTAACAATGGATTCTTAGAGTTTTCTAGTTTCATATGATGCCAGTATCTTCACTACACTTCGCTTTAAAACTGAGCCCGCTACGACCTCCGACAGATTGATTGCATTAATGCGTTAAATAAATTAGTGGCGTTAAAACTAATTAGTTGTTATTGCGTTAACTTTGACAGCCCTAATGATACCCCTTTCACACCGAGGACTCAACCAGGGTTGAACCAGGGTTGATTGGGTATCTGAAAGGGTTAACCCGCGTTGATCGACTCCCGCTTTGCGACCCAGGTCGAGAGGTGGGTCGGACCAGAGTCGATTTCGATGTGAAAGGTACACACCAGGGTCGCTAACAACCGGGGCGGGTTACAAATGGGGACGCAAGTTCGTGACGCAACCGTCACAGGTCGCCGTGGCTCAAACCAATGGTGCGACGGCAGCGGGAATGTTTTCAGATACAATTATATTATCGAGCAATTAGCAAACTAAATGAAATATAAACTGATTTTATTACATTTGGACAAGCTCTTACATTAGTCAACAGTTGCCACATGCCCAGCTGAACAACTCTAGTAGCCCCACTAAAGGTAAATATACACTTCAGTCTTCAATAGTTTCTGTAGCATATATTATCATATTAGATAGCACAAGTGGATAAATTGAGAGAAAAAAAGGTTACCAATTTCATGTCTTGGTGTTTGCAGTCTGAAGAACATTGCTGTACTAAGTGTGTCGGCAGTTTTGTTCATCATCACAAGCTTGCTGGTTCCACCTCTACATGGAGAATTAAGTGAGTAGAATATCTGACAGAGCGGTCCGATGCATTGTGGAGCATGCTGTAGACACTATTAATAGAAATGTGGTCCACATGATGGCCTCTTGAAGTTCTACAACCTAAATGACACTCTTTTCCTATGTGCTGCATTCCTGTTCGTACGTTTGTTAGAGTGCAATGCCTCTCACCTTAATTATTGGTTTTATTAACCAGTACATTTAATATATGATAAATGTACTATACTGTAAGTGCTGATGCTATGCACGTACTATATTTACACCATATTATCCCCAGAGCATGCATCATTCTGTGATATTTGACGTGTTTGCACACATTGATGATGTCACTATCATCCCCTCTCTAACTGGTATGCATTGCTCCCGGGTTGTGAGCCAGGTCGTATCTGAACTGTTATGACCAGGGATTAACCAGCTTGGTTTGAACTGACAAAAGAAGGGTTGAACACGGGTCAGATAACCCTGGTCCAACACTGGTCAATGGTTACGAGAGGGATAACTGACCTGGGAGTTGCTGTTTTTAATCTCCGTCAGCAGGTCGAAGCCGTGGCGGATGGTTACCGCCGGTTGGCCGGACAGAAGGCCGACTCTCATGAGCGCCAGGCGGATCCTCGTCAGCCAGTCTTGGCATGTCTGACGGTTGGTGTAGAAGAATGTCCTGATGCCCTGAGACACAGAGGGAGGGACTCATCACATTATTTATGGACTATTACTGAGGGTAAGTGGTTGTTCATCCTGAACATTTGAATGACTGCTTTTCAAATGGTGCTCCCTGTTCTCAGCACTCCTTTACTGACAGTCAGAATTTTAAACACTTCAGTCTTTAAGCAGCGGTGGAGTGTGGAGCTTTAAGTTGCACACCTTTGGTGGGGCAGTGAGAGCGTTGGCGCAGCCCTCATAGGCGTTGTACATAAGCTTCTCCAGGTTCTCCACGTACTGGAGCAGCAGAGCGAGGCGGAGCTGATTGGAGTGGTGCCCGTCCCCGTCGCCTCCGGCACCGGCCCACGCTCCAACATCCTGCTCTGGGTTCAGACTGTGGGCGGCCAGGCTCCGGATCATACCTGAAACACAGAGATACAGGAGACAAATAAAGGAAGGCTGCGGTGCACCGGGGGCCCCGATGTTAAGGCGGCGCTTTGCTTCATGTCCAGCAGGGGGGGGAGCTTTGTTGATCTCTGGTCATCTCTCAATTCTCTATCTAACATATTCAAAATCATGATCAGCTTTTTAAGTTAAAATTTTTACTTTTTTTAGATTTGATTTGATTTAACTACAATGGCACTTGGAGAGGGCAGACCTACAGTCGTAGATTCGGCGTGAAAACCAAACTAAGTTCCAGTCGCTGTGAAGACGAACTGGATTTTTTACCTTCGATGGTCTGGAAGGTGTCCTGAGCTCGGCCCAGCGGTGTTCGGAGTTTGGACAGCACGGTGAACTGTGCGGCCTCCCACACCGCCCACTGCCACAGCACCGCTTCGGTTTTCAACAGCACCCGCGGAACCACACCTGGCTTGCTGCCGTCTGCACCTGCCCGGCCGTCCCGTTTCTCCAGCCGCTGGCAGCTGTAGTACAGACGCTCCAGCCAGGGATCCTTGCTGTGGATTAGAGAAACGTGAAGCTCAGCATGAATAACAGGCTTGCTGGAATCCGTGACCCTGACTGAGTTATTCGGAAACATGTAGAACATAAGCTGGCATTTGCATCCTGCCATAATTACAAATATCTTGTTTTGGTTGTGGTGAAAACTATAACATATTTGGGAACTGTATGCTGCCATACAGAGGCGGTCTGACCCTTGCTGTATCTATCTCTATCCCCGGGACTGTAAGAGAGAAGAGTAATTTGTGATTGCTCTGTCGATGTGACATGTACCCTCCCCGGTGCAGGACTCCATATAAGATGAAGCTGATGAGGTCGCTGAAATCCTGGGGGTGGAAGGTGCTGCTCGGTGCTCGGCTCATGTGGTGGCGGACGGCCAGTGAGATCTCCCGCATCTCAGGGTGGCTGTGGTTACTGTGGACAGACAAAAAAAAAGAAAACACACACGCATGATTAATAAGGTATATACCCAACTCACTCACTCATCTTCAACCGCTTATCCGGGGTCGGGTCGCGGGGGCAACAGCTCCAGCAGGGGACCCCAAACTTCCCTTTCCCGGGCCACATTAACCAGCTCTGACTGGGGGATCCCGAGGCATTCCCAGGCCAGTGTGGAGATATAATCTCTCCACCTAGTCCTGGGTCTTCCCCGTGGCCTCCTCCCAGCTGGTCGTGCCTAGGGAGGCGCCCAGGGGGGCATTCTTACCAGATATACCCAACTGTGTGAACAAATTCATTATTTTCTCCACCAGGAGATCGTGTGTGTGGGTCTGTCTTTCCACGGCTCATCTCTCACACTGCTGGACCCGTCAGCCTAATATTTGTTTTGCTCATTTATGACACTATGCTCAAGGACCTCTTGTAGTTGCGGTGATTCACACATTTTCAAAAAGTATTTCATTACCTGATGATCAACATCAGGGGGGGGGGGAGGGGGGAGAAACTGGGTTACATTTACATTACAGACATTTCTGTTATTTATTTATCTTTTATTATTGACAATATGCCAGTATTTGAGTGCCTTAACTGTTAAAGAATTATGGCCAATGAGCAACTGTAGAATGTAAAAAAAATCCAAATAAATGAAAAAAAAAGTTATATTTTGCATTTTTTTTTGTTTTCCCTATTGTACCGAAAACATACCGAAACCCTGACCCCACAAACCGAGGTACATACCGAATTTTGTGTACCGTTACACCCCTAATAAATACAAGATGTCAAACAGATTTGGTGTGTGGAGAACAGATCTGTTTTACTGTAGAGGCCCTCCAGTGCTGCAGTTAAGTCTTACCTTAAAGCCACATCCAGGGGGATTGTCCTGAGCAGCTTGCCATAGGCCTGCCTCACCCTCACTGCTGAGTGGACCAACTGGACTCTGGACACATCCACACACCTAACGGAAAGCGCAGAGCGGTAAGAAAACATCTGCCTACTTTACAGATCAAATGTTTAAAGCACTGCCTGAAAGCACTCTCACCTCTGCAGCAGCTCGGTGGACAGAGATGAAGAGAGGACCTGTAAACTGAGGCAGGTCTGAAGGCAGATACTTTGATCTTCATTAAGACCTGTCCACAGAAAAACAAAAAGGAGGAAAAACAAATGACTAAGACATGTCCTGTCAGCCTGTGGAAACACATGGTGGAAAAAATTCCTGGACATATCGGGGCTCACCGTTAGCCAGCAGGCCCCTGCAGAACTTGTTGAAGGAGGGCAGGGAGAAGAGAGGGCTGTAGGTGTCCGACCTCTTCATAAGCACAGAGATTTCCTGAGCCCAGGTCAGCAGCAGCCTCCTGACGAAACCAACACAAAGGTATCATAGCAATTGTATCCGGGGGCGATGCATGGGTCAGGGTTTTTATTGCTTTTTATTATTTATTATATGCGTTAATCATCCAGCTGAATTTGCGTGTCGCGGTGTGTGTGTGTGTGTGTGTGTGTGTGCGCGCAACATGATCTCACAGAAATACGTGAAATAACCACGACCTCTTGACAGCGCATTAGGTGGTGGTGACACGGAACGTGTTCAAATTTTGTGCCGCCACTATGGCTGGTGTGTGTGAGTGAGAGTGAGAGTGAGAGTGAGAGTGAGAGTGAGAGTGAGAGTGAGAGTGAGAGTGAGAGAGAGACAGAGAGAGACAGCGAGAGAGACACACAGAGAGAGAGACAGAGAGAGAGACAGAGAGAGAGAGACAGACAGACAGAGAGAGAGAGGAAGAGAAGGTGATTACTAATTGGACGCTTCAGCCCGTTGCAGCAATACTAGGGATGCTCATTTTGAAAAATTGTCCTAACCGATAACTGACCCTCGTTAACTGGTTATTAACCGTTAACCGACAAGATTTGTGCCTTACGTCCTGTGTGTCTGCCCGGCGTAACGACGCTCTGTCTGCCCAGATTGACAATAGCGATTGCCTGATAAACAGTGTGTGTATTTGTTCTACGTTAGCAGCTCTAGCATTGCCTGTGGTGTTCCAATTCTAAGTTCATGATTGAGATTTGTCGTGGTGTAAATTGGCATGATGAAGAACCTGGCCTCGGGGTAGAGGTGCTCCTTCGCCAGCAGACCTCCCAGAAGACTCAGCAGCGTGCTGAAATGTTTCTTCGTCGCTGTAGTCACGGTGCTGATGACGGCGCCATCGAACAGGGAGGGAGAAGATGACAGGCTGGAGGAGATGAAATGATCGTGTCTGGAAAAAACAAACAGAAAAGACACAAGGCCGGTAAAGAAGAGGAACCAACGGAGCAGCAGGAACAGCTTCAACACGTTACTAATATTCGGTGCTTTTACTTAAAGGAACAGTCTGGAGCATTTGGGGATCTATTAGTAGAATAGGAATATAATATTCATAACCACGTTTTCATTAGTGTATAACTGAAACTAAGAATGGTTGTGTTTTTGTTAGCTTAGAATGAGCCGTTTATATCTACATAGATAGGGAGTGGGTCCTCTTCATGGAGTCTTGGAAAGGGAGGAGTGACCGGCGGGATATTCAACCACACCACTAGACACTGCCTAATCCTGCCACTGACAGCCTCCATGGATTTTTTACTACACAGCACTATGAGGATGGGTTGCACTAAAAGGATTCATTTGAACGCTGCAATAATGTTAAACATGAAGTTCGGTTTAGTCGTCATACGACGTGTCTGAATATGCACCCTGGTCACTTTTACGTGAAAGTCACGATGGCAATCTTTACCAGGCCAGAACTGTGACATTTCCACTACTCTTAATAATGCATTTATCACACCAGTACAAGATGTCTGTCTCTCTCTCTGAAATTAACCTAACCTATTGGGGCCGACGTCATGATTACGTCACGGTGTTAGCTGGAGGCACAACAAAGGAAAGACTGCAGGCAACACACAAATCACCTCAGAGTAGTGGGCTAAAGTTACACATCGAAAATGTCATCTTACTGTGTTGTTGGGTGCCAGAATCAAAAGGAATATGGCTCCGACTCGAAATTCAATGTTTGACATGAAAAACTGTGATTGGAGGCTCCAGCGAGCTACAACATCAGCGATTTGCTGCGATCGCCTCTCTGATCAGCTGTTCACTGACTTTGCCGTGTGTGTTAATGTGTGTGGAGAGCTCCGACACAGGGCAGAGGGAGAGGATGCAGCTTTAGCCCCGCGGCCCATTTAATAACCGGTTTCGTTAATCATCCCTAAATATAAGGATTTTTCTTATTCATCGCATTTCAGACAGCCTTTTGCGATGTGTTCATCGCGCATGCTCATATTGCGATGACAATACGATTTATCGGTCCGCCCTATACTCACGGTGGACAAGCTAGCAGCTGGTGGAAGTCTCCGGTGACGCGCAAATGAGTGCACGGGCAGAGCAGGCAGGGAGGTAGACGGGTAGCTCGTCCAGTCATTACACTCGGGCCAAATGAAATTATTGGATGGGTTTATTACAGTCCTGTGACAGCCACAGATACCGGATCTTTTTCCTTTGTTTTTTTTGTCAGAGCTTTCGATTTATTGATTGCTGATCGTGATGTAATGAGACTTTGAACTGATACAACAAAAATGTTTCTAAAATATTTACCAACCCTGCCTTTAATGTTAACTTTGTCAAGTTACACTCGCGGTCCCAGAGAGTGAGTGACCGTACACATTGAGAGAAACTGAGAGGCTCAGTCCTGACCACAGCGGCCCGGGGTTCGAATCCGACTTGTGGCCCTTTGCTGCATGTCATCCTCTCTCTCTCTCTCTCTCTCTCTCTCTCTCTCTCTCTCTCTCTCTCTCTCTCTCTCTCTCTCTCTCTCTCTCCCTCTCTCTCTCCCTCTCTCTCTCCCTCTCCCTCTCTCTCTCCCCCTCTCTCTCCCTCTCTCTCTCTCTCTCTCTCTCTCTCCCTCTCCCTCTCCCTCTCCCTCTCCCTCTCCCTCTCTCTCTCCCTCTCTCTCTCTCTCTCTCTCTCTCTCCCTTTCAATACCATCTCTGTCACTATAAATAAAAGGCATAAAAGCTTAAAGTGTTCAGAGAATTAATCTGCCTCCACTTAACGCTCCGCCCACAAAATACATCATAATGTTTACTAACAGAAAAAGGGTCTATAGCAGGTATGGGCAAACTACGGCCCGCGGGCCGTATACTGCCCGTTGGGCTTTTTAATCCAGCCTGTCGAATATTGGTACAAAATTGTCCAAATTATAGTAAAGGCCGCATTCATTTTGCCTTTTTCCTGCAATACCCGGCGTTTCAGTTGATTTCACTCCCCAGTACGAACACTCTAATAGCCCTTATTAAAAAAATTAAGATCTATTTCGACCTCACTCTGACCGTCACCACGGTCTTCACCTTGAATGAAGCCATTCTTCTTCCAGCCGGCGAGACCACTGTGTGTTATAGCTCACCCTGTAGAGCGGGCACTCTTACCGCGGTAGGCCGCGGTTCGAATCTACCTTTCAACACTTTTTATTTAGCCACGGTTTTTGCCTTGTGTTCCCCCTTGTGTTTAAAAGGGCGTTTTCATTTTCTTTTTCATAAATTACTGTTTTTCCCTTAAACCTCTGTGCGCAGTAGGCGGGATTGGTTTAGAATTGCCACAACCAAACTGACACCAAACTTTGATGCACTGGCAAAAAAGGGTGACCAACACCACTGTTCCCACTCAAATTAAATGTAAGTTTTCTTTACTTTTTAGTTAATGACTTTTACTTGTAATTTATATTAGTTCAAACAAACACTCTCCATCCATCTGATACTGGCCCGGTCCGTCTGTCAAATTTTAAAACTCATTGTGGCCCCTGAGCCAAAAAGTTTGCCCACCCCTGGTCTATAGCAATGTCCCTGCAGAAATATACAGCCACGTTTGGCACAACAATGCACTGCAGTCTGTTTTTTCCCCTGCACTGTATTTATTTAAAAATTAAATGTGCTTCGATGTTGAAAAAAAATTGAAGATATGTCTGTGTAGAGGGATGGCAAAATATATATTAAAATCAATTTTAAATGAAATCTGTAACGATACAAAAACAAAGAAATGCCGTCATGGTCTGAAGACTTTTAAAAGTAACTATTCTTCTAGCCATTGTTTTCTACAAGGTTTTGAATGAGTGACAGTTCAACTCAATATGCAAGAAAAGTGCAAATGGATAAATAAAAACTAATTGAGGTCTACTTGGTTTGACAATAGGGGTGTAAAATTCAGAATGCTGTAGTGGAGGGCACAGTACAGGTGTTTGTGTGTATTACCTGGTGCAGTGGGAGTACAGGGTGTAGAGTACAGCGTACTGGATGGCGGGGTAGTAGACCGCTAACTCGGAGTGGACCAGCATCAGATTTTGACTGAGCAGAGCGAAGACTGTAGGAGACAACGCCCACATCTAAAAACAGATGAAAAACATTTCAACATGAACACGCATGGCCACATAAAACAGCAGTTCATCTTCTCCTGGTTGCTGCTTCACAATTAACAGCGTTGCATCAGGACAATGACGTGACAATGTGCCTTTGTGTTAAGGTGAAAAGGTCCAACAAGAATTCAACTTTCATCTGGTGATTATTTGATGTACTTCAGTGTACCAGTGAAGCATACGAACTAGCGCTGCAATGATTAATCAATTAGTTGTCAACTGTTAAATTAATTGCCGACTATTTTAATAATCGATTTATTGGTTTGAGTCATTATTTTAAGAGCAAAAATAAAGTCTAAATTCTCTGAATTCTCTTCAATGTGAATATTTTCTGGTTTCCTTCCTCCTCTTAACTGAATATCTTTGAGTTGTAGACAAAAAAAAAAGACATCTGAGGACGTCATCTTGGGCTTTGGGAAACATATTTCATAATTTTCTGACATTTTCTAGACCAAACAACTAATTGATTAACCGAGAAAATAATCTGCAGATTAAATTGACAGCAGGATGCAGATATGGAGATACAGCTCGAGAGCGGAGACCGTGATGGACAATGTACGATAACCATTTTAGAGTATTTCGGTTTAGTATCCGTCTGCGTCTATTCGTTAACCTAAAAGAAGTGAAATCAACCGAGCTCAGTGCGGGGCAGAGGTCGCGTTAACCGAATATTTTCTATCCATTGATTGAATTTTTAACCCTCCGAGACCCACGATCCCGACCGACATTACCGTCTTTAAGAAGCAGTAGCAGGCTCAGTCTTAAGGCTGGAGTGAAGGTACTGGTATGCCCACTTTAAGATTATCAAACATGCAGTTTTGGGGAGATTTCAACTGTGCTCTGGAGTCCAGTATAGACCGATCTAAAGGGTCAGACTCGTCTCACACCCAAACAAAAAAAGACCCTTAATCAACTGATCCAAGATTTGAATTTGTCTTCGGTTTGGAGGTCATTTAAACAGGTCTCCAGAGAATGTTCTTGTTATTCTGCAACTCACCAAAGCCCCTCAATGTATTGACTATTTCTTGGTTCTTACCCATGATTCCCCAGAATTGCAAGCAGAACTTTTGGTCCTACGGACACAATATAGTGAATCATCGAGTGACCAGACAGCCGCTAGCTTCCTCAGATTAAAACAAAGTTACTGTGATCAGGGAAAAAATGCAGGTCAGATATTGGCTCGACGTATCAAAAAAAATTATTATTAAATCAATTAAAAGGTAAAATAACAAATGAGCCCTCAGAAATAAATAATGCTTTTAGAATGTTTTATAAAAAAAAACATTATACATCCGGACTAGGGCTGTCAAAGTTAACACCATAATAACGCAATTAACGCAAACTCATTTTAACGCCACTAATTTATTTAACATATTAACGCAACTTGCGATTTTTACCTCGTAGTGGGCTTAATTTTAAGGCCAGAGTGAAAATACTAGAAAACCTAAGGAATCCATTGGTACCAACCATGTCATACTAGCTCATCTCAAAGGAGGTTAAACAACGCTCCAAACTTGCGCTAAATATTGACGAGAAAAAACTATTAAACCTTACTTTTCACACTTAACACCCAGATAACAAGAGGGAAAATCCCTTGTGGGCTTAAGTCGTGTATCCTGGGTATTCATCCAAGTGATTTCATCACTAAGAAGAGTGACTGTGCACTGACAGATCGTGTCTCTTTCAAGTATTTGAAAATATCTGGGGGAGCTTCATGGAGTTTTTAACACAAAATGTTTGGGTGGGGGCGGGACAAGTGGAATAAGATTAAGATTTCTGTACATTGTAGTTACTGGAACATCTGTATATTCACCTTTGACATACGGACAACCCAAAAACATAATGCCTCTGGCCACGGCTGTCGTGATGGGTAATAATACATTATGACAAACGAGAAATTCTAACGCAACCACAGGTGCACACACGGTTGCTCAAATGAGAGGAGAACTGGCGCCGGACTATCCTTTTCTTGAGAGGCAACCAAGGTATTCCCATATGTTGTGGCCTGTTAGTAGCTGGTATAGCCAGAGGGCACGGCTGTATTTAAATCCCCTACACCTAAAACAAATCATTTTACTAGTACTACCTGTGCCGTGACACCGGCCGATTGATCAGAGTAACGGTAAAGAAAAGCACAGTGGCTCACCCCGATGAGAGAGTTCTTGGTGTTGCCGATGGTGGTGAGGGTGCTCAGGTTGAAGATGAGGGTGAACTGGGCCTTCTCCAGGGGTAGGGTCAAGGAGGCGAAGACGGGGTGCTGGATGCTGGGGCAGGGGTCTCCGGCTGCTGCTGCTGGGGCAGGGGCGGGGGCCCCACCGTCGGGTTCCAGGGATACCGTCAGGCTGGACAGGGCACATGCCATTTCACCCAATACCATTTTATAAGCCGCCTCCAGTGTTGGAATGTTTTTCAGGCCTAGCAGCGCCTGGTACACACCATGAACAGCTGACATCACCTGTGGAGTCCATGCGCACACACACAAAAACAAATATTATATATGATTTAGCAAATGTTTTAGGACATTAAATCGTTATATTTTCATTATCATCCAACCCAACCGCAAGCATAACTAATAGCAGTTGTAGTTTTTTAGCATTTATTCACAGACAAATAAACTGTACACACACTGCTACACCTACATTCACAGCTAGAACGCAACCAACAACCTCACACTCACCACCAACACACACACACGGTCTGATGGAAACTCACTAAAGTTACTCAGACTACGTGTGCGGCGGCGAGCACGAAGCCTCCGGCAATGCTAGAGCTGCTAACGTAGCACAAATACACACACTGTTTGTTGGTCACTCGCTAAAGTTACTCCGGGCAGACACACAGCTGACAACCTGCTAAACTAAACTAAATGTGTGGTGGAGACTTTTACTGGGAAAGTGGCTGCATGTCCGCGACACTACACGCAGCATCGTAGCTGCTAAGTTAACGCTCCCGGACGGTGAACTGGAGACTCCCGTCAACCAATATCTGTTGTGCTCCTACAGCTGGTACACCGCTGCATGCGAGGCACAAATCTTGTCGGTTAACGGTTAATAATCGGTTAACAAGGGTCGGTTATCGGTTAAGAACATTTTTCTAAATGAGCATCCCTAACTTACGCACCTCTTTCTCTCGATGGAAGCGCAGCTTCAGCAGCTGGGAGTCGGGTGCCAACAATTTCTCAACAAAGGACGCAGGAAGCTTTGTGTTGATCTGGTCCACAATCTGAAAGCCAATGCAGGGTCAAAATGACTTCAAGGTGACTCGACTTGTTGGAGAAAAAAAAAGTTTACTGGTCTTCTCTATCTGGAAAGCCTCTCTGAAAATTGTATGGCTTTGCAGGAATTGTCAGGGAGGACAAGGATATCCTCTTAGAAATAAAAGATGAGTAAGGTGCATTCACACCAACATGTTACAGGCATACATTTGCAAAATTAAGACTGAAAATCTGGCCTCACTTCTCTGATAAAATGGTGTTACAGTTTGGTAGGAGGAGAAATAATGTTCAAATCACAAAGGTAAAAAGCCCCACGATGTTTAAAAAGGTGTATAATTATAAGCATAACTAAATAAAGACGGGGCACACTACACTGAAAGTTCCAGTTTACAATCCATTGAACCTGGTTCACCTGGCTTACAGTAGAGTGTGTAACTAAAGTGTAACCGGATTTGTTTGCCAGATGACTAAAATGAGCACCGTGGTGGTTTAGATCAAAGCGAAACAAACTGAAGGTGTGATCAAACTCTGAAAAAGACGCGTTACCATAGTGACGAGGCTGAGCACTGCCAGATTGTAGTCCGGGCCGCAAGCCCGGCAGCAGTCGAGCTGGTCCAGGCCGTAGGTTAGGACAGCCTCCATCAGCTGACCACTGGGCTCCACGCTGGCCAGCAACACGCCCACGCACTCGTTCCCTGCTGTGAGAACCGGCTCAGAGAACTGAACCTGCTTCGCCGTAGTCACGCAGGCCAGAACCCGGTTCAGAACCTGAGGAAAGAGAACAGAGAGAAAAAAAAGTGCTAGTTTTTATTAGTTTTTTTAACCAGGCAATATGGTTTCAGTTTAGTTCTAGTTTTTCTTAAAGGATAACGTTAGTTTCAGTTTACTAACAATAATTTCCACAGCTTGTTTTGGTTTTAGTTGACTCCCAATAACCCTGGCCCCTCAGTTAGGTGACTTACATCGGTGACGTAGGCCTCAGTGATGGGTGCTCCTCTGATGGGGCTGAATCGCTCTCCGATGCTGCGGACCACTGTGCTGAAAACCCTCAGCAGGGCTGCAAGCTTGGGCAGTGACACCGAAGGTGGGGGGATGTCTTCATCCACGACCTCGCCTGACATCACGTGGTTCAGGTCCTAAAAAGAGCACAGACTCAGTCAGGTCTTTGACAAAATCTCTCATCACTAAAATAGTTTGGACAAGATTTCTTGAAGATCTTCCAGTATTTACAGTGGCAATAGTGAAAACATTATCTTGCTTCTTCTCAATTCAAATTAGTAGAGAAAATACTAGGGGTGTCACGATTTGATTTCAACACGTCATTGTTAGATTATGGAGTCTTGATTCGTAAAGATCAACAGATCATTGGTTTTATGCCCCGACAACTTTTACACTTTCAAATTCTTCTTTAAAAAGGAGAACTGAACTCTTTAAACTGAACTTTTTATTTAGAAAGTGTTTTGAAAATAAGATTACGACAGTCTACAATAGTTTATAAAAAACATATGCAGTACATACTGCGTTCCTCAGCAGTGTGCAGTACGCAACGGTTAAAGTGATTTATTTTGCAGCATGCTAGACCAGGCTTTAGCCTTTAAACCAGCTCTTAAAGCACTGGACAAAAGAAACAAACTTTACCACTATTGTAATATTGTCAAAAAATACAACTTCGATTTAGTTGATTTATGTTCTGTTTGTTTACTTTATCAGATACTGCAGGTTTAAACTATTTATTCTAACAGCTCATAATGAAGTGAGACAAACAGGATCATCAACGAGGGGAGACGGGAAATATTAAATATTGATCCACAATTTACTTAAACTGCTTTTTCAGTTACAGAAACAAACCAGTGGACTGATCTCCCTCCAGATATTAGAGTAATATATTAAAAAGGGTCATGTTTTCTCAGCAGGTTAGGGACCCCGGCAGGTGCTAGCTAGCTGTCATGGCAGTTTGTGGAGCTTCTTAACGCCGACAACGGTGGAGCAAATGTTCGATTCGTCATCTAATATTGCAATACTGTCAATATTCAAAATCTACACTGTTGATTTCTCGCCTCAAAAATGTTCAGAAGTGAATTTAGTGATGATGTAGCTACGAAAAATGTAAAAAAAAATAGCCTGGCTGCTACTGCAAGTAGTGCTAGAAGTGTGCTGTAATCTACAAAAATATGGATTTGTTGTCATCTACTCTAACGCTCGTTTCTCCTTCTATCAGCTGCTCTGATTCAAACGTGCATGTAGGCTGAAATTCAACCGTGGTGTTGTTCTGTCGGGAGATGCGGCGACTTAACGTTAAACCAAGTAAGACTAGAAGAGCTATGAGTCAGGAAACGTAAGTAGCTAACTCAGACTCTGGCCTAACTTCACCTCTGCATATGCCTCCATATCCTCCAAGAACTGTCCCAGCAGGGTGGTGGAGAAGGTCAGGTCTGCCACCCAGAACTGCTCCAGACTCTGTAACCAGCCTGAACAAGCCAAAGGGAGAACAGAGTGGCAGTTAGAAAAAAGCACTGGACATTCAAATATTCCTTCTAAAAAAGAAGCACATATGTCTGAAGCTGATGAACAAAATAAGGTGACGGCTGGCTGGAGGGAGATCGCCTGAAAGTTTCCTTCTTGCTGTCGGCTATGTTGTTAAGTTATTTCCAGTAAATATCACGATATAAAACAGCAAGTAGTACTCCCCCATCTTTTAAGTGGTTACATCTCCAGTCTGATCTGGAGCTCACAGCTGATGGGTACGTGGTTTGTTTACATGAGGTAACGTAACGCTTGCTGTAAGCACACGGTGTCTCTCTCTCTCTCTCTCTCTCTATTTGGCCGAGTTCTCTCCATCATTACGGTTGTTGTTGAATTATTCCTTGTTCAGCTTGATCCAATGTTTACATTTCATTATAAATCAATAAAAGTGATGTTGTGTGACTCCCTTCGTGCGGTGCATTCAGTGCAGAAGCTCAGGCCACGCAAGAACGTATTGAATATTAATTATCAGAATTGAATGTCTGTTTTTTTTTAATTTAGAATTCAAATATATATTCTAATCGCTACGCTGCCTGTGTAGATAGCTGTACTGATTGATATCGAAGCGTATCTGAACCGTCAGATGAGACGGACGACTGAAAATCACCTCCTGTGTACACAAGCCATTAAATGCAAATGTTCAATTAATTCAATCAATTAATCAATCCACAGATGGGCAGACAGGAATAAACAGGTTTACAGCAGGGAAGATGTATGTGGTAAACAACACAAATGTCAACCCAACTTTATTACCAGCAGACGGTGCTGAAAAAGTTTGCGATCTTAACCCCAGGCACAACTTTCAAAATCTTTGAGTGCCAATAAGAAATCCAGCTGACCTGAAACTTGCTGAGTGAGTGCCTGCTTCTGTGTGTGGTCAATGTGCCACCCCACCAAGATGTCCACTGTGTCCTGTGGAAACACATCAAACACCATTAGTTGACCCTGTGAGCTTAACACACATATGCAACAACACTCATTAAACAATAATCCCTGCTGAAACACTCACCCTGAAGTTGGTGCTGAAGACGTGCGGGTAGCAGCGAGCTACCTGAAGGATACACTTCACACTTTGACACAGCAGCTCTGGTGTATCCACGTTCTCCAGGATGGACTGCAGGTTGCTCATCACCAGCTGAAAACACACCAGAGTCCAGTCCATTCCACAACTCAGTCCAGAAAATCATCCACCTACCAGGCCCCTTACCTGGCACCGGCCAGTCTACACTTACCACGTTCTGTACTAGCGTGATGTAGACCTTTAATAACGTGCTGGCCTAGCCCAGAGCTACCTTCTGTGTGTGGTTACCTGCATGACGTGAGAGAAGGCCTTCCTCTCTCCTGCAGCCTCCAGAGCACGCTGCGCTGCCGCCATGTACAACAGCTTCACCTCGTCGCGACCGCTCGAAGTGAGCTTGAGAAAGAGCCACTTGAAGATGCGCTCGGCCTCGTAGCTGAGCACCGTGCAGAGGAGACCCAGGCAGGCTGCCGCGTCCTGACGCAACTCCCATAGCAGCTTACTGCTGCACACGCCAACAACACCGGGAAGGAGACAACATGTTAGAGACCGCGCGGCATATGGAACTAGCAGAGTGCAATCATGGTTGCGATAACAGGGGGGTGCATTAATGATGGGGTGGAGGTAGGGCTGGTCGATATGACCTAAAATGTATATCACGGTATTTTTTTTTTTTTTTGCACTGACAGTATTATATTACGGTATTACAAAATTAAAAAGGGATACTTCACTAATAACAATTCCACCTCTTTTCTTTTTATTGGCAATGTAAGGGGACATATCTTAAGAAAGACAAAAAATATTGTGTTTATTATGTGTTTACTGGCTCCAAGTTAGATTGAAGATGAGGTCGACCTATAGGCCTACAGGTGTTTTGGGAGGAGTAGCCTGCCTGTCTCCCATAATGTAAATGTAATGTGATTCAGATTTAATAATAACAGCCATGCTGTTGTTTTGAGTTGTGTGTGAACTGTAGCCGACTGCTGAGTTACATGTTATTTCACGTAGGGGTGGGCGATATATCGAATATAGTCGATGTATCGCGGCTTGTCCCACGCGCGGTATATAAAATGACTGTCGCGAACATCGACTACAAATTGTCATGTAATGTTTTTAAGCCACCCCGCCGGCATGAGACTTGCTCTGGCATTTTCCTTCTCTCCCTCTCTCCTACGGCTCCCTCTCACACACCCATACATCACAGACTCCGCCCCCATCCAGAGTTCTCTCCTGGTTGAGTGTGTGCAGCGTTTTACCTGCATAGAGAATTACGAGGCGGCCACCTCTGTTAAATTTCACCCGGCCTCCGAGCCCTCGACAAAACTCTGACGGGTGTCTTCATGGAAAACACTATTTTGTAACAAGCATTGCAGTTGATGGATTTTTGTCATTTGTAACTACATTAGCGGCATTACGCCGTTGTGTTGGCGCTGTAACAAACAGCACAGTGAACCAGAGAAGACGCTGAGAGGAAGAAACGAGCAGTTTGCAGAGCGGGAGCAGCAGTGTTACCGCTGGTAATGTTTTCACCACAACAGTAAAAACAAAACACGAAAGTAAACACAACTCCTTTTCCCTCCCGTTCGATGTTTTAATATAGTTTTATATCGCCAGTTGGTGTTTATAAATGCCGATGCAAGCGGCAGTCTGCGTTTGTGAAAGCTGCTCCATCCGCCTCTTTACATGTGTGCTATGAACAGTTTCATAATGAACTGAAAATACTTTTACACTTCTCAGTGGGCTGGCTGGCCCTCACCGGGCGCATTTCCTCCGCGACAGTCCGCACACTGCTCTAGTTCGGCTCGGTAAGTCCCGGGAGTCGGGGGCGAGGGTGGGTGGCTTGTAACTCCGCAGGGCCGTTGAGGGCTCGCCGTTCCTTCTCTCGCTGCGGGGAGGGGCGGTCCCCTGCTCCGTACTATAGTACAGTACTTGAGTAGCCTACAGTCCACCACTGCTAGAGCACGACATTAAAATTGTTCCAAAAGAAATAACAAATGAATATAATCAAGAATGTTTTAATGCAGTGTGCTGCAGGGACTACAAGAATCATCATATTGGTGTGATTGTGTGCATCAACGGGTTAAATTGAGCATTTATGAAGTGCTTAGAGGATATTTGAAAATATCGTGATATACAGTATATCGTGTATCGCGATATAGCCTAAAAATATTGCGATATTATTTTTAGGCCATATAGCCCAGCCCTTATTTCACGTAGGCATATTTACTCGTTTTATTATTTCAAAGTTTTTTATACCTCTTTTCACCACAGCCAAACTGGGAATGACATTACATTTAAAAGAATTTGCATCTTTGAAGAAACAGAAAGCTGACAACCTTTTACATCTTAACCCACATGAAAAAAAGAGTTTGACAACATACAGCGGAGACGCTGTTGGACCGGTACTGTACAGGAGACACGTGGACCGTGAGCAGCGCGGCTCTGCTGCGAGCGGCTCATTTCGAGATTTGCCGCCTGACGCCTATTTTTTCCGCGTGATGCGAGCAGTTCTCAGCAAAAATGGAAAGTGAGAACGATCTATTGAGGGCTGGCAGTAGCAGCAGCAATGTGTGGACGCAACACGCGTACGAGCGGCAGCAGTTGGCTGCAGCGCCGTGCTGCTCACCTGCTTCCGTGACGAAACGGCAGTAGCCTGTATGTAACTATAGACAACATGTGTAGGTGTGACGTAGTTTATCGGGTGTTGTATCTCCAGCGTGTGTGTGTGTGCTTAAACCAAAACATGTGTGGAGTGTGTGTGAGTGTGTGTGCTAAAACCAAAACGTATGTTTGTTTATAACGGTAATGACGGTATTGCAAAATCCACGTCGTGGCCGAACGCGACACCAGTGACGGTGCTGACACCGGCATACCGCCCACGCCTATAGTCAGGACTACTCTAAGGGTGCTTTAACATCAGGGACCCGGGCCCGGATCCAACTACACTTGTCCCCAAAGTCCAGTTCTATTGATTATTGTGAACGCTCCGTACCGTACTCGGGCACGGTTCATCGATCCGTACTCTAGTCCACTTGAAAAGGTGGTCTGGAGTATGGTTCATGTGTACTCGGACAACACCTCCCTCTAATATGTCCAGAATGCAGCACAAGTCCTCAACCCAACAAACCTAGAGCACGTACGCAGCTTCCTCTTACCTCTCATTCAGAATGTCATTCAGGGTGCTGAGGATGGTGTCCAACTGTTTGACCAGGGTCTGTGTGGGAGACAGGACAGTGATGCTCTGTCAGTACTTTGATTCTATTTCAACACATTTCATTTCAAAAGGAAATTAATAGGAGGTTGACTTTCAGCTGCTTAAGATTTAAAAAGGTGTTCATATGCCTATTGAGTGAACATTGCAGGACATTTTGATACACTGTGCCCCAATTTCAGGACAGTGGAACAGGACAATTATCCTTGAAGCCTCTGGAACAGTAAAAATGCTACGGGTGTAACGGTACATGTATTCGTATTGACCTGTTCGGAACAGAAATTCTGCCTCCCTCTCATGCTCCTAATGGAAGTTTCTACCGCGCCCAGACGAAAGCAACCAATCAGAGCCGAGCTGGAGCCGACCCGTCTCTGGCGGCTGTCAATCACTTGTGAACTCCGGTCAAACAGTCAGACTGGGCAGCTCTGATCAAATATGAATCAAGATTCTCTCGCATAAAATGTTTTCAGAAACGTGTTTAGCTGTGAAATGAGAAAGTTTGTGACCTGGCCGCAATCTGGGCGTCTGCAAACAGCCTTTGACCCTACGTGGGGGTGTAACCTCCAGCCAATAACAGCGAGCAGGGTGTGCTGCTCGTTCAGGTGATCAAATACCACCACTTTGTCACAAACCTGCCCTTCGGCTGTATTCAGAAAATAACGTCTTATTTCTCCGATTCGTTGCTTTGTTCCCACTAACGCCGCTCCCTCTCTTCATTCAATCTGTAGCTTGCTCCACCATCGCTGCTCTCTCTCTCTTGCTCGGTCATTAAGCTTAGATGGAGGAGGAGCCAACTTTGAATGCCGTGTGTTGACAAACAGCAACCAACAACTGTTACATATTATACCTTTAAGGTAAACATTTAGCAGAACAAATATGTCTGTTTTCACTGACTGATTATGAACAACACGCTTGTCACAATTTGCAATTGACAGATATTTGTTACCGTGACACGGGATTAGTGTCGTCAATAAATAAATACCAACGCTGAATATTTGAAACGGTTTCCATACTCAATTTCCGCATTATCGATATATGGGTACAAGCTGTCCAATTTTTTTTCAGTGGTCACTCGTGGTATTGCAGCAAAAAATCCCCCTTTTCTGATCCATGGAGGCTTTATATATGTAAAACTTTCCTGGAGCCGAGAAAAGCGAAGCGTGGGCGGGGCCAGCGAGAGAGAAACACTAATGCACATATTCAGTGGGCCGCATAACTGGAAGTAAACCCGGAAGATAGAAATCTTTTTTGGTGTATGCGCCAGACGAAAAATTCTGATTGGACTAAATAGGCGCTATCTAGGGGTCTGGTATCCAGTTCTTATCATACATCCATGGGTTAGCTCCGAAGTTAGCGACAACTATGGCCCAGGTTCACTTAAGGAGGGCTGACCTTTAAGGTGGACCAGCTATTCTCATTTTAGTGACAAGCCGCTCCTCTGAGTTTTGGTTGAGAGGCTTCTGAGTCAAGTGTGACACCTAGTGGGAAAATTGGGTACACTGGTCCAGTCCAGTGTAGTGGATTAATATTAAACCGGTTTGAAAATGTTTGCACAACCCTACTGTTGTTTATACAGAAGAACATGTATAAAAAGAAATTCCCATCTCATAATTTCATCACTATGGATGAATGGTATTGTTTGTGAGATCACTGGCATGCTTCTTAATGAGTGCTGATTAAATGCAGAGACAATGTAGATAAATATCCAGAATATAAAGCCAAACATTTACTAGACCAAACGATTACTATGATGGCCAGACAAGTTTGTTTAATACAGTCTGAGGCAGCTGGTCAGTCACTGTTTACTGACTCCCCTGAACACTTCAAAATATCTAAAATGAGGAGCCTAGGAGAAGAGGGGATAACAATTTTAACATATTCACTAGATCTTATTTCTATAATGATGTGGGTTTGCAGGAAACAGGAAGATAATCTCTACACAATTTGACTGACCACTTTGCTCTCGCCGTGGCTGATGAATTCCTTCAGCTGTTTGAGGGTGGCCAGCCTGCGGTCGCGATCATCCTCCCTGGAGACTCGGCGCAGGAGGTTGGCCAGCCGAGACTCCTCTGAGTGAGCCATCCCTCTGTCTGCAACAATAAGAGCGCATGTCAGTAACAACACACAGGAACTCTCACTCCACCAGTTCTCTGTACCATCACATGCTTCTTACGTATGTTCACATTATATGTATTATTTCTTGTCATATGGATTGTCTATGTTGTAGTTTCATTATGCTGTTACTCTGTACACACAACATCTATTGCACGTCTGTCCATCCTGGAAGGGGGATCCCTCCTCTGTTGCTCTTCCTGAGGTTTCTAACATTTTTTCCCGTGTTAAAAGTTTTTTTTTTTGGTTAAGTTTTTCCTTATCTGATGAGAGGGTCGTACTGTAAAGGACAGAGGGTGTCGTATCCTGTACAGATTGTAAAGCCCCCGAGGCAAATTTGTGATTTGTGATTTTGGGGTATATAAATAAAATTGACTTGACATGCTGCCATCCATGTGCAGCTTCAAAATGTTCATCGTTAGTGTTTAGCTTCACATATACCCAGGGTCTGAAATTAGCATCCGCCACCCGCCAAATGCGGGTAAATTGTTGGCAGTGTCGGGTGAAATCATCAGGACCGCCGCCACTTTGGCAGGCAGGGAAAACGCTAGTGATGGGAATAGAGAACAGTAGTTTGTCCGCTTTTTGACATCTCATGCCTCGGTGACAATCGATTCTTCTTATTGATGCTTTCCCGCAGTTACGCTGCACAATGACGCATACGCACACTGTATCATGTTTCAGTTTGTTTTGGACCGGAGTCAAGGCGGAGAGAAAAAAAGAGCGCTCAAAAAGCATGGCGCTACTAAACCTGAGGGGATGCACCCTATTTCTCCCTGATACTGCGTCATTTTGAACAACAAAACTGTGCTGAAATCAGCAGGAGGAGAGTTAGTAACGTTAGCTGTTAGCAGGCGGTGGGCAGCACAGTCCTGCTTGGATAAATAACGAAGCTACTAACATTAACTGAGGTGCCATTGAGTTATTATTATTATTATTATTATTATGAGACGTTCACGGTCTGCTCAGACCATTCACCATTGGGAGAAGGTAAATTACAACGTCAACATGATGTGTTCAAATGTAATCTCGTAAAATTAAGTTTTCGGCAAGAAACTATAATAAATCCAGGTGTTTGAAGGACATGTTTTCACATCAATATAAAATAGATATTAAAGAGGGAATTATGACCTGTTTAACTTCCTAACAACTTAACAAGATTTTTTTGAATCAAAGCAAATATTTAAATAATCCTAATCATTTAAATTGTGTGTTTTTATGCAAATAACCACTATAGATGACAATTACAAAGTACAGTACTGTGTAGCCCCGTCACTTCACAAGACACGGGAAACCTCTGTTGGTCTGGAGGAGCTGCAGCAGTTATTTCTGCACAAACATCCACTGAACATTCACTAGATATTCTCAGAGCTAAACGAACTCTTCTGCAGTGAGGAGTGAGCACGCATGCACGTGAGGTGGACGAGAACAAGCGCGTTGTGTGAGTGAAGGCAGGCAGAGGAGCAGAGTACAGCAGAGACTCCGGCCCTGGAGACCAAAGCTACGGTCTCCCCCGCGTACTACGACCGTCGCCAACACTGTTTAACAGACGGGCTTCACTAGATATGACTTTGAGGTTTTGGTGCTTCCGTGTAGTTTGTGTTGGAGTCTGAGTCTGAACAGCGTAGCCACACGCGAGGGCGCACACGCGAGGGCGCATATGCGAGCGCGCATGGGACACCGACCCGGTAGATTTATACGTGTAAAAAGTTACAAAACAGTCCCTTTAAGGAAATGTGTTTAGCTAAGAACTAAAAATCAACCACATATGAACTACAGTCGATACTGCTCATTTCTCATAAGTAGCTATTTGTGCCGACTATGAAAATAAATTGCTGAAAATGGCGTGTTTGCTGCCTGGATTGACCATTGGAGATAGCCAGGCATTACAAAAAAAAAAAAAATCTCATTCCATGCCATGGACAGGTGTCAGCTTGCATTTACAGTCCATTATGTCAGACTGTCACACACACGTGTAACCTTGATGGAGAGCTGCAGTTAAAACGGCAACAAATGACTGTAGTCTGTCAGTAAGAACAGCCTGGATATGTGAGAGTAGTTTAATATTTTCCAACTCAAATCCTACGAACATATCTTATGCCATCTGCAGCCATTGCTGTTGTCACTAAATCATATCTTGGAATACTTGACGTTTGTCAGAGAGCAGCTTACCCTGCGATTTCCTCATGTCCTTTGAAGCTAAAGCACGGTTTCCATGCTGAAAAGGAGTCAAATCCGTAGTCACGTCATTGGGCCTCAACTCTTGCCCCACCGACTTCCAACCAAATGTAGTATCACAGACACCTTGACCAGCTTCATATCCATCTAAGGGAAACAAACCATGTTAGATTAAATCAATATCAACATACTGTACATAATAGAGTATAGTAGTAGAGTATTAGAGAGGCGCCAAAAGTTTGGCTTAACCACACTTTGAAATCCAAGCAGACAGATACATGCTAATTTCGAGTTCCTATTTATGACTTTTCAAGACCTGCGGATACACTGTGATAATACTTGATCTTGATATCAGAGCAAACCGAACCTGTTTAGTAAGAAATTCAGTTTGGGGGCCTCACCCTCTTCCTGGTGTGTATCTGCAGGAGTGTAGGCATCGCTGGGCACCGCTGGCTGATCGGGGCAGCTAGAGGGCAACACGTCATACAACGCTGCTGAACCAAGCTCTCTGGACTTCACTCCGTCCTGGCTTGATGACACACTGTCAACTCTGAATACATGGACATAGACATACATGAAAAAGACAAATCCAGGAACTGAAGAAACTGCATGGTTTCACATTGCATTTTGGCTTTTAGCTCATCATCTTATCCATTAGAATAATACTTTACTCCACCACTGAAAGGGGTGGGAATCTTTGAGAATCTCACAGTTAAATGTCGACTTTTGATTAGTGTTGTCAAAAAAAACATGAAAGTATTGATACTGAATATTTGTAACCGTTTCAATACTCATTTCTTGCAGTATCGATATACGGGTGCCAGTTGTGCTCTCTGCTCTATCTTCCCTCCAACAGCGAGTTGATACACACACACTGCTATGTATCTTTCAACAAAAATCTAAAATTGTATGTCAATGTCAATTTTCCCCAGGGTATCGAAAATCGATATTTTTCAAGATATTATATTGAAGTTAGAAATTCCAGTATCGTGACAACAATAGCAATATGAGAGAGGAATGGTCTTGATGTCTGACCGAGTAAATAAAGCAAAGAAAGATGTGGAGGAGTGTGCTTCAGAGGGTAGAGCAGGTTGTCCACCAATCGGAAGGTCGGTGGTTTCGATCCCCGGCTGCTTCGGGTCACATGTCGATGTGTCCTTGAGCAAGACACTTAACCCCAAATTGCTCCCGAAGGCATAGCCATCGGCGTGTGAATGAGTATTTAGATTAGATCCTGATGAGCAAAGTTGGCACCTTAGTAGCCTCTGCCATCAGTGTGTGAATGGGTGAATACTGACATGTAGTGTAAAGCCCTTGAGTGGTCGGAAGACTAGAAAAGCGCTATATAAATGCAAGTCCATTTACCATTTTAATGATGCAACTGCAATAAATTTGCAAGCATGTCACAGCCTTCCTGTATGAGAATAATCAAATGAAAAGTTTGAGTCTGCTAGGAATGAGGATTACACTGTCTTTTATCTTGTGTCTAAGTAAGTGTTCACAGTACTGAATGTAAACTCAATGCATGTGCCCTACAGCAGCAGCTGTCAAAATGGAAAAAAACGGTCGACATCGGCTCAACATGATGCCTGAGTACTAACCCTTCTTTTTGTTGTGATTTTTTGTGTAAAAGCTAGCATCTCACTGTAGGCTCTGTCACTGCCTTTCACTGTGGCCATGTAGGGTTAGGGCCCTTGTTTAATGATTGTGTCTACAGATGCATGGTGCAGGTGCATACGACTCGGCAACAATTCATATTGTGCAATAGTGGTGCATGTTGCCAAAGAAAATGTGCAATTAATTGTATTTTGACAAACTACTTGTCACAAAGGGAAACCTGGGACCTTTATGGCCATTGGGAGGACTGTTGCCACTAAAAAAAAAAGGAGTATTTTAAACTGTCAACGTTCCACCTGCTGTTCCAAATATCGTGAGGTGCGTGAACACATGTGATGCTAAAATCAGGAGGTCTCACGCTTCGACCACCGCTGGGTCGACTTTTTTTGGCGGTCGTTTATCATCAGCTCAACAAGTTACAGAAGACCAACAACCTGTCGTACAATTTTAAAACATTTCATACACATATCCCGGAAGTTCTTTAGGAAGTCGAGAACGTTGAATTAGGGTGGCGTCTTCCTCGGCTAACTGGCTATCGTTATAGCCACACGGCCTGTAGAAGGAGGCTGGGTCACGAGAGGGGAAGACACATGCGCAGTGGAGCCGAAGCTGTGTGTCGTGCGTTGCGATTGGCTCAATTTCGGCCGTTGTGCGGGGCCAGATTCTACAGCGCATGCGTCCTACCCCCCCCTTGAGATATGACGCGTGACCCAGCCTCCTTTCCATAGGCCTTGCTGTTAGCCAGCGCGAACAGTGTCGTGGTGATGCTAACTAGCTGTAAACTAGTAATGACAATGTGTATCACCTGGTGGTGGTTAATTCATTCAATAACACTTGTTCCATCATTGCAGCTCATGGCACGTCATTGTGTCTAGTAACGCTCAGCAGGCTGGCAACGTGAAGCTAAGCAATGCTCTCTCAACTAAATGCGCTAGCTAGAGCTAGCTAACGTTAGCGCCGGGCTCAACAGCGCTCCGGCTTCACGTTAGTGTGTATTGCGTTGGCAAAGCGGTGACAAGTTTACGGCAATTGTGAGAATGTAATATGATAGTCAAGAGACACAGTGTTTCCCTCCATAACTTCATAGAGCAACACAGCACAGGGCCCCAAAAGAGTCCCCGATGTGTTTGAAGCAGCTGCATCCGGAGCAGAGAGCACCAACCTGGGCTGCCAGTGGTTCCAGTGTGGCTGCAGTCTGTGGGCGCCGCTGAGCCGAGAGCCCGACGCTTTACGGCTCATTACCTTTGAGAGAGCTGCATGACCTGCTGGCCGCGGTGATAACCGTGCTCCGCTCCTCAGGGGGGTTACTTTTCACTATTGGGTTTTTGTCATAAGTCTCCACAAATCGGGTTAGCAACTCGTCGTTGTGGTTAGCTTGTGGTAATGTTGCTTCTTCTTCTTCTTCTTCTTCTTCTTCTTCGTTGGGGTTCTACGGCAGTTGGCATCCTTGACGTCGCGTTACTGCCATCTTCTGGAGTTATAACGCTGATGGTTAACCTTCCACCGCCAGTGTTGCCAGATCTCGCGAGAGAAACAAGCAAGCAACTGGTGTTGCTAGATCTCGCGAGAGAAGGTCTATAGAAATAAAAAGCCCAAAACAAGCAACTTTACCTACCTACCACAATATAAGACACAGGGGCGGCCACTTGATCACCTCATACAGTATATATGTATGAATTCATATTTATAATATTGCATGCATTTCATTTTTGCATTGCAATTTTGCATCTATTTTCAGCTTGTAACTTAAAGGGACTGTTTGTAACTTTCTAAGCGTATAAATGTAGCGGGTCGGCACACATGCGCGCGTTCGCGTATGCGCGCTCGCATGTGGCCGCTGTCTCGTCTCCTCTGCCACAAGCACGAGCCCGACGCTGACTTTCGTTGATTTCACGGCCACAGGTGTCGCTGTTAAGAAGCATTTCTTAAAGTTACAAATAGTCCCTTTAACATTTTTTGTTAATTAAACTTTAAAAAAAAAAGTTGACCATTTTATTTCATTTTTGTATTTCACTTTTAGCTTATAACTTTATATTGCTTTGTTTACGAAACTTAAAGGGACTGTTTGTAACTTTCAGAAATGCTTGTTAACAGCGACACCTGTGGCCGTTAAGTCAACGAAAGTCGGCGTCGGGCTCGCGCTTGCTCGCTCTACATAGACATAAACAAGCATCGCTCAAAACAGTGAGGCGACACACGTCAGCTAAAACCACAATATCACTCTATATTTCAGCTGCTTGGCAGTAATGTTAGCTGACCAGACGAAGGTCTCTCCATGAATCAATGCTGATACTAGTGTAGTGGGACTAATAAAGGAATATCTTATCTTTCCTGTTTCAGCCTCCCGACCGCAGCCGGAGGGAGACACCGGCACCCAGTCGGAGACAATAACATTTCTCGCTGCGGAGCCCCGTCACTTCACAAGACACGGAAAACCTCTGTTGGTCTGGAGGAGCTGCAGCAGTTATTTCTGCGCAAACGTCCACTGTAAATTCACTAGATATTCTCAAAGCTAAACTAACTCTTCTGCAGTGTGTAGTGTGCGCGCATGCACGTGAGGTGGAGCGAGAACGAGCGCGTTGTGTGAGTGAAGGCAGGCAGAGGAGCAGAGTACAGCAGAGACTCCGGCCCTGGAGACCAAAGCTACGGTCTCCCCCGCGTACTACGACCCTGGCCAACACTGTTTTGCAAGACGGGCTTCACTAGATACAACTTTAAGGTTTTGGTGCTTCTGTGTAGTTTGTGTTGGAGTCTGAGTCTGAACAGCGTAGCCTTGCGCGCTCGCGTATGCGCGCTTGCATGGGAAACCGACCCAGTAGATTTATACGTGTAAGAAGTTACAAACAGTCCCTTTAAAGAATTTGAACATTTAATTTCATTTTTGCATTTCACCAGATCGGCATGATGTGCTAGTATATCACACTTTCAAAAACGGCAAACTGCATTCAAATCGTTCCCCACTTGAGGGCGAATCCAATCTTTAAGCTCGCTCTCTTTTTCCCAGTCTTTGTTGTACTTTTTGCCATATTTCGCCCACTTTGTACCCAGCATTGTTAGCTAACCTCCATCAACCCCGCGAAGATTTCTCTGACAACAACACTCTGAGTGGCTGCGGTGCCGGTGAGCGACCGTCAAACTAGACCAGTACAGAGGAGAGACACAGGAGCAAGCCCAAATGAGCATCTACCCTTTAGAAACAAGCGCAAAAAAACGCAACCCGCAACTACCAATATCTGTAAAAAACTTTTTAGGAAAACAAGCCCAAAATCGCTTATAACAAGCTGACATGGCAACTCTGCAAGCAATCAGGGGCATGAAGCGACACAGTTCATGTGAATCTCACAAGAAACACGTGGCTCAAAAAGAGACGTGCCGATCTATGGATGCATTCGGGCCAAGCATAGAGATGTTACAAGGTAAGGGGCAGATTAGAAATGATTATTTTTTAAGTTAGATAGACATTAATCAAAATTGTAGACTACCTCTCATCATTGGCAACGTGTCCCACATTGTCCCACACAAACATACTCTTTGTCCAACATTTGGCTTGTTGGGATCTGGTCACCCTACCGGGGCCACGCCTCCTCCAGGACTTAGGAAAAGACAACCGTGCTCAGAGAATCCGACTGCACTTCATTAGGCTTCGTAACCATGATGCGATGGCAGATGCTAATGACGTGGAGCTGCCGTGGTGATGAAACTACAATGTTCTGAGATGGACTACAAAAAGCGTTGTTTCATGCAGGCTACATAAACAGTTCGGTCTGTCTACTTATTACACTTAGCTTTTTTCTACTGTTAATTTATTACAGGCCTGTCTTGCTTTTTTAAGTGATGCTTCTTGCACTATCCCCTTTGCTGCTGTAACACTGTAAATGTCCCCGCCGTGGGACTAAGAAAGGATTATCTAATCTTAAAGGTCACCTATTATGCAAAATGCACTTTTCCATGTCTTTTAAACATCAATATCTGTCCCCAGTGTGTCTACAAGTCACCATAGTATCATAAAAGACCATCCTCTCTCTTTTTCTCCTGCTCCGTTTGTCCGGAAATGGGTGTCGAAAAATGCTGCGCAGTTTTTCCTTCTCTTCTGACGTCGTTTGAGAATGCAAGCCACGTGAGGGTTTCCTGGTCGAACCAGAGCAGAACCTTCAGTAGCTGACCCCGCCCCACAGCGCGTCACTGTCTCTCCTCCTCAACCGAACTTGAGCAAAGTAGCTCCTACTGTTAGTCTGCAAGAACCAGCAGAACAGGCTTCATGTACTCCCATCATCTAAATATAACATGTTCTTTCACAAAGGCTTTATGTAATTACACTGTTTAAACAGATGATATTTATATATTATATATATTTGATGTCATGCATGTAGCAGAGTACAGGTAGTAAATAGTGACTTGTAAGCAACACAACACATTTCTGTTTCACAGTCAAACTTTATTTGAGTTGACAGATGACAATATTAATTATTCACAGCATTTGTAATCATCTCACCTGTTAGTTATGTTAACATGGTACAGGAGAAAGTCTTCAGCTCTGGTAAACTATGGTAAGCTAAGCTCCGGTGGTCTGTAGTCATGGTAACACAGAGACAGCTACTACTGTAAATAATATACCATTACTCTGATCTTCCATACATTTATCTTTTAGCAGAAATAATGAACTGACTACTGTTTCACATCTTCTATTTTCCACCCTGATGGTCGCTGTGTTTACACACCGTGTCATAGCGGTAGCATGTAGCTAACCCGTTAGCATGTAGCTACATGCTAACGGGTTAGCTCTGTATCTCCCATCTGCTTTCAGCTGTCTGCTCTCCTCTGGGATGATTCTGTCGGTCATTTCTCACAGATGGATCTGTAAAGTCAAACGTAAAGCAGAGTGTATGTTTACGGTTTACAGAGTTGATGCATGAGGTAAACACTGAGTTAACTAACAGAGCTATAAATAGTATTATTTACCTGAGAGAAACCGTCAGGAAAACCTGGAATCTGGACCGCAGATGTTCATCATTTGTCGCCGATTTCTGATCAGATTCCTCCGGTAACGTGCGCTGGGTGAAGTTTCTGGTTTATAAACTTTAAAGTGGTTTATAAACTTTATTCTAGCTCCTCTCTCTCCAGAGCTTCTCCGGGAGGGAGGGGGAGGGTGACGCTGTGTTGTTGAGGACGTTTGATTGACAGAAAACGCTGACCAATCAGAGCAGAGTGGGAGGAGACAGGCTGTGAATCAGTGGTTTTCAGACAGAGGCTGAATTAGGCTCTGAGGCAGGCAGACTCAGGCTGCAGTATGAGAAGAATAAAGGGTTTTTTGAACATTGCAGCATGTAAAAATGTTCTAGTGCAACATTAAAATACATCTATGAACCTGGAAATGAGCATAATATGTGACCTTTAAACTTGGTGACAGATATTACTGCATTACTTTAATGTAAGCCAGGAAGGTTTGCTATATTCCATTAGTTTTGCTTGGGACGTTATTTACCCTGACGATCATCTTTTCAAAAGCAGCAGTCTCTGTCATGAATTTAAGTCGTTCAGTAAACTCTGGTGTATGTGGGCTCCTCCAGTTGCACAGAATAAGCCTGGCCGCTACGACAAAACCTGTTACTGTCAGTCCAAACTCTGCTTTAGTAAGGCCCGGTGGCGCAAGAGACTTGTCCCCTAGCGAGCACAGTTGTTGCAGTTCTAGTAAATGGTAAATGGACTTCTTCTACTCATTCACACACCGATGGATAAGCCTTCGGGTGCAATTTGGGGTTGCTCAAGGACAGTTTGACCCGGAGCAGCCGGGGATCGAACCACCGACCTTCCGATTGGTGGACGACCTGCTCTACCCTCTGAGCCCCCGTAGTAAAGTTTTTTTGAGACAACCCGTCAAGGTTTTTCAGTGCCACCTTCCAAAAAGGCAGTCTCATAGAGCATGGAAAAATGTGCCCACTTTTTTGTTACATTTCCAACATTTATTGTCCTGAGTTAAGCCCATTTTAAACAGTTTCAGGGATAAATAAAATAACATCTATGCACAATTTTTAAATGGATAAACTTGCTTCTCGCATCCTTTGTAGCCCAACCTACATTTGAGATCATATCCTGCTATAACTCCTCCCTAATCTCACTGGGCCATATCAGTCTCAGGCCTTCACACATTCTAGTTCGTATACTGCTCCCAGTAGACCCCGTACACACCAGAAACTGACGATAACCGTACACCAATTATCTATCAATACTACTCAGGTGCAACTTCAATTCATACTGTGCGATACCTTCAGGTTCAATTTCATTCCAATCACTGTGCAATATCATATTTCCACTTGTGCAATTATATTAATAGTCTGTTTATTGTCAATACTGTATACATTGTTCCAAATTTTTAATACTCCCCTTGTTTATATTGTTCCTATTTTATATTTCCTTCTATTTAAAGGGGACATATCATGCTCATTTTCAGGTTCATGCTTGTATTTGGGGTTTTTACTAGAACATGTTTACATGCTTTAATGTTCAAACAACACATTATTTTTCTCATACTGTCTGTCTGAATGTACCTGTATTCACCCTCTGCCTGAAACACTTTGTTTTAGCGCATTTCAACGGAATGGCAACGGAATTGCGTTGCTAGGAAACAGCTTGGGCCCATGTTTACTTCCTGTCAGCTGATGTCATTCACATACACTGCAACAGGAAATAAACTGGGACACATTTAGAATTTTTACGTTGATTCTTTATTCTTCATTCGGATCCCCATTAGCTGTTTAAAACTGTGAAATTGTCTAAATATCGTAGATTTGTGACATCACAAATGGACAGAAATCCTAACGGCTTGTTTCAAACGCACAATTTCTGAATACGGGCTGTGTGTATTTATCTGTGGATTGAGCGTTTTGATACTTTCACAGTATTTATATATCACTTAAACCTGCTTTATAATATAAAAGACATGGAAATCTCACTGTTTACAATATGGGACCTTTAAATTGTTCATATTTTATATGTCTGTCTCTTTTGTTTTGCTTTTTGCACTGTGTTGTATCTTGATTTTAGTTTTTTACTGCTGCTTCTTGTTTCTGCACTATCCCCTTTGCTGCTGTACACTACACCGGAATAATTTGGTTTGTATTGTGATCCCAAAAGTCTTGATGATTCCTTCTTCTGTCTGTTTTGCTGTATTTTCCTGCGATAACAGTTCCACAACACTAGATGGAGCCGCAAGTGCCCTCTCCATCGATACCCACCCAGGATTAGACTCATAATTTGCCCAATGTCCCGTTATTTCATTCATTTCAAATGCTATGTTATATAATTCCAGGTTTGGTGGCAACCACCATCTTAATAACATTAATTTCCCTCCATAAAGTGAGATTTATCAATTTCCATTTGTCCAAATTTGCCTTCATTTTTGGAATTAGAGGAGCCATATTGATGGAGATTATATTTTCTAGATCTGAACAATTCTATTTATTTTTACATAGCGTCAACCTTCAACAGAAGTTATCTTGAGATGCTTCCACACAACACACAACCTAATACCTGGATATTTCATTCCAACTGGGAACAACTTCAAATGGAATGTTGAAGTTGTTGATTGTCTCGATACATTCAGATTTTTACCAATTTATCTTCTGGCCTGATATTTTTTTTTAAAAAGATTCAATTGTAAATAGAACACTAGGGATTTATAAAATAGGGTCCTTGATAAGTAATAAAATATTGTCGGCGTAAAAAAAACTTGTTGTGTTCCTCTTCCCCTTGTAAAACCCCTGTTATACCAATTTCTGCCCTGATTGCGGTGGCCAGGGCTTCCAAAAATAACGTAAAGAGAAGAGGACTGAGAGGATCTCCTTGTTTGGTCCCACTTGTGAGAGTAAAAGAAAAGCGATATACTGCAGTCCTTGGGTCTGAATTACATTTATCCATTTGATAAAACCTTCCCCACGCCCAAATGTTCTAATAGCGTACCGCAAAAAGCCCCACTCAACCCTATCGAATGCCTTTTGGTCATCCAGAGAAAAGGCAGCTGTTGGAGTGCTTTCATTACGCTGCATAAGGTGTAACAGGTGTCTGATATTATCTGAGGATCTTCCCTTAAAGCTGAAGTAGGCGAGATTGGAGCAAATATGATTAAAAAAAGTTATTTTTATAAAACGGTTGCTATATCGTGACAGTAGTACATGAAACAGGTAACCTGAAAACAAATCATGTGCCTCTGTGTCCTCCGGTGCTCCTAACGGCATCTGCAAGATTTCACAGACTGGAGGAAAACCAGCAGTAAGAGCTGATCTGAGGTCTGCTGTCCAGCTGCCGTCTATGAGAGCTGGCTGTCAATCACTCGTGAACTCCGACCAAACGGTCAAACTAGGCAGCGCTGATCAAATATGAATCAATATTATGTTACGTTAATGCCTATTACTCTCCTCAGATGTTTTCAGAATCATCTTGTAGTGCACGGTTTAGCTGTAAAATGAGAAAGTTTGTGACGCTGCCATTGTGAAATTTGGTGAAGGAACACCAAGTTCCGGTCACATGACCGGAGCACAGCCAATAGGAACGCTCTCTCAATGAAATGACCTGTGATTGGTCAAAGTCTCCCGTCACAGGCTAGATTTTTTAAACCCTGAAAACAGAGCCATGAGGAGGTGCAGAAGTCTAGCTTTCTCTCAGAACACTTGAATTACAATATGCTGAAAGGTTATTATGGAATTTTTGCCCATTGATGCCAAAAATATACTGCCTACTGAAGCTTTAATGCTGTGATATCATAGACTCAGGTAGACATAACTCCTCTATATCTATACATAGACAATAGTTGATGATGATACAGCATATTAATGCTCTGGATATCGTATAGAGCACCTTTAAGCCAGGTCCTCTTTCATAACTCATGAACCATTTCTCTAACTTGTGGGCGGTGTGTGAATGCATGACCAAGTGGATGCATGTGTGTACATGGTCGCAGCTATTGCGAATTTGCATTCGTTCATTTTGTAAAACTAACATTTTGTAACATTTATGCAGTTTGCATAGAATAGGGTAGTGCAAAAATAGTCCTCAAGAATGTTTTTATCTATTAAACCAGTAAAGGGACATTTACTTAACTTCTCAACTGAATGTATCTCAAAATATTGTTTGGCCCCAGGTGGTAGTCAGTTCTCATCTCCTTGAAAGATAAATACACCTCATTTTTGTGCAAATTTACCAGAGTAAACCATGACCCATGCCTCCCAGGAAAAAAGGCTCTTCCTGTAGTTAGCTACTTTTCCCCACAGACTAAGCTTTAACATCTTCCACATCATGTCTTCCCTGTTGATGCCCTGCCACAGCAGAGGTAAAAGGATCTGGAATGCATCTCAGCCTGCCACCACCAGAGGGAATCCAACTTCAGCTGTCAATTCAGGGCCCTTTGTGGACATTTTGTGCCCTACACAAGGCTTCCACTGGCTCCCTTGAGGGCATAGATGTTTCATTGTAATATTTTATGACAATTATTATTTCTTTTGTAACACTTTTATTATTTTATTTTTATTTATTTTGTGGCTCAGCGGCTCATTCAGTCACAACGCTGTGTTTTAATGTGCACAGAGGGACAATTCTGAGAGTTGTCAGGAAGATACTTACAGGTAGATTCAAGATATTATTATAATTATTTCAGAGATGCTGCCGTAAATATTTGAACATGTAAATATGTAAATAATCTTGTAAACATAAATATGTAAATAATTAACTGTGTAAACATTGTAAATGTATTTTTAGTAACTTAACTCAAATATATGAATTAACTTCCACAGCTTGACGGAGTAGCAGCTGGGGGGGGCAGGGCTCAGCGACAGGTCAATTCTCACCACTCGCTACTTTCACTTTGTCATGTGAAACATTATTATGAAACTATTGATAATAGCCGATTTAAGGTCAATGTGCTGATCACTGTTAATCATTATTTATAGGCTACCTTTTGTGAAACCCACTGACTCACTGACTGGTACATGACTGAAGTTGTTCATGCACATACAGTGTCCCAGTTATGAATTATTCCGTTGTGTATCATATTGTAATACTTACATGGAATATAAGTAACCTGGTTACATTCTTACACCGCGTGGGTCACAAACTAAGTGGCAGCCAGCAGGTTAATGATACAGCAGTGTCAGCTTTTACCACCAGCATCAGCTCTTTCTGGATGTGGTTCAGATTTGAAAACACAGGTCTCATCATGTGTGAACATGTGGGAACTTCTCCAAAAAGCTGCCGTATGACACTGTTATACTCCACATATGGCTCAGAGTTTCAGTGAAGCCATCCACACATCACACATGCTGTCACTGACATATCTTTCTTTTCCTGCTGTCACGTGACTGCAGCATTATATACTGCATGAGCAGTAGGCTGGTACTCTAATGTGTGCAGGCCAACACATGAGTGTTGTGCATGAGGATTGGCAATGAGACAATGTAAAAATAATGTAATCTCATTTAATATCTGAAAACAGATAGGGCTGATACTAAATATATAAATACATAACTAATTATTTAATACTTAAGTGTGACCATAAGTAAATAAATCATAAATGAGACATGTATGTATGACAATATGTATATATATATATATATACATATATATATATATATGTACATATATATACACATATATATATATATATACATATATATATATATATATATATATATGTATATATATATATATATAAATGAATGAATAAATAAATACATACACAAATACATTTAACATTAATATATTCCACGTGTCACTTAATTTGTGGTTTATTTATGGTTTCAATTACGCATTAAAGGTACTATATGTAAAAATGTACATGCATTAATTGCTTTGTTTTGCCATTGTGTGAAAAGATTGCAATGTAACTTAAAAACTGAGATATTCCCAGATTTTCTCGGGTGTCTATAACAGCCTGTGGACTGATTTCTATGTAAAGGACTCGGGACGGTTTTGCTTTGTAATTTTAGCTGATGAAGTCATTTGCAAATGGCAAGCTAGTTAGTATCATGGAGATTGAACATTACAGATAGTAATGGTGATATATGATTGTGATGTAATATCACCTCACTGTTTTTTTGCCGATGCCCAGGATGATCGCTTGCACCCACAGAGTGCGAGCACGAGCAACAAGATGCTGACTGCAGTTCACTTAGCGGCCACCGGTGTCATTAGTAACAAGGAATTTCTAAAAGTTACATATAGTACCTTTAAATGACCAAATTATTTATGCAATAATTTATTTAAGCATTTAATTATATAATTAGTTATATATTTAGTTTCGGTCCTTAGAACCCTCCATCAGTGGAACAAGGGATGGAAGCTCCAGCTTGACGCCCTGTTTACAAGTCATCTGTTGCATTTTTGTCATAAAATGTTAACTACCTGCATCCTCTGCACCGGAGTCCTATCTAAAGTAGGCACTTATTATCCTGTGACTCTCAGAGAGCAAACAGTGACAGCATGTTATTCTGCTGTTCACTCAAAACTCCCCCCCCCCCAGAACCCCCCTCCATCTCCATCCCTCCCCTCGCCTCCCATTCTCTCCGTGTATCTCTCTCCCTCTGCTGGCTAATAATACCTCTGTTCAAGCCTGAGCATACAGGCCTTTGATGGAGCCGGCCACTCCAGGCTGCCGTGCGTCAGCCATGACGTCAATGCATCCAAACACACAGGGCTCTGTGTGGAGGAGAAGCCTGCTGTGGGTGGGTTAGCTGGGCCTGTTAGCTGCTGCCTCCCTGCCTGTAGCTTTGCTTGGGTAGCATAGCACAGTGAATGGCACAGAAAACAACAACAACAACGCATTGAATGCTGGGCAGGAGAGTGGTGGTGGTGACGGGGGTTGGGGGGGACAGCAGGAGGGACAAAGAGGACGGAGCATGAGGGAGAGGGAGGGTTGGTTTAAATTGTCTGCCATTTTCATATTGCACAAATCAGTTTTCTGTTCTTCTCATATTCAACTGCTGCTGTTTGAAATTTCATTTAATTTAAAGTCGATGACTCAGTTTCAGTTCTTCCTTAAAGGTCCAGTGGGATCTGGCGGCATCTAGTGGTGAGGTTGTAGACTGCAGTCAACAGAAGCTTCTCCCGTGTGCCAAGCGTATTGGAGAGCTACGGTGGCTGACGCGGAAACGCAAATGGCCCTCTCTAGAGCTGTTGTTGTAGCAGTAGCGTAGGTCTTTTGGAGCGGAGCCGGTGTGTACAGTGTGTGTGTATGTGGGAAGTGAATGGTGAAGCGAGAGAGAGAGAGAGCGGCAGCGAGTAACGTCATCGATTCCGGCCCAAGCAGGAAAAGTTAACAGTGTTTGTAGATATGAATGGCTCATTCTAAGGTAACGAAAACTGAACGATTCTTAATGTCAGGTGATTATACACTTAAAACATTAAAACATATTCATTAATATAATATTCCATTTCTGCCAATAGATCCCCCTAATTGTTACACACTGGTCCTTTCAGTGTTTGGATATTAATCACCAACGCTAAATATTTTTATATAGATGCCTCTAAGAAAAATAGAATGGTTACCCACATGACACCCATTTTATGATTCATTCCCCTTTTGGTCACTTGTCTTACATGATATCATAGCAGTCAGATCAAATTTAAAACATAATAGCTTGAGCATTTATTCTTTTTGCGGCAGAAAGCCAGTGGTGGATGAAGTACCTGAAAGCCACACTTTAGTAAAAGTATCTAACCATTAAATGACTTTAGTAGAAGTTAAAGTCACCTATTAGAATATAACTTGACTAAAAAAAAAGTCTTAGATATTTACTGTACTCAAGTATCAAAAGTAGGACGATCGATCGATTAAAATAGTTAATCGCAAATTAATCACAAATTTTGTCCATCCATCCATCCATCTTCAACCGCTTATCCGGGATCGGGTCGCGGGGGCAACAGCTCCAGCAGGGGACCCCAAACTTCCCTTTCCCGGGCCACATTAACCAGCTCTGACTGGGGGATCCCGAGCCGTTCCCAGGCCAGAGTAGAGATATAATCTCTCCACCTAGTCCTGGGTCTTCCCCGTGGTCTCCTCCCAGCTGGTCGTGCCTGGAACACCTCCCAAGGGAGGCGCCCAGGAGGCATCCGTGCTAGATGCCCGAACCACCTCAACTGGCTCCTTTCGACGCAATGGAGCAAGGACTCTACTCCGAGTCCCTCACGGATGACTGAGCTTCTTACCCTATCTCTAAGGGAGACGCCAGCCACCCTCCTGAGGAAACCCATTTCGGCCGCTTGCACCCGCGACCTCGTTCTTTCGGTCATGACCCAACCCTCATGACCATAGGTGAGAGTAGGAACGAAGATTGAACGGTAGATCGAGAGCTTTGCCTTCCGGCTCAGCTCTCTTTTCGTCACAACGGTGCGGTAAAGCGAATGCAATACCGCCCCTGCTGCTCCGATTCTCCGACCAATCTCACGTTCCATCGTCCCCTCACTCGCGAACAAGACCCCGAGATACTTAAACTCCTTCACTTGGGGTAAGGACTCATTCCCTACCCGGAGTAGGCAAACCACCGGTTTCCTGCTGAGAACCATGGCCTCAGATTTAGAGGTGCTGATTCTCATTTTGTATTTTGTATCTGTTCAAAATGTATCTTAAAAGGAGATTTGTCAAGTAAAAATACTCTTAATAACATGGGACCGAAGCTACGGTCTCCCCTCTGTCTTCTGGCTGCGGTCGGGGGGCTGGAGCAGGAAGAGTTAACACTGTTTAACAGACTCACTAGATAGAACTTTGCAGTTTTGGTGCTTCCGTGTAGTTTGTGTTGGAGTCTGAGTCTGAACAGCGTAGCCACACGAGAGCGCGCATGGGACATCGACCCGGGTGATTTATACATGTAATAAGATACAAACAGTACCTTTAACTATTGCCTGCCCGGTGACTATAATGACATTGATGCTGTTGATGATGATGATGATATTGATGATGATGTTGATGTTGATTAGGATATTCATATTGATGATGATATTGATGACGTTGTTGATGTTGTTAATGATGATGATGATGACAAAAAAAACAAAAAACAAATCTGCTTCTATCCACCCTGTGCATTGCCTCTGTGCGCTGGCTGTCGGCACCGATCGGACTTGAAGCCGTTGTCGGCACTTACTCACGTTGTTCCCTCCTATCTAGATCCTTGCTTGTTGTTGTACGAACTCTCAGATGTACGTCGCTTTGGACAAAAGCGTCCGCTAAATGAAATTGTAGAATTGTTGTGTAGAATGAGAGCCCCTCTCTCAACCCTTTTCTGACGAAAGAGTTCTTCAAGGATTGTTGAAAGCATGGGTGTTAAAAGATCCTCCCAGCCACAACCCTCCAAAATAGTGATCGTGAACCATGATTGTTGTGGGCTGCGCTGCACCGGGGTCAAACCATTACACAATGGAAAGGTTCTCTGTAGAACCCCCCATGAATTTACACAAACAAAACAATAAACCAGGTTCATCTGAGAAAAAGCAAGGAGCACTTTGGTGAATTCCTTTAGTGCTGCTGACCCCTGCTGTAACATGATGATGATGACATGATGGTACAGGGATGTAAATGAAAGCCGCTGGCGCTTACTCTGTGTTGTGTTGGATGACAGTGTGTCCGTCAAAAAATAACTGGTGAATCAGGAGAAGTGGCTCTGGCAGGTTGAACACAGGTTTGTGTCTTTCCTCTCAAAGGTTTTCCATGAATTCCCTCTCTCTCCAGAGTCCTATCTTCCTATTGTTCATAATATATAATAAATAAACAACCAATAAAGTCATGCAAAGTGCATTTGAAACATTATCTGTTCATAATTGCTCTAATTTTACTATTCACACAATGAACTAACCAGTTACATCAATTGCTGAGTGTCGTAATACACACGCACGCACGCACAAACACACACACACGCACACACCTACACTCAGGTCCCTGCCTCAGCAACCGCACAGTTACTAAGAGACTGATTGCAAAGAGGCAGTGTTTCCATGGCAACGCTAGTGGCTGAGTCATCTTCACTGCAGTGCGTGCTCTCATATGAGCACACATGTGTTTGTCTGTTTGTGTGTTTGGTGTTCATTCATTCATCTTCACGTAGTTTTGAATATGATCGTTAGAATTCTTAAAATCCAAACAATGGCATATTTTCAAAAATGTCTGTGGAACATTACAGTCAGGTGATAACAGCCTCAGTTTATCGTAGTGGGTATACTGTGATGACCCCCCCCCCCCCCCCACCCCCCCACAACCTTGCACACACCCGTCTCAGCCCATAAGCGCCAGCACACTCACTAATGCATACAGTACGTATTCACACATAACTGAGGACATTCCAAAAGAACAGGTAGCCTACGTGTTATCAGGATGAAACCTCCTGAAACTATTCAACATCTCTTTAACAGCCGAGGATATTTACAGCCGATGAGATTCAAATGCTCTATAGGATTATGAGCTGATATTGTATTGAGTTATGATTGAGTTATTTTTAAAATATCGCTCATGTCATGTATACAAACAATATGATCACGTGCTTCCTGCGCTGGGATGGATGAAGTTCTTGTGATCTTGAGACTGAGATATTGTAAATCATACAACACAAATTCAATCATTCCTGCAATATAAATAAAAAATAAAATCATTGTACAGTGAACTGTTGACATATAATCTTAACATAATATAAACATATAAGGTATGAAAAAATTGTTTGTTGATAGGTCAGGTCACGGTCAAACTCAAAGCCCCTCCTGTATAGGAAGCCACCATGCACCGAGCTTCATAAGACGGCTATAGGCAACGCAGTGCACAGGGTCAATTTTATGAATGGGAGTGAATGGAGGAGATGCCTTCTTAGGGGCTGATCACACCGAGACGTGACACTACAGGCGCAGCCACTTCAAAAGCACGTCGGCTAAAACAGCGGTGCTGTAGCCTACATGAAACTATCCTGACATGAGATATGAATTCCCCCTTCCCTCTCATATACTCCACAGCTCTCTCACAGTCCAACAGCTTGCTAGCTAACTAGCCCCACTACATCTACCGATGGACGTATTAAGAGAACTGGATACAGCGTTGGAGGCAGGGCCCCGTTCATTCATATGAGAGTTGCTCAGTGGTGCATGATGCCAAAATGGCTCGACTTCCGAGTGGAAAAGTACCCGGATCATCTGGCGATCTTCCGTATCCATTGGGCCCATAGAGCAGGCGCAGTAGCGTCCGCTCGGTCACGGGGTCACAACGTCACGCTGTCGTCACGGCTTGTTAACTCAGCCTCCCTCTCATTCACATGAACGGAGGAAGGAAAATAACTCTGGATTCAGCTATTAGTGCGTTTTACAACTTTTAAGACCTCATGATTTAAATAAGGATTATTAATGTTTGTACTGGGAAGTTGATTCACCTAAAAAAAAAAAGATCCGCTGAGTTACAGACGTCTCTTTCCCAATGTAAGTCTATGGGAAAAATACTAATAGGTGACCGACACGGAAGTTGTAGTACCGCCGTTTGGCCACTATGAAAATTGGCATCAACGACCGGCGCTCTTCCTGGGGGCTTGCATCTACTGGCATCAAAACAGGAGGGAAGTGGTCAAGTATTAAAGCCCGCCTCTTGCTTGATTTGATTGGCTGCCTGGGTCATGTCTCGGTGTGATCAGCCCCTTTACCTTGCAAAACGTGTTTTATTGCAGTTATATGAAAAAAGCGAGCGGCCGACCTGGCTATGTCAACAAAGCACAGAGAAGCTCTGATTCCAACACACACAGAGGGAGAGAGACTTCATTCTCTACTCAGGTAGACATTACTCCTCTATATCTTTACACAGACAATAGTTGCTGCTATATGAATACTCTAAATCCCATATAGAGCATGAAAAATAACAAAATAACTTTTCGTGAGATATCATACAAATTGTTTTATGTTCATTAATGCCAGATGTAAACAGGGCCTTAGAGTTTATGTGTGGTGGATGTGTCTGAGAGTGGTAGGCTAAATGGATGAGGGACAGATTGTTATTATTACTACACACGCACGCACACACACACACACACACACACACACACACACAGGGCATAAAGAATAATAAAGAAAAGGATGGGTTAATTGTCATGCTACATTGTAGAAGCTGCAAAGGAGTGGAAGCCCCCTCCCCCTCTATCCATTACAGGGAGTGTTCCTCTTTCTCCACTAGGAATCCCTGCATTATTAATGCTATAGTATGTGCACTATGGTGGGTGTTTCTGGGTTTTTATTAGGCTTTGCTTTGCACTTGACATTTTTACGCCTGCATTTGTTCACGTGTGCATACTGTGTTTCTGTTTTCACAAGGTAAATGCATGAATTCACTTTAAATTTCAGTATGTGTGTGAGTGTGTGTGTGTGCTTCGTACATTATATTGCAATGCCCTGCGTGTTGTGCTTGCGTGCATGCTGTCCGCGGATGCTTTGTGTGTGTCTGTGGGTGTATCTCTTTGTGCCGAAGGGGGTGGGAGGCTGAACAGGCGGGTAGGATTCTATAAATAGAAAGCTCTCCAGCTCCCTGCTTCTTTGGACTCAGAGAGAGAGAGAGAGACACACACACACACACAAAGAAAGAAATGGGGGGAGAGAGAGAGTCAGAGGCGGCTGCGCTATGCTCGCCTGGAAGATATAGAACAAACAGAGGAGGAGAGGCAGTCAGCCATACCGTCACTTCCTTATCGAGGTGATGCCCATAAGAGGGCAGACCCCCGGAAGGAGGTTTACGGCAGTGATTCCCGGACTACCCTTTAAAATGAATCAACGTCTACTTGTGACCTCATATCACAGGTTATGGCCTTAGAGTGGGCATGCGTTGTGAGCAGTTCAATGAAGAAAAATATTGAGCTAATTGATGGGCAGATCAATACAAAAAATCACTTTTTTTGGCCTGGGAATGAACAGGCCCTGGCCAAAAAGTGTAAGTGTGTTTGTAGTCAATGTACTGTAGTGTAGTTGAAGTCAATGTACTGTAGCGTAGTTGAAGTCAATGTACTGTAGTGTAGTTGAAGTCAATGTACTGTAGTGTAGTTGAAGACATTGTACTGTAGTGTGGTTGGAGTCAATGTACTATAGTATGGTTGAAGTCAATTTACTGTAGTATGGTTGAAGTCAATGTACTATAGTATGGTTGAAGTCAACATACTGTAGTATGGTTGAAGTCAATGTACTGTAGTGTAGTTGAAGTCAATGTACTGTAGTGTGGTTAAAGTCAATGTACTGTCGTGTAGTTGAAGTCAATGTACTGAAGTGTGGTTGTAATCAATGTACTGTAGTATGGTTGAAGTCAATTTACTGTAGTATGGTTGAAGTCAATGTACTATAGTATGGTTGAAGTCAACATACTGCAGTATGGTTGAAGTCAATGTACTGTAGTGTAGTTGAAGTCAATGTACTGTAGTGTAGTTGAAATCAATGTACTGTAGTGTGGTTAAAGTCAATGTACTGTAGTGTAGTTGAAGTCAATGTACTGCAGTGTGGTTGTAATCAATGTACTGTAGTGTGGTTGTAGTCAACGTACTGTAGTGTGGTTGTAATCAATGTACTGTAGTGTGGTTGAAGTCAATGTACTGTAGTGTGGTTGTAGTCAATGTACTGTAGTATGGTTGTAGTCAATGTACGGTGTCGTTTTGTGAAGTTTTTGTCTGGGATCCGGGGAGAGGCCCATAGAGAATCCATATGTACAGGGTCCAGAATTTTGTACTACACCACTGCATTTAGCCATATATTTTCAACAATAAGCCACAAAAATAAACTAAACATTTTTATTTTCAACCAAGATTCATCCCTACTGTGGAGCAGATCAATTAGAGGGCTGGAACACTGGTAATCAACATCATCAACATTTGACCCCTTCTTCTTTTTAATGGTAAATTGCAACCGGACGGAGCGTTACCACCAACATTTGACCGCAATTGTCGCCCGACAAAATATCTGCCGGCTTGTTTGCTCACTTGACAATTGTATCAAAACTGAATAATAATGAACATGATTTTACTTTTACTTCTTTACTACCTTCCCTTCCAGTGTTGTGCACTCAACTTTTTGACCGTCATGAGTACATCATCCGGGTACTCATAGTACAATGCATTTTTCCATACTTGTACATTTGTGAAGATTGTTAAATGCAAATGGTCCAAGAAAAAAAAAAGATATTTCGACCAATATTCATGATCATAATGACGATTGACAAAAAACGTGGTTTTAAAAAGTTGAATGACTGAAAGCTAAATGCTAAGCTAACAATTTTCAATGCCCAATTTTAAGTTTACATTTTAGTAACACTTTCTTTGATGCCCATGTCTATAACGCATTATAATGATACCTATGTTTTATAATCTGCTTATAGCACTGCATAATCATAGTTATAAGCACTCATACATATTTATATTGTTTTAAAACAATAATCATAACACATTATAAAGTATTTTATAATGATTTTTAAGGTAAAGTATCATATTCCTTCATAATTGCTGGTCTCTCACTGACATTTTTTTTTTGCCAGCACATGTCTATAACGCATTATAATGTAAATGTAAATACAGTTTTATTGTCAAACATTGTACACAGCACAGCACAGCACAGCACAGCACAGCACAGCACACAGTGAAATTTAGCTACTGCATTTAACCCATGTTAGCAGTGGGCAGCTAAAATATAGCGCTCGGGGTGGGGAGCAGTTTTAGGGTGTCGGTGCCTTGCTCCAGGGCACCTCGGCAGTGCCCAGGAGGCAAACTGGCACCACGACTGCTATGCTAATGCATAGCCTACTTATATTATGTCATATTATTTTATTACACAGCTTTGTTGTATACTCAATTCTTATTGGTCAATTACAGCATTCTTTGGTTGCGAGCAGATTTTATTTTTTGGGGTGGAATAAAATAATTTTTAAAAACCTTTTTTAAATCAATATTTTGTGTCAAATTATTAATTTCTTTATCAAGTAGCTCTTTAATAAGCGGGATAATGTACCGTCGGGGTTCATGGGTAATGTGCAATATATGTTGTTTGTGGTTTACATTGTTATGTGTTTTTTCTGTTTACATTTGGATTGTTGTTTGTTTTTAATGTTTCTAATTATTGATACTGCTTTGGAGGCAGCTGATGGTGTGCAGTCCAAGACAAATGTCCCCAAGGGAACAATAAAGTGTATTGTATCGTATCGTATTGTATCGTACCGTACCGTACCGTACCGTACCGTACCGTACCGTATCGTATCGTATTGTACCGTATCGCATCGCATCGCATCGCATCGCATCGCACCGTACCGTACCGCACCGTACCGCATCGTACCGCACCGTACCGTACCGTACCGTATCGCATCGTATTGTACCGTATCGTACCGTATCGTATCGTAACCTGTACATAATGCATATAGTGTATATGAGTATAACGCATTATAAAAAGATTATAATGTACTACAATATGGAAATTATAATACATTGTGATCCTTGCATAAAATAAAAACAGTCAATGCAGCAATTATCTCAGTGTTCAGAAGAGTGGCCCTATACATTTAACCCCTAATAAGAGCATCCCCCCACCCCTCCATCACACAGTTGCACAGACAAACACACGCACACACACATGCACGCAGGTACAGCAGGTAGTTGTGTGTGTGTGTGTGTGTGTGTGTGTGTGTGTGTGTGTGTGTGTGTGTGTGTGTGTGTGCTGGGCTGCAGACAATCAGGAGCTGCTGCTGCTCAGGTTACATAAGAAACAGACAGAGCGGCTCTGTGCACAGCGCTGCTCCAGCTGCCCCATCCTCTCTCCTCTCCTCTCCTCTCTCCTATCTCCTCTCCTCTCCTCTCCTATCTCTTTAAATGAGACAGAGCTGCTCCGCTCCGTTCTGCGCGCGCGCGCGTGTACGTGTGTGTGTGTGTGTGTAGGAGAAATCCGGAGACAGAGAGGGCCACTCTGTTGTGGAGGAGGACTAGGCGATCGGAAACACAACAGAGAGGATATTCCGCTTCGATTCGCTTGTCTTTGCAGAGGAGGCTGAGCATCGGTCCTCCCTGCTCCCTGCTCCCTGCGGTCGGTCGGTCGGTTGACTGCTGCTGGTTGTGGACCCCGGGGTGCTCTTCTTCTTCTTCAGTCTCTATGGGCTCGGTAGGCGCATCTTCCGCCTCCCGATAGGAACATCACGGGCACGGCTGCTGCCTTCTCCATCACTATTTATTTATTTCACCTCTCTCTCTCTGCGCCGCAACGTTGGGACGATAAACGGGATCGAGAGGCAGCGACAACAACAGCGCGCACGATCATGGATTAATGCCCCAAGTGAATTATCATCAGAGAGGTAAGGGATGCTGCGAGGAAAGAAAAGGGCCGGACGAGGAGGATGCGTGCATGGGTGCAGGGAATGTGTGTGTGTGTGTGTGTGTGTGTGTAGCAGGTCTGTGTGCTTGTGATGGATGATGGAGGCTGCTGGGTGATGGCAGCAGCAGCAGCAGCATCCGCAGTCTCCTCCGCTCCACTCGAGGCCGGAGGAGACTGCGGAGGGATCGGGGCTGACGGTGTGAGCTGGATTGAGCTGGAGGAGCCAGCTCTTTGTGTGCACGGTGGTGGTGGTGATGGAGATGGTGGTGATGGTGGTGGTGGTGGTGTAGCGGGGCCTTTGGGAGACTAGAAGCTGATCAGCCGCATCGAGCTGCGTATTATTAACAAACACAATGACGTCAGCGTCTCTCAGTGACGCAACCCTCGTTCGTTCTCATTTGTGCAGCGATGTGATTTCTTTTTCAAGTCTTTTTTTTCTTCTTCCTACCAGGTGTCTCTTGTGTGTTTTGCTGCTTGTCGTGGTGGTTCCACCCCTGCTGCTCTGTCAGCTGTTCTTCAGTCTCTGTGTGTGTGTGTGTGTGCTCCATGGCACGTGAAAGAGTACAGGCCTATAGTTAATCATGTTGACTTCACCAATCAACATATTATAATCATCCCTCCCTCCCCCTTTTCCTTAAGCAACGTTAAAGCTGGACACATTTGTATTATGAGTTTATTTTGTGATTTAGTGTAGATCTGAACAGTGTTTGGCTGGAAGTTTGTTATGACTGACCCATGACTGGTGGTGGTGGTGTGTGCATGTGTGTGTGTGTTACACTTCCCATAATGCAACTGGATAATGTTTATCGTCAGATCCATGGTCTCCTCTCTCCAAGCCCAAGCCGAGATAACCCGGATGGCACCAATATGACATCATCAGGGTTCTTTTCTCCTCCAAGATGACGGCCGACCGGTGCGGTTGATACAGTGAGCTCCAGAACAAAAAAAGTTGTTCCACGTTGTCGACTGGAGTTGTGCATAGAGCAGGTGGTGTGCTCTGTGATAATGCAGTTTGACCATGCAGAGCTGCGGTTGGAAAAGTAATTTTTTTGCTTATAGGACGGTTCCTAACGGAGTGAAACGACCCGGATGTATCCGACACCCCCTTTCACACCCAGGACTCAACCAGGAATGAACCAGGGTCGACTGTGTGTCTGAAAGGGTTAACCCTTAATTTTATGTTTTTGCACACATTGATGATGCCACTATCATCTCCTCTCTCACCCGGGTTGACTGGCCTTGGTTGAATTGATAAAAGGAGGGTTGAACCAGGGTAGATTAACAGTGGTCCAACCCTGGTCATTGGTGTGAAAGGGGTATAAGTAGCAGCCATAATAAGAGCTGTTTGAATTCTCTAGATGCTAAGGAAAGGTGCTACACTGCTTCCTTTATTATCTCCTTTAGCATAGGATACACTGGACCATTACAAATACAGACCTGTGGAAACAAACAAACCAGGAGCAAATCAACAAAGAAATCAAAAGGAGAAAGTGGAGATGGATCGGGCATACACTCAGAAAACAAGAAACAAACATAACAAGACAATCTCTGGACTACAACCCACAAGGAAAGAGGAAGCCAGGGAGACCAAAAAACAACTGGAGACGGTCTATGCTTGACGAGTTAAACAAGATCGGGACCTCCTGGCAAGAAGCAAAGACCACTGCACAGAAGAGAGTGAGGTGGAGATCCATGGTGGACGCCCTATGCTCCCAAGGGGGCCAAGAGGACTAAGAAGAAGAAGACACTGGACCATCCTTTACCAAAGGAAAGGAGATAACGCCGCCCCACAATTCCTTGCGGCCGCAACTTTTAAAGCGATGCACCATTCGGCCATTCGGCGATGCACCATTCGGCCAACGAACGATGTGCTTATCTTGCATAATATTTTCAAACAGTCATATACTAATTGGGATTCATGTTGATGAATATGAGCGGACAGTGAAAACCATTTCGTTTCACTTTATTTCTAGTTATTTATTTCTGAAAAGTAACAAATAAAACAATAACAAATAAAAAGAACAGTAAACATAAGGCAAACAAATAATCAACATAAATAAATATTACGTCCGAAAAGGAGTAGGATGAAATATACATTGAATGGTTCAACTCCTTCACAATAAATCAAAAGATAACCCAATATTTATCATATAAACTTGTTGTTGTAGCCTGTAGGTTATTCCTTTGCATATTTCAATTCCAACCTTGGTAATGAAGTGATATTTTTCACCGGTTGTCCACATTAGGTCAGATAATCTTTTATTTAGGGATGTAAATAATTAACCGTTTAACCGACATTAAGCATTTTAACCGATTAACACTATCGGTACAAACGGTTAAAAGAAATGTCTCGTCAGTTTCAGGAGAATAGCTGGTCCACCCTTAAGAGCCCGTCTTTAGCGGCGTTACAGATACAGGAAGTCGGCTCCCGTCTATAGCGCGCTTGAGCGGAAGAGTTGTAGCCTCGTAGCATTTATTCACCGACAAATAAACTGTACACACACTGTCTGCTACAGCTACGTTCACAGCTAGAGCGCAACCAACAAAACCCACATTCACTGAAGTTACGCCGCGCTGACGGAGCGTATGTGTGTGTGGCTACAGCGGGCACGGAGCCACCGGCAACGCTAGCAGCTGCTAACGTAGCACAAACACACACACTGTTTGTCGGACAATCGCTATCGTTTTTCCGGGCAGACAGAGTGTCGTTACGCCGGGCAGACACACAGCAGACAACCTGATAAACTAAACTAAAACTGCTGTGGATACTTTTACTGGGAAAGTGGCTGCCTGCTAAGTTAACGCTCCCAGACGGTGAATTAGAGACAGTGAACGCAGCATACGCTCCCGTACGGTGAAATGGAGACAGTGAACGCAGCATACGCTCCCGTACCGTGAGCTGGGGACTCAGTTGTCTGTTGTGCTCATACACTGTAGCTGGCGCACCGCTGCATGCGAGGCACTAATCTTGTCGGTTAACGGTTAATAATCGGTTAAAGAGGGTCGGTTATCGGTTGACATTTTTCAAAATTAGCATCCCTACCTTTATTATCTGTTGATGTAAAGTGTTCCAGCAGCAGGAAGACCTGTGGTATCTCTCTTTCACACACCGCGGGTGAAGCAGCCTGTCACTGAAGGAGCTATTTAACAACCCACGGGGGGAAATAGCGCCTTTTGTAGTCCGTCTTCGGAACATTGTAGTTTCACCACGGCAGACTCACGTCACTAACATCCGCCGTTGTCGCATCATAATTACGGAGCCTATAGTGAAAGTGCAGTCTGATTCTCTCAACACCACGGTTGTCTTTTCCTAAGTCCTTATGAATTCTTCTTCTCAGCTTTCCTTGACCTCATGACGTTTTCCATCGAGGTCGAGGAAAAGTGGTTAGGAAAAGATAATTTTTTTGACTTTTCGACCGCAGCCAGTGGTGGGAAAGTCAGGGTTAGACTGGGAACAAAATTCAGCCCTGGCAACAGCACACATAGGCCTGCACACAATCACCGCCAACAGCACAGGAACTAAGACATACACTCAGCTGCATCTCAGCAGGAGTTTCAGTCCAGGAATACTCAACAGTATAATTACTAGAAATAAAATCACCCAAGGCTTTATACTGGGGGGACGGACGGACACACATCCCCTCAAAATTCAAATATGGTCAAAATGTCCCGCCCAATATATATAAATATATATAAATATAAATAGCTTTTTTTAAAATAATAACACCATTGTTTAGGTTTCAATGTCCTGATCTGAAGTTGGACAAGGTCTGGACCCATGTCAGATGTGGGTAATGGTGTGGTCATCATGTGCCCTTGCCCATGTGTAAATCCAAGCTCCAAATATTGCTTGGGAAGAGGTCTGGAATATTGGGATGCTTTTTATTAAGGCACAGGAATTTTCAAGTAGTACTGGGCTGTAAGACTCATTAGAGTTAGGTATCTTTTCATCATTTAAAAATGAATATTACAAGACACACAGACTTAAACTGTTTATTAGTTGTTTTACCCTGATCAAGAAGCATGTGAGTAGTAGGCCTTGTAATGTTTGTGAAGGTTCTCAGTCATCCAGGTCATGGTATCCGAGTAAGGGTTAAATCAGCAGCCAGAACTGAAGAAGCTTCTTGGATGAGCATTGAAACGTCTTCAAGAATCTAAACCAAGTCCAGTTGCTGCTGATTAAACCCTTACTTCGGCCTTGTAATGCTAAACATAACAGTTGAACCTTTCGTGTAACATTACTCAAATTATCTCGGATTTTTGTTTCATAATGCTTTAAAATGGGGGGAGTTTAGGGGGGAGACTCCCGCTGATCATAGAGTTGTTATTTTTCAGCCTCTGATGTCAGTAGTTACTGTATGGTCCTCGGCCATGGCGTGGGCCAGCCTGATCCTTAGAGCAGGGAGCGGAGTGCTGCCTGTCAGACTGGGCAAGTCTAATACTTTCAATGCTGAGGGGGGGGGATACGAGCGGGCCCTCCCAATTTAGACTGATCCCAGTTTTTGTTGAAATCTGATTGGCTCAGTCATCGTGATCGTGATGAACTGTGACTCATGCTCGCCTGGCCGGTCTTGTTTTGTGGTACAGCATTAGCAGTGCTTCTGCTAACTATCACTGCTGCAGCTAGCAGCTTTTTGCGTGGCACTGGCATCATCGATGGTAACAGCGTTATTGTTATTATAATAAATGTGTCATCTTAAAACATTTTGCAGCATCAGCCTCGATATTTTTTTCTTTTTCTCTATAATCTTTTCTGCTCCACCGTTTCACTTTTTTATACCTCGTCACCAGCGACAGCCGTGGCCAGAGGCATGTTTTTAGGTTGTCCGTGCGTCCGTCTGTCCGTACGGACCATACTTGTGAATGCGATACCTCAGGAACGCCTGGAGGGGATTTCATCAAATTTGGCACAAACATCCGCTTGAACACATCGATGAACTGATTCGATTTTAGTGGTCAAAGGTCAAAAGACAAGGTCAAAGTCACTGTGACCTCACGTCCCTCCCATTCTCATGAACGTGATATCTCATGATCCCCTGCAGGGAGACTCTTCAAATTTGCCACAAACGTCCACTTGGACTCAAGGATGAACTGATTTGATTTTGGTGGTCAAAGGTTTGTGACCTCACAAAACATGTTTTTGGCCATAACTCAAGAATTCATATGCTAATTCTGACGATTTCACACAAATGTCTAACAGGATAAAATGATGACGTGATGACATTTTGGACAGACATGGATGTAAACTGCAACTTGAGTGGTTAGCGGAGGCATACAACCACGAGGCGGTAATTCCAGTTTTTTCCCACATTGCAGGTGGTGGCCCCGCAGCCCACGAGGTGGGCCGGCCCATCTGCCATTTTCTAGAATTGCCAGATTAGCAGTCCGAGCCTGGGTAGAAGCAGCCAGAAAGCAGAGAAAGCATGCCGGTTTTAGTAGACCAGACACATTGATGGGAAGAATATAACAAACAGCTTCAGCCTAGTTACAAATAAAGTTCAAGCGCTACTGTGCTACTAAGACCTGGTTAAGAGAGGAACTGGAAATAACTTGGGTTGTCTTTAAATCCCTCGTGACCCTAAGAGGAATCTTAAATGTTAGCTTAAACAACCCTGCCCCAAATAAGAGCACAGGAAATTTTCCTGGAAGAATGTCCACTGGATTGTCCACAAGATTTGTCACCTCAAAAACAGTCTTCCTTAATGCAACCAAGTAATCCAACGAAAAAAGGTTCAATGCCCTCCCACACATATAAACCTGGAAAAAGCATTGCATTGCAAAAACAAAAAACTCCAAAAAGGAATCAAACTCACCGAATGTCGGGTTGGGAAAAAAAAGAGAATCTGGCCTTGGCTTGGTTTGTTGCTCAATCTTTATGGTCCTCAGTACACATTGGTTTCCCTGCTGTCTACGGTGGGTCCCTGCTGATACCACCCCTTTCCATTCGGACCTCTTTTTTTAGAGGGGTAGGGGACAGGGGATGTTTAAGGGGTGGATAGTCAGCAGTAGATGTCACATAGAAGTGGTGTACATCATCTGAAAGCTGGGAACCTGAAGATTAATTTGAGATGCAGCTCAGCACTGTGTGTCAAGTTGTTCTAGTCATAAATTATAAATAAATAAATAAATAAATAAATAAATAAATAAATAAATAAATAAATAAATAAATAGTGAAAGTATACAAGGGCTTAGAACATTATGATAGAAGTATGTGATGGTCATCTCCATGCTCTATTATGTCTCATAAGTTGTTGCAGCAATTTTTGGGTTGATACCATTTGTTACACAGATTTGGTGCTAAATTTACAATTTCTTTACCATTTGAGAATTGATAAAAATGATCAATAATCCCTCCAAAATACCACATTAATACACCAAGACCTTGAGGAACACCATAGAAACAGTCATGGTGGGATTTGGGATCAAAAAACTTTTGACATTTGCAGATTTCTGCAAGAATCACATTTTTCGGCGATTGAATGGCGAGCACATCTGTTCTGGAAACTGCTCAGAAACCCCCTTATTGTCATTCTAACTAGGAAAGCCATCCATCCTCTGAATACTCTAGGTATGTAGTTTGGGTCTGTAAAGTTTCATGAGGCTGTGATCATCCTAGAGGTCACCACAGGTCATTTTATACAGGGAGGCCAAGTTTAAAAAAAATGCTCTCACTACATTGAAATGGCTCCTATGGGGACTAACATCATCACACATGAATACAGTTGGGCTCATTGGATCCACAAGAGTTTCAGCTTTACAGTGATACCCAGTTAATGTAATTCTAAGACTGTTTAGGGACGTCAGCGAGTTAGGAGTTAGCATCTCTCCTCACAAACAAAACAAAAATAGAGAAACTGTCTCCAAGGTTTAACAAAAGGTACTCTGACTTGACCCACAGAGGTGTTGACCAACAGTTAAAATTTCAGGTTCAGTTCTGGGATACATTTTAAATGGAAGGCTACCTGTAGTTTAGGTTAACTGATGAATGTGCTTTTCATAGTCTCTGCTATTTTAGATAGCAATTTATTTTTAGTTTTGCTTTATTTTCCTTTGATTTTATCACTCAATTTAAGTTTGATGCATTCAATTTATGGAGTCTTATATACAGTATGTATGGAGTCTTGAGATTTCAATGGAGGGATGCTATATTATCTTGATCTTAAAGGTCCCATATTGTAAAAAGACATGGAAATATTTTCACGTCTTTTATATTATAAAGCAGGATTAAGTGCTTTATGAATACTGTTAAACTATCAAAACACTCAATATATGGAGAAATACACACAGCCCGTATTCAGAAATTGTTCGTTTGAAACAAGCCGTTAGGATTTCTGTCCATTTGTGATGTCACAAATATACGATATTTAGACCATTACACGGTTTTAAACGTAAACATTCTAAATGTGTCCCAGTTTATTTCCTGTGGCAGTGTATGTAAATAGTATCAGCTGACAGGAAGTAAGCATGGACCCAAGCTGTTGCCTAGCAATGCAATTCCATTGCAATTCCGTTGAAATGCACTAAAACGGACCGTTTCAGACAGAGGTATATTCAAGCAGACAGTATGAGGAAAATAAAGTTTTTTTTTTAACATTACAGCATGTAAACATGTTCTAGTAGAAACACAAAATACAAGTATGAACCTGAAAATGAGCACGATATGGGACCTTTAAAGGGGAACTATGTCAAAATTCATACACTATGGTCTAAGACAGTCCAAAAAAAATATTAGTAAACATGAACAACTCCCTCCCAAATCCCTAAACTAGAGCGCTAAAACTCAAACTTGTGATGTCGTAGGGTATAAGTGTGGAGCTGCTCCATAGCCAGCGAACAGGGAGAGATGTTCTAGACGACACAGAGAGCACCCAGGGGAATGTTCTGTGCATATGGGAACATTTTCTGTTTCACAACTGAGAACAGGACAATAGAATAAAGCTCATTTGGGTATAAAAAAAAGGCAAACAAAATCAGTCTCCCATTCATTGTCTGTGGAGCAGCTGCAGACTTTATACCATACGACATCACAAGTTTGAGACCTACTTCTCTGGTTTCTGGCTTTGAGAGAGAGAGAATAGCTCATGTTCACAAATGTTATTGAACTCTCCTAGGCCATAGAAATAACATATTGGAATTCTTCATGTAGGTGGTGTTCCCCTTAAAATCGCTTCTCTCTGCAAATATAAAACCTCAAAAACAAGAGTCATAATCCACATTGTTTGCAGTTGGAGGTCTCCTGTCAACAGTTTTACAGACATCTCTTTTATAATGGTGGTCTAGGTGGAAAATGCTTTTTGGGCCACAGGGGGATTTTTGCTGCAATACCGCGAGTAGCCACTGGAAAGAATTGGAAGCAAGGCTGAGTGGCGGCACCCTATCCACGTTTTATTTTATATCCATGTCCTTAACACAGACCCGGAAACGCTGACCTATCAGAGCTGTATGGGGTCAGATCAGTCTCAATATTCACAAATGCACACAAGGATTCACAAATGTATTTTGTGATTTATATATAAATGACTCTCTCCACAAAAAAAGTTATCGTTGTATATAAATGTAAAAAAAAAAAAAAATCCACATAAAAAAACAAGGTTCACAAATATATTTCTGATGCACGCACAAATATTTCTCGTTCCAAATACATGTGATAGAAATCCACACATATATGTATTTAAAAGTATTTGCAAGTTTCATCAAAAACACATTTGGATATTGTTACATTTATATACAAACTGTTGAACTTGCATTTACAAACTGCGTATCATGTATGAACTTCACTGCATTTGTGTGTGGGTTTTATGAGACTCCCCTGACGTGCACCGATCCACGAACAGGGAATTATCTGTAGCCAATCAGATGCCTCCCTCCTTTTCAGCCAATCACATGAGCGTGTCCCCACGAGGGTATGATTTACATCATGCACGGGTTTGAACGCCAACATGGAAAGTAGTCGGACAGCTGGCTTTGGTGAAGTGGTCCAAACGTTAAGCTAAGTGTTTAAACAATCTAACGTGGGCAGATACGTCTGTAGAGATCCCCGAAATAATCCAAACGAAGGGATACAGCAACTGGATTGAAGGTTTCATCCATGATGTTGAAGAAGAGACCACCGGCACCTGCCGTGTTGCTATTTGACAGCTGGCTAATGTTAACGCTAGCTAATGTTGGCTAATGCAACCATAGAGCTGACTTTTTCGGGAGGGGGGGGGGCTTAAAGTAATGTAATGTAAACATGTTGTAGTAGAAAATTAAAATACATGCATGGACCTGAAAATGAGCATATGTGACCTTTAAATGTATTGATTGTAATATTTATGGACAGATGGAACTGTGATGGTGGGCTTTTGAGTTCTGAAATTACTGAAGCCATACATTTGATGAAAATAAGGAAATCCCTAGGAAGTGATGGACTAACAGTAGAATTGTATCTTTGTCAAGATGTCAATAATATATATTTAAAATATTAGGTTGTCTAAAGTTTCTAATGGAGCGTTTCTCTCAAAGTTAGTCTCTCAACAAACTAACGCCGGCGAAAACATAACCTCCTAGCCTTCGACTTTGGTGGAGGTAATAAATTATTTTCAAAATGTTGCATAATAATTTCACTACTGTAAGTCAGAATCAGTACTTTTTGATGAGATATACAGACATTTATTTTTAATAAAACTAGGAATTTTGTTACAGTTGAGGTGAAAGACATTATAATTAATAGTTAGTAGTAGTAGTAGTAGAGGGTCTGAATACGATACACATATTTCAACATTATACATAATACTCCTTTCTTCAAGAAATCCAATTTCATGCTTTTTACATCCTCACCCACACAAACATATACTGTACATACTTATCACTATTACTGGACAACCATCTCAATGTGGATTTACTCAAACCTAGGTCTATAAGGATACCTCGTCTCAGAGTCTTGCAGTTGTATCCACTTATAGTCCTGTATCTATAAGTCCATGCAACAGGTAGTGAGTGGATATGGGAAACACTCCTCATTCATCCCAGTGGGAATGAGGGAATCAAAGATGTGTAGTAGGCGAGATTGGAGCAAATATGATTAAAAAAAGTTATTTTTATAAAACGGTTGCTATATCGTGACAGTAGTACATGAAACAGGTAACCTGAAAAAAAACCTCATGTGCCTCTGTGTCTTCCGGTGTCCTCCAGTGTCCTCCGGTGCTCCTAACGGCATCTTCAAGATTTCATAGACCGGAGGAAAACAAGCAGTAAGAGCTGATCTGAGGTCTGCTCTCCAGCTGCTGTCTATGAGAGCCGACTGCCAATCACTCGCAAACTCTGATCAAACTGTCAAACTAGGCAGCGCAGATCAAATATGAATCAATATTATGTTACGGAAATGCCTATTTCTCTCCTCAGATGTTTTCAGAATCATCTTGTAGTGTACGGTTTAGCTGTAAAATGAGAAAGTTTGTGACGCCGCCGCCATTGTGAAATCTGGTGAAGGAACGCCAAGTTCTGGTCACACGACTGGAGCACAGCCAATTGGAACGCTCTCTCAATGAAATGACCTGTGATTGGTCAAAGTCTCCCGTCACAGGCTAGATTTTCTATAGCCTGAAAACAGAGTGATCTCAGATCACTTGAATTACAATATGCTGAAAGGTTATTATGGAATTTTTGCCCAATGATGTCAAAAATATACTGCCTACTGAAGCTTTAATGTGGCCCAGGACACATTCACTACACACTGCTAAAAGAATGTGGCCACATGTGGCCCAGACCACCTTTGAATGTGGTCCGAAAGATCTGATGTCAATGCGTCCTCATTGCGTCTTGAGTGCGTTCACACCTGTACTTAGAGTTGTCCACTTGTGATCGGATCACTGAGGACGCATGTTAATACCAGGTCTGAACAGGGCCATAGAGACAGACAACCATTATGCCCACATTCACACCTACAGGCAAATCAGAGTCAACAATTAACCTGCATGTCTTTGGACTGTAGGAGGAAACCGGAGAACCCTAACACAGGGAGAACATGCAAACTACACACAGAAGGCCCCAAAGCCGGGTTTGAACCTGCGACCCTCATGCCGTGAGACGACAGGATAATCAATTCACCAATCCGAAGTCTGGTGTTGACATCAAGGTCAGGGGCAGAATCACATGTAACACTGAGTTTGTGGTCTACCTGGTAAAATGCCCATGTCATTTGTATTATGTTGGGAAAATCTGTGAACACAAGTATCGGATACACTTCCTTGATTCCCTCACTCACACATTTGTTTTTTCTTGTTTTCTCCTATCTATTCTATATAGAATTTACATCATGTGACTGTGAATGGTTGCGGCCATCTATAATTAACCCCACCTGTGTATATTGATTTTGAAATTGCCAGAACACATGCTGAAGAAGGGCATCTTGCCTGAAAAGGTCTGTGTGGCAATATAAAAAAGTCAAATTGGAGTGCTCTCCTAGTTTCTTTTTTAAAAACATAATGAGGAGGCTTTATGTTTTCGGGTCGTCCGTCCGGTCCGTTCTTGTGAACGTGATATCTCTCGTTCAAATTTGGCACAAATGTCCACTTGGACTCAAGGATGAACTGATTCGATTTTGGTGGTCAAAGGCCAAAGGTCAATGGTCACTGTGACCTCACAAAACACGTTTTTGGCCATAACTTAAGAATTCATCTGCTAATTATGACAATTTCACACAAATGTCTTACAGGATAAAATGATGACGTTTTGGACAGATGTGGATGTAAACTGACACTTGACTGATTGGTGGAGGTGTGCCACCACGAGGAGTTAATACTAGTTCTATTATCTACATTAAGGATCCAGCACCCTGTCTTCTTTAATCGTGAGTTGAGCGAGGGGTGGCTGTGGTTTCAGCGGGTCGTTCACTAAGCGGAAGATCCCGGTTCAATTCCCGGCTCCTCCAGTCCGCATGTCGAAGTGTCCTTGGGCAAGACACTGAACCCGTAACTGCTCCTAAAGGCTGTGTGAATGAGTATTTAGTTTAGATCCTGATGGGCAGGTTGGCACCTCGCATGGCAGCCTCTGCCATCAGTGTATGAATGTGTGTGTGACTGCTGATATGCTGGTACGTCTTCCACCACACTATGTGAAGTACTTTCATAGAGTGTTATCATAGATTATTACATTTTTCATTTTTTATCATTAACAAATACATGTCTGAACTCTTTAATGGTGTAGTTTGTTGTCAGTGTGGAGCCAATTTTTGATATTTTGCATACTATTGGGTAGATTAGTATAGGGGTGGAACGGTTCACAAAATTCACGGTTGGGTTCATATCACGGGTTTTGGGGTCACGGTTTACGGTTCGGTTTGCTACATTTATGTTACAGCGAGGAGGTCATGTTCTGATTTCAACATGCTTTTCATTTATTTGGCAAAAATAAGTTAATAAATGTTTGCCTTAAAAAAAGTATGGCTTACATAAGGAACATAAACACTTATTTTTTGTCAAATCTTAACTGAAAGAATAGGTCTTCTACAGTCATTAGAGCCAACAAAATGCAGCTTTGTTATTTTCATATAAATATATGATTTAATTATAGACTAAAGCCATCAACATAAATTGAAGCATAAGCTCAACCAGAACTATACTAAAAAAAAAAAAGAACATTATAACATGTCTCAATTCCCTGATTAACAGCTCTTAATTGAAAGATTCGTTTTTCCACTCACAAAGTGCAGTATTTGGAGGAATACGGTTGGATTTCTGTGTCACTGTGTTATTTAAAAATAATTAATGAATATGAAACACATTACAGGGATTGTGCTGCTGGAATTACTGTGTTGTTTAAGTGTCAGCGAGAGAGAATATTAAAGCGCGGCTCAAGTAACGTTACATTAATCATATGCTAAAGTCCAGCGTCCTCCACGACTGCATAAGGCTGCATATCTTTCACTATAAACCTCCCCAATGCTTTAGTTGTGTTTTTTACCCTGTCTGAATCTGCATGTAGAGGTTGTTTAAATGCTGCTGGGAGGAGTTGCACACATGTGCTCACACAGTCGCCGTTTTATCCACCACTTTTTTTCGTCATTTTCATAACAATGGTGACAATAAACGGGGAGCCTAACTTTGCATGAAAAAAATACACAATCGGCCTCATAACTTAATTCAAATGAACCGAACAATTCATACACGTAACAATTTGGGAAACTCTTGCGAGATGCTTAAGGTTAGGCATTAACCTTGAATAGTTAAAGGGATAGTTTGGGGTGTTTTGAAGTGGGGTTGTATGAGGTACTTATCCATAGAAGGTGTGTTACTTGGAGTAGATGACGGTTGGTGTGCTCCCAGTTTGGAGAAACAGACAGGAGTAAAGACACCAGAGCAAAGCAATACAGTGCTGTGGACGGTGACGGCAGAAAAACGTATTTAGCCACCTAAAAGAAAGGCTCACCTAAAAAAAAATCAATATTTGTGTAAGTGTACACTATATTTACAATATTTTCACTGTTTTATCTTGCCGTCAGACAGCCCTTTCCTTCTCCTTTCCGACAGGGAACTGAACTGAAAGTGAAACTTATCTACGCTCTCTCCAAAGCCAGCAGGCTCAGATGACAAAAACAGTATAGATACTGTATGTTCCACTTTCAGTTCAGTTCACCGTTGAAAAATATTCTAAATATAGTGTACTCTTAAATGGATACCGTTTTAAAGGGAGGCTTTGTTTTAGGTGGCTAAAATACATGTTACTGCCGTCTCCGTCCACAGCAGCACATTGCTTTGCTCCGGTGTCGGTACTCCTGTCTGTTTCTCGATGCTGGAGGCACGCCGACCGTTATCTACTGTAAGTAATACACCCACTATGGATAAGTACCTCACACAACCCCACTTAAAAACACCACAACTATCCCTTTAAGGTTAAGTATTGACCTTGAATGGTTAATGTTAGGATAGGTCGTTGCCAGACTAACTTTAGGAAGCTAGCGTTAGGTGGCTAACAATGAAAATAAACCTATCAAGATCTGAAACAATTTTAAAAAGACTGAACTTGCCTGGCATTTGTCCTGCTGTCCTTCATGAGACCACCAGTAAAATTCCTTTCACTGACCTTTATACTTGACCTGCACTGCTTTTTTGAATAAGAAAAGAGATAATTCATCCTAAAACAAGAAATGACTGCCGTAAAAATGTCATAGAACACAGATAGAACCTTATAATTCCAATGTGGCCATATACGTATCTAGCTGTATGTCATTTCTGTATGTTTATTGCAGTAATAAAGAAAAGACAAATCTCCACCAGGGCCACAGAAGACATTATACAACTGATTTACTGACTGGTGAAGTGACTTGTTAAAGTGGTGTACTGCGCTTTTAACTTTTCCTTCAGGTATTTTTAAAGTTGAACGAACATTTTCTCCCACACTTTATGACACTGCATTGAGAATCTGTTGCTTGCGGAGTAAAATAACTCAATATTGCTCATAATTTTGAGCATTTTATATGTTTTTATTTGCACGATTCCATTGAAAACAACCACAAATGTATCCCCCAGGGAATCAGATGTTGGGTTTATTTTTACTCAAACCTACTGAAAATGTTGCCATTGGATGACGTTTGGCAGAATTGTCTAATATCAACCTCCTTTTTCTGGCCATATGGTCGGATTGTCCAGAGTGAAACGGGAAATTAGTTGATTTTTTTTTAGTAATTTGGCTGAACTGACTCTTGAGGCATAATCTTTGTTTAGTGATTGTGTTTTAGAATTATAATGTCAATGTGTGAGCACAGTAAATGACCAAAAAGAAAGAAAAAAAACAACCCACCGGTGGGTCAATGTGGATGGTGTCTGCCAGTGAAACAAACAAGGAAGGAGTGGCAGCAGAGGTCTACATCTGCTTCCACCGCTTATCCTTTCTGGTCAATAAACAACCTCGCTGACATGATCCAAGCCTACGCAAAGTACCGGTCTGGGTTTCATAAAGCATCAGTGTTGTGTTCTTGCTGAATCTTGATTGAATTCCTCAGCACTGTCCTGTCTGTGAGATTGATTGATTGATTGATTGATTGATTCTGGTGATCAATGTTTAGTTTAGTTGGTGGTAGAAAGCTTATTAGTTAACACAACCAATTGCTTACTCAGATCACAATGTTGAAACCACATTATGATCTGAGTTAGCACACTCTGATCATTTGGTCATGTGAAAGATAAAGCTTGTTTGGATTGTGCTGTGTGGGAGGAGTTTCATCCTGATTCAATAGATAAAATAACAACAGTAATTACTGGTACAATACATCTCTTTTCCTTGTGTGAGATTAATATATTTTTGTACATGGTCCCTGACAAATAAAGGTAACAAGATGTACGAATCTAAGAAGTACTTAGATGATCCAAAACACAGGAAAAAAGAAGGGGGACATTGAAAAAGACAAGCACACACTCACACTCACATACACATTTAGATATGGTATGATAATGATAATGATAATGATAATAACAATAAAAGTTCCTCAGCTCATTTGAGTGGTTAATTGGTAATTGGCTAATTGGTAATCCATTGGTAATTGGCCAATTGGTAATTGGCTCGTTTAATTTGTCTGCTAGTAGGGATGTTAAAGGTCCCATATCATGTTCATTTTCAGATTCATACTTGTATTTTGTGGTTCTACTAGAACATGTTCACATGCTGTAATGTTAAAAAAAACACTTTATTTTCCTCATACTGTCTGCCTGAATATACCTGTATTTACTCTCTGTCTGAAACGCTCCGTTTTAATGCATTTCAACGGAATTGCAATGGAATTACGTTGCTAGGCTACAGCTTGGGTCCATGTTTACTTCCTGTCAGCTGATGTTATTTACATACACTGCAACAGGAAATAAACTGGGACACATTTAGAATGTTTACATTTAAAACGGTGTAATGGCCAAAAATTGTATATTTGTGACATCACAAATGGACAGAAATCCTAACGGCTTGTTTCAAACGCACAATTTCTGAAATTTCTGTGTGTATTTCTGTGTATTTGATAGTTTACTAGTATTTATATAGCACTTAAACCTGCTTTATAATATAAAAGACATGAAAATCTCACTTTTTACAATTTGGGACCTTTAATAATTAACCGTTTAGCCGTTAGCCGACAATAAGAATTTTGAGCGGTTAATGCTAGTTAGACGGTTAAAAGAAATATAAAAAAAAGAAAAGAAAAGAAAAAGCTGAGAGTAGCTCGTGACTTAAAGGATAATAGCCATTCCACCTTAAAGGTCATTCCACCTTAAGTGAGCCTGGGGCGAAGTTATCGCTAACTTCGGGGCTAGCCGCCTTCACTTTAATCAGCAGGTGGCGAGCGAGACACAAGAAAGTGGCTCGGGTCTGAGGAGTTGTAGCATTCATTTATTCACTGACGAACTGACCACACACTGCACTCACAGTCGTCACACACACGCGCTCTCTCTCCCTCTCTCTCTCTCTGACACTCGTTAACTAGTTGACAACCTCGCAGCTAAACCCAATGATGCGGTGGAGAGTAAAGTGGCTGCATGTGTCCACGACAATGTACGCAACATGGTGGCTGCTACAGTGGCCTGTTTTGCATCCTGCAGCTGGTGATAAATGACGGATTTAACCTGTCTGTGCATCAGGTTATCGTTGCACCTGGGCGGCTTATTAGGTGCTTTAACCACAGCACCCCTGAATGCAAGCCACTAAACTTGTTGGTTAACAGTTAATGGGTTGGTTAACGAGGATCGGCTATCGGTCAGAAAAGAAATTCTAAATCAGCATCCCTATCTGCTAGTTCCCTTGATGGATACGATTGGGATAAAGGTCGTCTTGCTGACTATATATACTGTAGGAGTATGCTTTATATTGTGTGCCTTCTTTGTAAATATAGAATGAGTGAGTGTTTGGTGCTTGTGTAACTTGACTAGCTAGTCTAGATGCCAACATGTGGCTTAGCAAACAGTGCCACTAGGAGTTTGATTGATCTGGAACTTGAAACATATTAGTTGTCATTGTTACGTGCCATTAACATACAGCCAATTTGAAACACTGTACTCCCATCTGGTCGCAGATACAGGACAGTTAGATGGAAAAAGGCACATTTTAACAGTTTTGTGTCCGTCTATCCATCTATCTATCTATCTATCTATCTATCTATCTATCTATCTATCTATCTATCTATCTATCTATCTATCTATCTGTCTGTCTATCTAAGGGCAGAAATATGTATCACTAGAAATTGAATTTGAATCATTTATATTTGAATTTGAATTGCTCAATTTGAATAATTGTATTTAAAAAACTGAATCTAAATAGATATAATTTGAATTTGAATTTAGTAGTTTGGAACTGAATTCCAATAAACTTTAAACTGAATGTAATATTATTAAAATTGAATTCAGTTGCATTGAAACTGTATTTGATCCTCACTGAAAAAATCCCACTCTACATACTTCCACATTCAGTTCTCTCAATTCAAAGTCAGTTCTTGTACTTCAACATCATTTCACTGAGACACACATCCGGTCGTCGAGGAAGAGCAATCGAGTGCAGATTGACGGAACTCTGGCCTACGTTTTGATCGTTTCTTTATCGATTAAATCCTGAATTCAAAGTGGCAGAAAGGAAGGTCTGTCTCTGCGAAATATGACAGCTACAGTGACTTGGAAAATATAATAATATGAGACACTGAATTTACTTTGTATCAGACCACAAATGAATGTGAGAACGGAATGCGGAAGTATAGACAGTTCAAATTTCAGTGAAGATCAAATGCAGTTTCAGAGCAACTGAATTCAATTTCATATTATTACATTCATTTCCAAGTTTATTGGAATTCAGTTCCAAATTAATAAATTATGCTATTTAGATCTCTCTGTCCGTCCATCCGTCCGTCTATCTATAGCCCTCTAGTGAATTAAAAGAAACCTTTGAAGTGTCTCCTAGTGTATTCTAACCGTTACACCACAGTGATTCAAGTTGTGACATTTATTACTGTATCACTATTAAGAGATTTTAAACATAATCACAAATGGTCCTTTGAGCTGGATCAGTGTAGTTGCTGTGCAAGATGTTTCCAGACAAGTTCATCACATAGGATATGGATCAACGTGCTCCATGACCTAAACACACTATAAAGTATAGATCTCCCTAGCCATCACCCCAGGCCAGTATGTATGGAATATGCTGAGTAGCAGACGAAGGATAAGAGAAATCACTATGAGAATATGGACCAGTGGGCAACTCCGGGTCTGAGAAGTGAAGGTGGGGGGCTACCTTGTGATTGACAGGTCACTACTTGTCCGGTCTGGAAATTGTCTGTCTTTTCGTTGTAGGACTTTAACCCTTTCACAGTGTGTTTTGAGTTCATCAAAGTGAATTTTAACCTTTTGGTCGCCTGACAAGGTCTTATTCGGCGTTCGGTTGTGCTTAGCTCTGCCCTCTAGCGTTACTTCTGGTTGCAAATAACCAAGATGGTGACGGCCAAAGTGCTGAACTCGAAGCTTCAAAACGGCAGTCCACGAACCAATGAGTGACGTCACGGTGACTACGTTCAGCCTACAGTGTTTGTAGTGGAGTGTCAATGATGAATCGTTTGTGTGGGTGAGCTTGTGTTAGTAGCACACCTACTCCTTTACATAAGAGACCTCCTGGATACACAACACCTGAAGTTATGGAGCTGATGAGACATCTGAGAGAGCAGAACAGGAGATTATAGAATACTGTACATGACGGTCAGTGTGAGATGTTGAGATGTCAGAGTTGGGTGGATTTCGGGTTTTGCCCATCCGGTCCGTTGATTTTATGCAAATGTTCTGGCACATTAAAAAGTAGCCCACATCAGCAACCTGTGCCGACGGCGTCACGGCACTAAATCCAGCTTGTATTGCATTAGTGATAGGTAATATGACAACGTGATTAACATAACATTAAATTGGTTTATAAACAGACTAACGGAGCCACTAGTGTCTGACAGGCCGTGAGCTGAGGCCGGCTACTTGAAGAAGATCAACTTTCAGTAGAGGAGGGAGGTCTTTGTTTGCTAGAAAGTTCATGTGTTTTTTTGGTGTGACGAGACGAGATGCGGCTGGGCTCATGACAGTTCACACCATTGTCCTATTTCCATTCTCAAAGAAAAGTAAAACTGTGCCAATATGGTAACATTTGGGATTTGAAACCGATGAAAGAGGTGAGCCGAAAAAACATAGAAGAGGCAACGTGTAAACACTGCAGCAGTTTCTCCACTCTCATTCATGGGCTCGCTCATGTTTGGAACATATACTGGATACATGAGCGGCATTGCTGTGTCTCTCACGCGTGTGGTGTTCACACAGACAGCGTTGCTGCCGCGGCGCTGCTTCTGCCAGCCCTCTCTTCCTACATAGTTTGCCTTTCATAACGGCCATTTCACTTCTTCATAAATGTCATTTATATATTTATTTTAGACTGAAAAGGTTAAGAAGTGTGTGCTCATTTAAATAATAATAATCTACAATTAGAAGCCGGTACTCTATTCATTTTTGGAGCTTTGCAAGTTGCTGCATTTTCCACAACACTGTCCTGCAAATATTACAGAATAAAATGAAATATAATGTTAACAAATGAAGGGATTCTGCACACAGAAAAAAAGAAAAGCTAGAATGCTTTTATTGTGAAATGAAAAGTTGAAAATATTTTCATGTTTGTGATATATTCTACAGATAAAGACATTGAAACTGTTTCTGGTATGATGTCAACATACCGTCCAAAAAATATTTTCACTGTCTATATTTACAGTGAACCGCGTGGCACATGGGAAAAATAGGCTCTATCTGTTAACATGGGCACTGAAATACAGTATAAAGCAAGAGGTTGCACGCTGCTCGCGTCGTGCTGTCGCGTTGCGCTGCTGCTCGCTCGCATGTCCTGTATGGCCCGGTTTTCTGTGAACACGGAAGTTTATTTTGAAAAGACACTTTGCATGTATAGAGCGGAAACAGACACACTGTCGCTGACACGTCCAAAACTGACACTAGAGGGGTACGTAGAGTGTCATAGTTTGAAGCGTAGGGCCACTGACCAAGCGGCGGTATTTGACGAGTTGAGAGTGATAAAGCGTTGCCTAAATCTTTCTGAATGTGTGCAGTCGATCACCATTTTAACACCGTGTCCTGTATTTATTTCCGTGTGACAATTCCGTGTGAGAAAATAAATGACAGCCTTGTGCATTCACGTGGTGGTGGTGGTGTGTGGGTGTGTGTGGGAGTGTGTGGGGGGGTCCGTTCCTCATCTCCTTTCATTACCACGCATAGTCCATTTTTACACATTTTATATTTACATCTTACAAACATGTAGCTTTGTGGCGTGTTATCGAAGGCCGAGTTAACACTCTCTACACTGACACGGATGAAGGCCAGACAGCCACAGCTGCAGAGTAACACTGTTATCTCACCATCTCATTATTAATGCAGAGATACAAAGCAGGATCACACATCACAATGACTGAGCTCCAGTGGAAGAACTGCATTAAGTGTTAAGAAGGATTCTCGTCGGTCATTCGGTCGTGAAGGGTCAAGCAGAATAGGTTTGACTTGTTTTTTTCACATGATCATCATTGTTATTTTTCTCAGAAATGAACCAGTACTAACAAGTTTAACTCTTTAGTTCTGTTCTGTGTAACGGAAGGCACAGATCTTTACCTCATCATTATACATCATGAACACTGAGTTGTTTCAGCGGTCGCCAGCACTGCCCTGTGGCCCCAAACTATCAGGGGTCCCCAAAGGCCCCAGGTTAACTGCTTATCAGTTACGTTGTGGTTTTGTTTGATACATTGTACATAGGTTTGGTATGCAAACTGAACCGTTTTAAAAACTTGTTTGTGCCCACTTCGATCAAAATTGTAGAATTTTAAATAATGTTTCTTGAGGCTGTAGGGTTGTGCAATAACATCATGGTGTTCTTATTCTTATTTTTTTTTATCTCTTATTTATCCTGTTTTATATACATCTTGTGCAATATGGGTAATGTGCAATATTGCAATATACTGTATGTTGTTTGTGGTTTACATTGTCATGTGTTTCTCTGTTTACATGTGGATTGTTGTTTGTTTTTAATGTTTTTAATGTTTCTATATATTGATGCTGCTGTGGAGGCAGCTGATGGTGTGCTGCACTGAGTCCAAGACAGATTTCCCCAAGGGGACAATGAAGTGTACCGCATCGTATCGTATCGTATCGTATCGTATCGTATCGTATCGTATCGTATCGTATCGTATCGTATCGCATCGCATCTCATCTCATCGCATCATATCGTAATATGCACCACTAAAGCACAATCTGAATTTAAGCACCTTTCCTGCATTATTACCTAATTCTGAGGCCATGTGTTGAAGAGGTGCACTGTCTACTTTTAATTGATTTGCATTAAATCAAATTCCCTATAACAAACTAATGTAGGGTGGCGGGGTCTGTTCAGGGGCCCACAGCTGACATTTACCCTGGGCCCCATAAGATTACATCTAAAGTGCATCGTATAGTTAAGTTGTTCTAACACTGTTTCATACCTGCCAATCTTGAGACCTTAAAACTAGGAAGGATTTCAAACATAAAGTGGGGGGTGTGGGGGTTCTCCCTTTTTTCCTGCTTTCGGATGACTTTAAAAGACTGAAAATAACAAAATAATAAGTACACTGCAACATCATTTTCATGTTAAACTTTTAATTTTACCTTTAAAGGGACTGTTTGTAACTTCTTACACGTATAAATCACCCGGATTGGTGTCCCACGCGCGCTCGCATGTGCCTACGCTGTTCAGACAACACTCCAACACAAACTACACGGAAGCATCAAAACCGCAAAGTTCTATCTAATGAAGCCCGTCTGTTAAACAGTTTTGGCCGTGTAGCTTTGGTCTCCAGGGCCGGAGTCTCTGCTGTACTCTGCTCCTCTGCTCCTCTGTCTGCTTGCCTTCATAAAGCTCGCTCCACCTCTAGACGTGCATGCGTGCTCACTCCACACTGCAGAATACGTCGTAGCTCTGAGAATATCTAGTGAATGTACAGTGGACGTTTGTGCAGAAATAACTGCTGCAGCTCCTCCAGACCAACAGAGGTTTCCCGTGTCTTGTGAAGTGACGAGGCTCCGCATAGAGAAACGTTATCGTCTCCGACCAAAACTCCAGTGTCTCCCCTGTTCCCTCCGACCGCGGTCGGAAGGCTGAATAAGGAAAAGCCAACACTAGGATCAGCACTGATTCATGGAGAGACCTTCGTCTGGTCAGCTAACATTACTGCCAAGCAGCTGAAATATAGAGTGATATTGTGGTAAGCAAAGCCCAACTTTGGGTGCTGCACGCTGTGATGTGCGCTGAGCGCAGCTCAAACATGAACTGAAACTGCACTTTTTTTTTGCGAGCATGGACAGCTCTCTTCCACCGGGAAACTACATTTGGTGTAGCTCTGTTGCCGTCCAGGCGGAAACTGTGCAGCTTATAGACGCTGCACAGTGCCGGAAACAGGTTGCGATAACAAAAGGGAAAGAAAAGTGTGAAATAAATCGGGAGAACTACGGGAGAATTGTGACCGCAGGAGGAAACCGGGAAAATGGGGAGGGTTGGCAAGTATGCACTGTTTTTGTGTGAAAATAACTTGTGTCTACGTAGTGTTTCCAGGTGGTGTTACTAGAACCAGCACAACATGAAAACAGCTAAATCTCTTCTTCTTCACTCTCACAACAAAACTGCACCACAGCTAACATCTGGTACGGAGCGAGAAACAGCCTGCCGACCAAATCATTATTTCATGGTCACAACGTCGTCTGACAAAATTTAGAGTAAACAATGAACCTGCATGTCTTTGGACTGTGGGAGGAACACAGGGACAACATTCAAACTCCACACAGAAGGACCCCGATGCGACCGTCTTGCTGTGAGGCGACAGTGCTAACCACTGCACCACCATGCAGCCCTCAGCACTGTTGTTCAGGTCATGAATCAGAAATAAACATGAATGATTTATTAATTGTGAGTGAGATCGGATCACAAGTGTCCACTCAGGACGCATGTGGAGATGCATTCTAATGCCAGGTGTGAACAGACGTACTTAAAGCTGTCCACTTGTGTTCGGATCACTCAGGACGCATGTCAATGCCAGGTCTGAACAGGGACTCATTTGAGACACACGCCAGAAGACACATTAAAGCCTTCATCATAACTGTCTTTACATTACAAAACAGAAGGAAATAAATCAAGTTAGTTGGCGTAAACTTGCTAGAGTAAGGAGATGTTGATGTTTTCACCGGCGTTGGTTTGTTTGTTTGTCTGTTAGCAGGATTACTCCAAAAGTTTGCGATGGATTTGAATGAAATGTTTTGGAGGGGTGGAGTGTGGCACAATGAACAATCTATTAGATTTTGGTGGCGATCCGGATCCTGATCTGGAATCAGGAATTTCTTTAAGAATCCCGATCAGCCTGAGCATTAAGACCACAGGGTATAACACATGCGCAGTGTAGCTGATGACGCATTGATGACGCGTGACCCCACCTTCTTCCTCCTTCAGAGAGCAAAGAGATACGTGTGTGGATGTGTGTGCGGGAGCTGCTGGTCGTCCGCGGTGAGAAAGAACAAAGCGGTAGATGACGTGATGAGAGACAACGTAGTGTAACGTTATAAAGACACAACAAGGCTGCTGAATGAGAGAGGCATCCGCCGATACGTTACACGGAAACACACCGTGTTAATAACAAGCTGACCACCTCACGGTACCGCCAGCTGTGAGCTGTGATCTGTTTTTAAAGTCACGCACCTTGGCGGAGGTCTCTACGAGTGCAATTCTAATTATAGTAGCATCTTTTCAGCTAAATCAAATTCAACATTAATGTGAAAAATGTTATGTTTGTTTTACAATGGAGTCAGGCTAGATTTGTGGGCGATAAGGGTTTTATTGTGAAGAGCCGGATGTCGTGTTATTGTTGCTTGTGGTGGATCACAGGCAGCGGAGTATTCCTACCTCCCTGCCTGACACCACTGCCACATGACATAACAGACGGAGGAATGGTAAATATAGATTTTTTTGCTGTAGCTGTGTAATTAATCAGTATATTTTGTGACATCTGAGTGAATATTTTCTTCATCTGTTTCCCTGAGGGGTAGCCCGACGTTGCTCTGAAAGATGTCTGTTTTTTTTTTTTAAACGTTTCACAGTGCTTGCTGTAGCCAGTCTGGTTGACAACATTGTTGTATTATGTAATGGATGAACCTCGGCGATGCTACAGCGGAGGCAGAGCCAGTCTCCAATCTGCTAAGGGGCCGACAACAAATACTCGAAAGTGATAAAACGTAAAATGCTACCAGATGCGGCCGTATTGAAAAAGTGCTCTCGATAACGTATAGACAGTATGCACATACGTTATTATGTAGATGCATGTGTGGATGTAGCAGGTGTTGATAGTGCAGCTGGTCGTATCAGGAGAGTGGGACAAAGAGATGCTGTTTTGTGTGAAGCCCTGTAGTCAGCATGTTACATAACCGAGCGGTTTGAGCCTGTGAGCTGTCCTCCTGCTGCTGATACAGTGAGATCACAGAGAACAGACTCGATGAGGCCACGGGCCACAGCATTCATTTACACTATAATATGTTTTTCACTCGGATACAACGTCCAGCTCTGTTGAATGCAAGCAACAAAAGAGAAGCCACCTATTCAAACGGCATGCTGATGATAGTTGCAACATTTTGACTCGGCTGACTGCAAACTGGTTTCCAGTCATACAGCAAATACTTCCATGAAAAAAAATGCTTTTCTCTTTTTTATATTATTATAATACTTTTTTCAATCAATGTTCAGACAAAATAGATGAAATAGTGGAGGGGCTATACAGATAGATCCTTATGTAGTCTTGATATAGTACATTTTCTGGAAAATTAAGACACACACACACAAGAGTGAAAAATTCACTGTTAAAGTGGCAGTAGGCAGTATATTTTTGGCATCACTTGGCAAAAATGTCATAATAAACTTTCAGCATATTGTAATTCAAGTGTTCTGAGAGAAAACTAGACTTCTGCCCCTCCTCATAGCTCTGTTTTCAGGCTTTAGAAAATCTTTTGACCAATCACAGGTCATTTCATTGAGATAATGTTCCTATTGGCTATGCTCTTGCCGTTCCTTCACAAGATTTCACAATGGCGGCGGCGTCACAAACTTTCTCATTTTCCAGCTAAACCGTGCACTACAAGATGATTCTGAAAACATCTGAGGAGAGAAATAGGCATTAACGTAACATAATGTTGATTTATATTTGATCAGCGCTGCCTAGTTTGGCCGTTTGGTCAGAGTTTGCGAGTGATTGACATTCGGCTCTCATAGACAGCAGCTGGACAGCAGACCTCAGATCAGCTCTTACTGCTTGTTTTCCTCCGGTCTGTGAAATCTTGCAGATGCCGTTAGGAGCACCGGAGGACACAGAGGCACAGGATTTTTTTTCAGGTTACCTGTTCCATGTACTACTGTCACGATATAGCAACCGTTTTATAAAAATAACTTTTTTTAATCGTATTTGCTCCAATCTCTCCTACTACTACCTACCTTGGAATAATTAGTTACAGTAATAGTTAGTAGTAATAATCTCAACTCACGGTCCACTTACAATGTTTTTTATGGGCCTTTCAGCTTCATCTTGCAGCCTACATCATTGGATGGAGTTTGCTCAATTGTCATGGAGCTGGTATAATTGTCATCATGTGACCTAAGTATGAAACGTCAGTGATGTAATAACAGGTGGCAGCAGTATATGGGGGAAGATGGCAATCCTTGCCTCTGACAACTGAGCAAACTCAATGAAATGTGATCAAAAGTCCTGGATAGAGAGGACGTTGAGTTCAAATGATTTAATCAAATTGGTAGACAGTTTATAGAGAAGTAATTGGTGAATTAAAAATCGGACACAACAAGATACTTCGTCACAAATGCCCCCTTTACATCCTTCCATCCATCCATTATCTGTAACAGCTTATCCTGTTCAGGGTTGTGGAGGGGGGGGGAGGAACCTGAGAACCCGGAGAAAACCCACACTAACACTGTGAGAACATGCAAACTCCACACAGAAGGACCCCAAGCAACCCTCTTGCTGTGAGGCGACAGTGTTAACCACTGCACCACCGTGCAGCCGTTTACACCAGCCCTTTACACTTGTATTAAAATAAGTTTTTGGTGATCATATTGGAATCGGATAAGAAAGTAGGCTACAAGTGTAAATGCACCCAAAATGCATCGAAGATCGATTGTGATCCGATAGGACAATCCAAACGCAAGTGGAAATGCATTCGTATTTTTAATCCATACGCAACAACTACGTGGGTGGAAATACGTAATCGCGCAAACGAGAACAGGATGTGACGTTCGCTTGTTTGAGCTGGACAGAGCGATCAAATCTTAATTGGATCTCAAAGTGGACACTAGAGACAAATATTAATACCAGGTGTAAATGTATTAAAGGGGACATATCGTGCTCATTTTCAGGTTCATACTTGTATTTTGGGTTTCCACTAGAACATGTTTACATGCTGTAATGTTCAAAAAAACATTTCAACGGAATGGTAACGGAATTGCGTTGCTAGGAAACAGCTTGGGTCCATGTTTACTTCCTGTCAGCTGATGTCATTCACATCCACTGCAACAGGAAATAAACTGGGACACATTTAGAGTGTTTACGTTTAAAACTGTGAAATGGTCTAAATATTGTAGATTTGTAACATCACAAATGGACAGAAATCCTAACGGCTTGTTTCAAACGCTCAGTTTCTGAATACGGGCTGTGTGTATTTCTCCATGGATTGAGTGTTTTGATACTTTCAAAGTATTTGTATATCACTTTAACCTGCTTTATGATATAAAAGAATGAAAATCTCACTTTTTACAATATGGGACCTTTAAGGTTAAATCATACGGCTGTGGCTCAAAAGGTAGAGCAGGTTGCCCACCAATCGTAAGGTCGGCGGTTCGATCCCCGGCTCCTGCAGTCCACATGTCGAAGTGTCCTTGAGCAAAATACTGAACCCCAAATTGAATGAGTATTCAGATTAGATCCTGATGGGCAGGTTGGCACGTGGCATGTCAGCCTCTGCCATCAGTGTATGAATGTGTGTGTGAATGCTGACATGTAGTGTAAAGCGCTTTGAGTGGTCGAAAGACTAGAAAGGTATAAAATAAAGCTATACTGTTTAAATGCAGTCCATTTACCATCATATCTAGATACAATCAGGATACGAGACACATTTTAATCCCAGGTGTGAAGGGAGTCAATGATGCAAAATGCATTGAATTTATGACACTATTTGATTCACAGTACGATAAAATAGTGCCATAAAATAGTGCTCCTTTAAGTTGGACAGCAGTTTTAGTCAACATGAATCCACATGAAAAAATTATAAATAAAATAAATAGATAAAAAAAGAAAGTAAAAATAAATTAGAAATCATCTTGCGATGGGATCACACCAGCTGCCACGGAGCCAAATTGGGTCGAGGCAGGTGTCAGTGGCCCCTTCCCCACTTCCTATCCCACTACTTTGGCCCCCCACGCTCAGACCACAGAACTCGGCCTTTCATTTTAATATCAACTACACACAAAGTATCTTGACTGCATCTTGCACAGTTGTGACGCCGTCGCCATGACAGACAGACAAACATCTGGCAAAGTACTCAATAACTCTTCGGTGGTCCCGATACAGTAGGTGTCTCCTGCACCACATTTTGCCATGATGACACACAACACACAGCCACACGAAGTGAAATCAATACCAGCCACAAGCTGTCACGGCCGGTAAAACATTTGAATCATCCATAGAAACGTCTCAAACCAGTCCTCCAGAATAACTGTTGTTCTATCTGTATGTTCAGTATGTCGGCTCAGTCCGAAGACTGACATTCACCGGCTGGACTTGAATTCAACATCAGCAGCTCCATAAAGATAGCGTCAATTCCTGTTCCACTAATTTCATCAGTTCTACCACAGTACAGTCGATATCCTGATATGTGGTGTGAGCTGGGACACACATGCAGAGAAGGGGCGGGGGGGCGGGTTGTTCCAGTTCTGCTAATCAATTTTTTGGGAAAGCCTGGAATTCAAAAACATGCTGTTTGGCCCGGCATGGGTACAACCCAAAAAACTCTTTAGAAATCCTTGTAGAAATCCCAAAAACTCCATAGGTATGCTATCGTTCTGAAGTTTGGGAGAAATGTGCATGAAATGATCCTCAATTGTCTTGGCCACCCACTCCAAAAACTAAGGTGCAGTTTGTTAGAGTGTCTATTAGCACACTGTGTTTGTCTTTAACTTCACTAAAACCAGCTATTGTCAACCACTGGGCCGGGGACCACTGGTGGGCCTCAGAGCGCCAATCTTTTGGACCGCGGAGGTACTGCAAATGGTTAGATTAACCTTTCAAAAATCTGACAGCCTCTATTCTGTCTTTCAGAGGTTGTATTTGGCTCAGTACTGAAGCTAGAGGGAAGATACTGGTATCATATGAAACTAAAAATCCTAAGGAATCCATTGGCCCTAACCATGTCATGCTAGCTTGTTGTGAAGAGCGCCAGACAACTCTCAAATGTTACGCCAAATTTTGGCAAGGAAAAACTGGCATGGCCATTTTCAAAGGGGTCCCTTGAAAAGGGCTTCTATGGGTGCCCAAGAGTCTCCCATTTGACAGAAAGTGGAGCAGTTTCTGAAATGAAAAAGTGATGTTTGAGACAACTCTGCAGCAGTAAAAGCTCAAAGCATATGGTGAGGAAATATGACCCTGAATAGTTTGGATTCATAATGGCAGGCTGTGATGGGTGAGGGTAAGCTGAATATTTATTTGTGTCGTTACAGCTGACAGTAGCATAACACATTTTCATAGCCAAGTTTGTCATTTATTTGGGAAGGTGGTCCTCGGAAATGTTTTAACAATCAAAAGTGGGCCTCAAGTTACAAAAGGTTGAGAACCCCTGACTAAAACCATACTGAGCAAACAATAAAATGACAGAACTCTACACAGTACAGCCGTACTGTCATTTGACTTACTACTTACACATACTTCAGGTGATATTTCATCGGATTTCAATGAAACATGGAGGGATTGTATACTCGTTGTTCAACTACACCATTGTTTGGAAGCTAAATGTCTTCTTGTATATTATTAGTCTTATAGTTCCAAAGTGTTTAACAGCACACTGTTGCACTCTTTTCTCTTTCACCAGGTTCCCAATGTTGAACATGTCCACCCCCAGCGAGCTGAAGTCTCCCTGCGTGACTCGCAACGGTATGGTGAAGTTGCCCCCCAGCCAGCCCAACGGTCTGGGCAGTGCAAGTATCACCAAGGGGACACCTGCTGCCAAGAACCGTCTGTGCCAGTCCTCTTCGGTACCCTCCATCCTGCCTCCTCCAGTGTCCTCCCTTCCCTACCACCACCACCACCACCTGGACGGCTCTGGAATGCCCAACTCAGCAGCCTCTCTCTTGGGCTCTGACATGGAGCCCGGAAAGCCTCTGGTGGGCTTGAAGCCGTCCCTTCGTCAGCTTCCCCCTCTCACTCTACCCAAACCCCTGCTGCTGGAGCGCCAGCTCGTCCTGGATGAAAAGCTGCTCAACCGATTGCTCTGGTACTTCACCACAACTGAAAAGTGTGTTCTGGCGCAAGTATGCAAGACATGGCGCAAGGTGCTGTACCAGCCCAAGTTCTGGGAGGGCGTAACGCCCATCTTGCATGCCAAGGAGCTATATACCCTACTGCCCAATGGGGAGAAGGAGTTTGTAAGTCTGCAGGCCTTCGCCCTGCGTGGCTTCCAGTCTTTCTGCCTAGTGGGCGTCTCAGACCTGGACATTTGTGAGTTCATCGACAACTACCCACTGTCCAAGAAAGGTGTTCGCTCAGTCAGCCTCAAGAGGTCCACCATCACAGATGCCGGCTTGGAGGTGAGTGAGGATGTGTGTGGAAAAGACAGATATTTTCGCTGATCTCAGAGATGATTTTAAGTTTTACATGGCAGGTAGTTCAGACTGCCTGGGAGATTAAAGCATTCCAGCTCTCAACCTGCAGTCTCAGCAGCAATTGAGGCAACAAAGTAGTGGCACTGGTCAACAGCAGATGTGAGCAGCCAATAATAGGTTATGGTTATTGGTGGAAAGAGACATCCTTCCTGCGTTCCCTTGAAAATGTTATAATTTCCATTTCCACGGCACACTTCTATCAGTACAACGTCTTCATGTCATACTCACAACTCTGCTGCTCTGAGTTTCTCTTATTAATACAAATACTGTTTTCATTTATTCATTATTTCCATTCTCTTTCCAACTCATTCTCACTCTCCACTCATCAAATACCGCCACCCCAGCGTCTGATTCCAACGCACTGAGGCTTTCAACTTACACCAATGTAAACCCATCCACATCATTATTCCATGCTCAGGGCAACTGGCGTAATATAAAGAGCAAGAAAGTCTGCAGTCGGGAGGCAGTGGAGGCCAGATGGGTAAAAAAAACACAGGACTTTTACCCAAGAGGCCGCTGTTTTGTCCCATGTGAAACCAAGTCAACTTATTTTACCTTAGTTTTGTTACATAACTTCCGTACTTAACTAAGGCCAATTACGTAACAAACATAGTTACTTTACAAAAGAAATGTACTTATTTGAACCCAAACCACAATCTTTTCCTAAACCTAACCAAGTAGACCTGAAAACTAAGAAAACCTGTGTTGGAACTTTATTTTGAAAAGAGACTGTATGCATGGAGACGAGCAGAAACTGTACATTTCCCTTGAACACGGAAGTATATTTTGAAAAGACACTATTCATGTAGCGAGCAGAAACTGACACGCCATCCCTGACACGTCCTCTTTCTTCTTCGGCTTTTAATTTGAAATGTGTGCATGAAATGTCGAGTTTCATTAACTAGCTAGAAATTGATAACAAAAAATGTAATGGCAATATCACCCCCCCTCAATGTTTATGCTACTCCAGTCCAGTGCCATCATGAGTGGGATGAAAGCTGAAGGCATTTCCCAGAGAACACAAGAGGGTTAAACCAGCTATACCTTTTAGTGTTGGTTTTGGTTTGCAGTCTGTATATACAGTAAATCAATATGTAGCCAGCATACGTACCTATTGTTTGTGTTATGGTAACAGAGCATGTTAGACAGCAGTGGCAAAACACCATGATTTTTCCTTTACTCCTATTTAATCTCTGCTTTTATGCTGTCATATTTCATTGCTAGGAGCTAAAGAGGCATACTAATGTTTCTCAGATGGGTCTTCATACCTGCTAGGCTAGGCTGCTATTCTGGGATGAGTGGATGGTTGCCATGGAGAAAGCTGAAATTGTTGGCTGCATGATCTATATATGGACTTTCCTGTTGCAGGGTTCTGAATTGTGCATTACCATTTTGTTGCACCTTAAACGGGAGAATTTTATTTGAAAAAAAGGAAAGAAAGTAAAGTAAGAATCAAATGCAAAGAAAATGTAGGTTTTTGTTTGACAGCACAATATTGTAGAATAATTGTCCATGCTCTGAGAGTATGGAGACCCAAAGTGTGTAATGTAAAAGGTATTGTGGACTAATTCAAACTCAGCTCTGTATTATTAAGTGTTATTTCATCCAGCTTATTTTCACAAAAACAGTTTATTGGAGCTGTGGATTGATTTTTATTTGCACTTCCAGCAGTTTTTATTTCAAAATGTTCTTTTTGCAAATGCCATAATGCCACTTTTCTTCACAGAGTCATTTGTTTGTCATTTGAGACAAACAGGTCCAAGCCAGCAAAGTAATTGACTGTTTCTTTGGTGTGAATGAGTGGAATGTGGCGACATGATAAATGACAGAATAAAAACATAGATTATGAAAATAGAAGGAATTACAGCCCGCAAGCAGCAGTCACAATTTCAAGCCTTTTTTCACTCAACAGCAGGAAGCAGCTGAATTGCCAAAATCAAAGCTGCGAGCAGCAGTGAGAAAGAAATAGTGAGACCAATCACACACTTGTTTCATCATTACAATGTATGCAGCCTTTCAGTAATTGCACACTCAAAGTCATGCCACTCATATTTCTTGGCATTTTGGGGACATGTTTCAACAGCTTAATTAAAAATATCCATCAAGTTTGGTGGCGTTTGGATAAAATGTCATTGATTTATGGCCAAATTTGCGCCATGCCAATGCGCATGTTTGGAACTGGTGGCATTATAAAGCCAAAAATTTCTGATGTATAATCTGATTTGTAGTGCCCCTAGTGGTTCACTTAAATAAAAGTTCCAGGGTATGTTTCAGGTACTCTTGTGGACATATCCTGCAGATTTTGTGATAATTGGCCCACGTCCTTTTGAAATGCATTGGTCAAGTTTGTCAAAACACAATGATATATCAACAAGCTTTTGATATCTTTTGATGATCTTGGTCCAATAATGATCCACAGAAAATTTGTTAGCGATTTGACGGTTTAGGAAGAGATGTTAAAAATGTGTTTTTCAAAAAATTGAAAATGGTGAAAAATCTAGTCAGGTGGACTTCAGTGGTTCTTGAGGCTTTTGTTAGAGCACATGCAGCTGGACATGTGTGTCAAACTTCAAGCCAAGTGAAAGAGATAGGCGCTAAAACAGAGGATGAATACAGGTTTATTCAAACAGGATGAGAAAAATAATGTGCTTTTTAAGCATTAAAACATGTAAAATGTTCTAGTAGAAACCCCAAATACAAGTATCAACCAGGAAATGAGCATGATATGATATATCTATATGATATATCTATAAAAAATATATCTATAAGAATAAAAACAATATATATATGATATTAAAAATAATATATTTTATAAAATAATAACAATAATACAAATATGATACAATATAATAATAATATGATATTATAATATAATATAATATAATATAATATAATATAAAACATAAAATTAAAATTAAAAATATATCTATAAAAAATATAGATTTTTTTCAAGTGTGATTACTAGCTTTGGGTTTTATCTGTGTTGTTAAGACACACAGATATGCAGACTCATTACATGCTGATTAGAACACTGTACAACTGTTGACACTAACTTTAACTGGGGTTCTTGTATTTGATCAAATATCATTATAAAAGACTGTAGTTTAAGAATAATGCTGCGCAAGTGCAACCTTTGTATTACGTTGATTTGGGTGGTCCTCTCATGTTTTGTGATTAGTCGGGTACTGTCTATCTACTCGTTATCTGTCTGTAACCACACCTCAACAGCTACATAAGTGAGTCAAACTGGGGGCCTTTATGTTGCAGGTCATGTTGGAGCAAATGCAAGGCCTGATGCACCTCGAACTGTCAGGCTGCAACGACTTCACAGAGGCCGGCCTATGGTCCAGTCTGAACGCCCGGCTAACTTCCCTCAGCGTCAGTGACTGCATCAACGTGGCGGATGACGCCATCGCTGCTATCTCACAGCTCCTGCCCAACCTATCGGAGTTGAGCCTGCAGGCCTACCACGTCACCGACACAGCCATGGCCTACTTCACAGCCAAGCAGGTAGCGTGTTCACAAGAGAAACCAGCTAGGCACTTTACTGTTCACATTCACACACGTTCATTTTCACTGTGTATCTCAAGTATACTGTTTTTCAGTTGACACACAATATATTTTCCTTTCCATAAAGTTGGTATCCATTAATAAGCATCCATCCATTAGCTATACCCACTTATCATTTAGAGGGTCCCAGGGGCCTGGTGCCGATCCCAGCTGACGTTGAGCGATGTACTGGTTTGGTTGAAAACAAAACAAACTAACTTGTAGACTATTTTCTTATTAATTAAAGCTGCCCTAGTCAATATCTTTATATTAACAACATGATAAGGTACAGTCATAGTATCAATCTCACAGAGAATTTTCATCAGTTCCCCTCAGCTCTACAGAATTTTTAGTTTTAGTTTAGAAAAAAACTTTGAATTAAAAAAAAAAAACTTTTATAGAATTACTTCCATAAACAATTAACTCCATTAAAGGTCCCATATTGTAAAAAGTGAGATTTTCAGGTCTTTTACATTATAAAGCAGGTTTAAGTGCGATATAAATACTGTTAAACTATCAAAACGCTCAATATACGGAGAAATACACACAGCCCGTATTCAGAAATTGCGCGTTTGAAACAAGCCGTTAGGATTTCTGTCCATTTGTGATGTCACAAATATAAATATTTAGACCATTACACGGTTTTAAACGTAAACATTCTAAATGTGTTCCAGTTTATTTCCTGTTGCGGTGTATGTAAATAACATCAGTTTACAGGAAGTAAACATGAACCCAAACTGTTGCCTAGCAACGCAGTTCCGTTGCAATTCCATTGAAATGCACTAAAACGGAACGTTTCAGACATAGGGTGAATACAGGTATGTTCAGGCAGACAGTACGAGGAAAATAAAGTGTTTTTTGAACATTACAGCATGTAAACATGTTCTATTAGAAACACAAAATACAAGTATGAACCTGAAAATGAGCACGATATGGGTCCTTTAAATATTTAATATAGGCCTAATATGTGTTACAATCTTAGTGATAATGTGAGGAAGACCATCTGGTGATGTTCAGTTTGATTCAAGAGAGAAATTAAATTAAACTTGTCAGGGGCCAAGTTAAATTAAAATGCATATGGTGGAAGGTTTCTGATCTTGGTATCCAGGAAAAGTTTTGAACTGATTTATTTTGAAAAACTGGTGGCTGTTTTTTAAAAATGGATGGTGCCACAAGTGCAGCAGATTCAAAGTTAGGAGTCAATATTGTTACTCGCTCGCTTCGCCGCCGCCTCTCTCTCTCTCTCTCTTGCTTCACCACTCACTTCTCACATACACTCACACTCTACGCACTGACTCTGCTCCAAATGACCTACGCTACTCTATGAGGGCCATTCACCTTTTTCGCACCGTAGTTCTTTCTACACGCTTGGCACACGGGAGAGGCTTCAGTTGGTTGCAATCTGCAACCTCACCGCTAGATACCGTCAGATCCTACACGCTGGTCCTTTAAAAAGACCTTCACTTACATAATCAAATAAACTAAAATTGCCTTCCACCCACAGGGCTACACCACCCACACTCTGCGGCTTCACTCCTGCTGGGAGATCACCAATCACGGTGTGGTCAACATGGTGCACAGCCTTCCCAACCTGACGGCCCTCAGCCTCTCCGGCTGCTCCAAGATCACCGACGATGGCGTGGAGCTTGTTGCCGAGAACCTGCGTAAGCTCCGCAGCCTCGACTTGTCTTGGTGCCCTCGGATCACTGACATGGCCCTGGAGTACATTGCCTGTGACCTGCACAAACTGGAAGAACTGGTGTTGGACAGGTCAGTGTGTTTGTGGTCCTGTGTTTTCATCCCTGTGAAAATCAGATAGAGCCTGATATGTGCAGAGGTGGGTAGAGGAACCAAAAACTGTACTCAAGTCAACAATTACTGTGACATATTTACACATATATACACATTATATTTACACATTTTAGTGTAACATAAGTTGAATAAGCAGAGGGAATGTATGCCCTAGTTCAGGGGTCAGCAACCTTTACTATCAAAAGAGCCATTTTAGGCAAAAAAAGAAATCTGTCTGGAGCCGCAAAACATTTGAGCATTGTGATGAATGTAACACAGCTTATAGTCTAAGAATATAGTATATAAGTCTAATGCATCAGGGCCACATTGAGGGACAAAAAATCTGAGATTTCCAGAATAAAGTCATAACTTTACGAGAAAAAAAAGTTGTAATATTATGAGAATAAAGTCATAACTTTACAAGAAAAAAAGAAAATAACACGTAAATTACTATTTTATAATATTATGACTTTTTTTTCTCGTAAATTTATGACTTTATTCTCAAAATCTCATATTTTTTTTTTTTTCCTCAATGTGGCCCTAATACTCCGTCGTACCGTCGTACCATAGACCAACAACAATGATTAATAAAAATGAAAATGTAAACAAAAACAGTTATTCATTTCCATTTTTAAAAATCCGCAGGGAGCCACTGGAGAGGGTTTAAAGAGACGCATGTGGCTGACCCCTGCACTAGTTTGAGATAGACTTTCCGGTTAAGGAAAAACCCATACAGCCTAATATAACTCAATACAACTCCTCTGCCATTACGTCGACTTTTACGATGCCTATAATGTTCATTTGTTGTTGACAGTGTCATAGACAGCAGCGTAACATAATTGTGATCGGCCCTGGTGCAATTTTTGTTTTCTTGGGCCCTCGCCCCAAACACAAACGCACGCTCGTGTACACACACACACACACACGTACTGTACATACACAACCACGCCAGACAATTGCAAAGCAGACAGTTGCTATGCCACCATGGAGAGGCTCACCATGCAACTCCCATACTGCAAACCAGCCTTAGATCAGCACCACGGACAGCAGCCGGAGCGCCAAATTTAGAAACGTTATTTAACAGCCTGCCCTGTACTCAGCCGCCCAATGTCCTCACAGACACAGACTACAGTAGGTGCGCACTTTCCAACATATGAGACGTAACAATGACAGTGCTATAGATTTAAATCCCTGATCCCACTCCATCATAACAAAAAAAAAAACAGTACTCCCCTTGAAATGGCCTCAATGGACGAGGAGCGGCTGATTGGTGAAGTTGAAATGAAACAATAGCTCCTCATTTCTCTACAAAAACCTAAATAAGGTGTCAGCTGGCTGGAGGGAGATCACCAGGGAGCTGAGAGTTTCCTACTTGCTGTCGGATATATTGTGTGTCATTTCCAGTAAATATCACACTATTGAACGTGTGTTTTCTGTTTAAAAAGAACAATCAAAGGAAGATGTTACGTCTCCAGATTGATCTCGAGCACACAGCTGATAGGTAGCCTACAGCACCTGGTTTGTTTACATGACGTCACTGAAGTGCATCTAACAGATTCAGCGCGGACCCTGACAGCTTCTGTGCGCCGCACCGGTTGCACCATCGACATTTATGCCACTGGTCATAGAAGTGTTATTTACTTCCGCCAAGGCCGAAGGCCTAGGAAGGAGGTTATGTTTTCACCGGCGTTGGTTTGTTTGTTGGTTTGTTGGTTTGTTTGTTTGTCCGTTTGGACAATAACTCCAAAAGTTTGCGTTGGATTTGAATGCAATTTTTTGGAGGGGTGGGGTGTGGTACAATGAACAATCCATTAGATTGGTGCCATTAGATTAGATCCATTAGAGTATGGTCCGACTTCGGGAATTTTTTCTAATAACTTCGCTCAGCCTACGCATTAACACCACAGGCTTTAAGACATGCGTAGTGTAACTGATGACGCGTTCATGACGCAGCGGGGTGGGTGACGTACAACTCATCTCAACATAAACAAAAACACATGTGGATGATGACGCAAGCTGAACGGCGGAGGGTGGGGGGGCAGCGACATACATGAAACCTGCCTTGGCGGAGATGTGCGCTCTCCGAGTGCACTTCTAGTTAAATGATATGTTTTAGCATTGAGGTCAGTTAGCGATGGTGTTGGACTGGATTCTGCCCCCAATGGAAGGGACAAACAATTAGGTTTAGACAACAAAAGTACTTGGTTAGGCTTTAGGAAGAGATTGTGGCTTGGGTTTAAAAAGTAAATTTGTTAAGTAACTGGTGTGTGACTTGGTTAAACACGGGACACAGGCAGTTGTCTCATGGGTGAAAGTCCTCTGTTTGTTTGACCCATCCAACCTCCTGTCCCACCCGCTCTACGCGCAGACTTTCTCGGTCTTTATACTACGTCAGTTGCTCTGACGTCTAATAATGACGCGGATGGGTTTACATCGGAGTGAGTTGAAAGCCCGGTGCGTCTCATACAGACGCTAAAAGGTGCCTCGGTGCGTCTGCATCAGACGCCAAGGGGCGCTGACCAAGCATCGGTTTGACGAGTTGGGAGTGAGAACGGTGTATGTGGCCACTGAGTGTATATAAGAGTTCTATATATAGAATACAGTGTGTATGTATGTGTTTGAAAGTAGAGTGTATACACTGGTATGTGTGAGAAATGCAATGACTAATGGCTTGCACGACCTTGATTTACCGTAGTGACTAACTCATGCTTAAAATGTACATTAGATACACAGAGGACAACACTATACTAGCAGAGTCCATACAGAGACTTGTAATGATAGCACACATTGTGGTGCTGCAGATGGGAAGTGGTTGGAAATAAATCACAGTGCGAGGTGTGTTCCGAGGTAGCGGAGCTCCGTAATGGTGAAGATGGCACTTCTGCTGAGCTCAGTTTAAAACAGTGGACTTGCTCATCAATTCTAGTCGCAAATGTTGCCTTCTTTAGCAACCAGGCTGCAGGGTGGAAATGCAGGGACAAATTGAACTGAAGAAGTTATATCCAAATGCTGTTGACACGTGTTTTTTTAAATATCCTTTCTTTCCAAAAGCAGTTGATTTATTTGTGTTGGTACAAACAGCAGCAAATATTTATTGAAATATCATTGCAGCATTTTGACGTAGTGGAGACACAGATGGTAATAATGACATCAACATTGATGCACATCATAAGAGTCCCACAATATATCAATAGGCTGATACATGCTGATCTTGGCTTATCATACAATGGCCACTTTATTAGGTACGCCTCTCTAGTTCTGGGTAGGACCCCCCATTTCCCCCCAGAAGTGCTGGAATTACAAACAGTGATGCTCTGAATCTCCTGTTCCATCATATCCCAAAGGTGCAATTAACATTTTATTACAATATATTTTCCACATCAGTCGATATCAATATACGTTATGATATAAATTAATACAAGTCAGTTTTTCTGTTGCTTATCAGGGCTTAAAATTCTATAGTTGTAGATTCAGAACCTGAACATTGACCGACAAGTGTTTGGGATGCAAACGGATCATTTGTTTAGATAATATACAGCATAAAAATAAAAAAAATCTTGGATCCTCATGAATCTTGCGATGTAAAAAAAAAAGGTCCAAAAAGCAAGAAAATATACGGAGCGTCTGCATCCACCCACGCCACGCACAGGTGATATAGCACCCTCCTAATTAGGCTATTCTATGATCACATAGATCCCTTGAATCACTTAGTGTCATTTAAACCACCCCTTGTCAAGTCAAGTCAATTTTGTTTATATATATATTAAAAATCACTTTCATCCATTGAGTTGCTGCTATGTGAGAAGGTGTACAGGTATGCAGTAGATAATAAAATTGGCCACTGAGTGTACATTATATTGATATTGGCATATACAGTATATTAGCAACTATGCAAATGGCAGTCTATTAATAGTGAGAGTGTGTTCGTGCTTCGTTTCCGCCAGTGTTTCTCGTTGCATCAGTCAACTAGAAAAGTGCACTCGGTGGAGTGCAGATCTCCACCAGGTGTGTCTGCGACGACCACTGCTGTGATGTTTGGTTGAATGAATACAAACCACAGTTGTCCCCCCGTCTGGACCGTAAGCGTATCATCATCACATTTTTCACTCTCACACAACAGATACGCTCTCATTTTAATCTATGCAGCTGTCTGTGCAGCTCAAAAATGCAGTTCACTGTGTAGCGCCTCATGTTGACTGTTTCACGCTTCCGCTGAACAGAAACTGTCAGTCCTGCTGTGTGTTTAGTTACGTTAGCTGTTGGCCAAACACACCATTGGACTCTGCTGTCCGCTGGCTGCTAACAGCTAACTAGCTCTCCTCCTACCTAGCTCTGTTGTAGTCAGTTGTTGATCACTTGCGGCCCCTACCGCTCAGTTAAGAGTAGTGAGGAGTCAGCATTGGATGACTGTATAAAACAGGCATGGAAATATGTTTTTCAAAAAGTGTGAATCATCGCAACTACGAGAGGTCCTTGAGCAAACAGTCATAAATGAGCACAAAAAAATAAATTAGGCTGATGGGTCCAGCGGTTTGAGAGATTAGCTGTGGACAGACAGACACAGAGATGCACACACAACCGAATACATAATATCCTGGCGGTCATGGCTTATTCAGGTGTATTGCTGTGTCTTGTGTCTACTTTTAGGTGTGTGCGGATCACAGACACTGGGTTGGGCTACTTGTCCACCATGTCGTCATTAAGGAGCCTCTATCTGCGCTGGTGCTGTCAGGTAACACAACACACACACACACACACACACACACACACACACACACACACACACACACACACACACACACACACACACACACACGAAGAAGTAAGAAAGCATGAGAAGAGTTTGTAACCATTTGTGAAATTCCCATTTTAGATGAACAGATGTTCCACTATTTATCATTTAGCAACCACGATTCCAGGCTGTGAAAAACAACTTTATCAGTGTACATGAAGAGTATCTGAGAAATTACTAGCAGGAAGTACAAATATCCAACGAGCAGATTGCCATGGAGTGTGCTGAGTATATTCATGCTACTGACAGGATGAAACTTGTTGAGTTTCATGACCTCATGACCTTTCCTGTAGCACATCCTTCATCACAGACTTTATATTTGTATTCCAACTTGTAGTAAGGAAAGAATAGAAACATAGTCAGTATTGTGGCTGGTTCCATCCAACTCTCATATTCTGGATTACAATAAACACTGCAGTCTCTGGAGGGTTGTTAGTGAGGATTCTGCATTTAAAAAAAATAATTAAAAAACGCTTTACACCAGGTACATTATATTTTTCATAACAATCTTTTTATCTTATTATCTTACAATCTTATAAAAATGTAGATGTAGATGAATATTTGGTTTTAACTTGTGTTATCTTCTCTCTGTATTTATGAGCTTTTTTTTAGTCTTAAATATTAAAATTCAAAACAAATAAAAACATTTAGCAAATTCCACGATTCCTATTAGTATCGATTCGATACAATGGTAAAAAAAAGTTAAGTAAAACAATAAATCCCATTAGTAGGCTACTTCAACATCCACTCCTTTATTACTGTTTGCATTCTGGTTAAATGGATCATAATCCCCCTCATTATTTCTCGCCAAAACTTCTTATTAAACGTATTATTATTTTTTAATATTACATTTGAACACATCATGATAACGTTAGACTTTACCTACACTAATTTTTACTGAGTAGAGCCTGAACGCATGGCACATCCTGTGTTGAAATCAGCAGAACGAGAGCTTGTTGATGTTAGCTAACATTAGCTACTGCATTTACTGCATCCCAAACACATTTTCTATTGTCTCCGGGACGACGGGGCGATATTACTCGCGAGCCCCGATCCCTGCGGTACCTGTAGAAAAACAAGTACTGTCATGTTTTCAGAATTTTGGCGTTGACTTGGTACCGAAGTATCAGTTCTTGTGACATCCCTAAAAATAGCTACACAATTTACAACAGACATACAATACATACAGTATACACACAATATAATGCAATACATACATATACACACATACTGTACATACATATATATATATAATTGTAATACAACAACAAATCACTTCTACATCCGTTCAATTTAAACAGAAGGAAAATAAAATAAAAAGTCAGATAATATTATTTCATGATGTCATATAATAATCATAACTCGGAATCCCGGGTTTGTGATATTGTCAGGATCTGCCATTTATTCAAATTTGAGCTTTTTGCGCTACCTTTCATAATTATCGCTTTCCTACTAATGACAATGTTTGAGAAATAAATAAATAAAATGGAATGAAGGCGTTTCGAAATCGGATATTTAAACTTTACAAACAACACAACAATTTGTGTTCAATAATGTATGTAAAACGTATTTTGATCATCTTGAAAACCCCCAATAATATTCATAGGGGATAAAGGTAAAAAGGATTGCTTGTTCAGTTGACCAATCTGCCACCTGCTGCCAAAAGGATGCAACATCTGGGCAATACCAAAATAAAATGCAAATTCTGAAATGGCTTAAAGAGGACCATGCCAGTGTGTTAGGACTAGGGTTAAATGTCATGTCTTTAAATGCAAATCATGTAGTCTTAACATCTCTGCTGACCATTATTACATGTAGGCTATGTAGTTTACACAATTATGTAATTATTAAAGACAAAAATGATTTAAGTTCAGGCAGCCATTTGTTTGTCTTTTTTTCTCTATGGTATGAAAATCCAGTCTCATAATCCATCACAGTTTAACATCCAGGATTATTTTACAACATGCCGGCATATACTATATAATACTATACATACTAAAGATGATAACTGCCAGAAAATAGCCTCAACTTTAACACATTAGTGATTTATTGATATAAAAGCGATATAAACAATTGCTCTTTCATTTGTCACAATGATTATGGTTTCTCATGTGTGTGTGTGTGTGTGTGTGTGTGTGTGTGTGTGTGTGTGTGTGTGCGTGTGCGTGTGTGTGTGTGTGTGTGTGTGTGTGTATGTGTGTGTGTGTGTGTGTGTGTGTGTGTGTGTGTGCGTGCAGGTGCAAGATTTCGGTCTGCAGCATTTGTTTGGAATGAGGAGTCTTCGCCTGCTGTCTCTTGCAGGTATGATTTATCACTTCCTATACCATTAAAGTGCGACCTGACGTGTTTTAAACATAATAACATTCATCTTTAAAATATTGAAACCTTTGTTGTTCTTGCATGCATTAGATAATGAGTAAATAAGCAAGATGGTAACGGCAATCTAAACCTATATAGTGTGCATTATTATGCACATTTTATTTTGTGGCTTTTTTTGTTTGTTTGTTTGTTCATACAAATCTTGCAACATTGTGGCCGGTCCATAAATGTGCTCTTTATATAATTCAACATAGGTGAATCATTCTCCCTGGGATGATATGCTATGTTCTGGAGCGTTATTGTGCCATCTAGTGCCACTAATATAGAAATACAAGGCCTAGATGAGCACATCTGGTCAAGACAAAAGCATGACCTAAAAATTGTGTCAACTTTGCACAGAAGATATCTCACCATCTAATGATGGAATTTGATAAATCACTTCATTTACCAGATGGCCTTTCCTCCACCGATCACGCCACCAATAGGAAATGCAATTATTTTATCTTTGCTCATAGAAAGCAAATACACGGTGGATTGATTAATTAGCAAATCAACAACAGTATAATCTATATAAAAGTCAATGAATTGATAAATGGTAAGGTTTTTCTACTGAATGTTTTTAGGTTTTGTTGGTGTGGCAAAACACCACATTTGATGATGTTATGTGATGTGATGGGACATTTTATAGACCTGGTCAATTTTGAGATTTTGGGCTATCTCTTCTTTCAGACTAGAGGAAAGAAAACATCCAATATACACACAGTATTTAGGGGTTTATTTCACTATTTTGTCTATTTGCGTCTGTAAACTCCTCTTAAATTCACCAAACGCTAGCGTTAGATAATGCCTCAGTTGCATATTTAAACATAACATATTAGACAACTTGTAATACAAACATAATAATTGTCTTAATGTCAGTAATCAGCTGGGGAAGTTTCATAGTAATTAAATGTTTTACCTCGTTCACCTGTAGTCTGTTCAAAATGGAGTGAATTTTACAATCCATAAAGCCCATTTATTTTCAGACTCTGAGCCAGAAATCTCCGCTTCAGCAGCACTTACATCCACCAAACATTCCAGTCTCATTCCTATCGATATTCTGAAGGTTTCTGCTGAGGGGTTTGATAATAATATCATTCATAGCCTGATTTATATAACATATTATTCCTAAAAACTAGGGGTGTAAATCACATGCTTTATCACGATACAATATCAAATAGATTTTTTGGACAACGATACGATGTTTGCTGATATCACAAAGTCGGCCACAATACGATCTTGATTTGATTCAATTCAGGAGCCTGCGATCGATATGAGACGATATCAGTTATATTTATATAAACTCGCAAAAAGCAACTAAAATAGGATTTAACTATTTCATTACGGGGCTCTTCCAGATATTTAAATGAAAAACAATCTATTTGCTTTAATAAAAAAAGAAGAAATATAATGTGGGATTCAAAATAGAAGCGTATTGTAAAGATGATGATATGTATCGATAGTTTAACTTTGCATCGATGATATTGAATCGTTGCTCATAGCAACATGGCGAAGATTGATTTTTTTATGGCTGTTGACAGTATTTTCGAATTTATCCAAAACCCCCTCTGTAAAAACCTTTGACTCTAATATGTCAACAAGATAAAACAAGAATTTTGAACCTGGTTTTATCCAGTGTTCAGGTTTCTGTTCTGGAATATTTATTCATTTAATACACCGTCAGGAGCCTCAGTAGCGGGTTGAAGATCCATACGCAGCCACAACAGCCTGGCACCTCCTCCTCATGCTAGTCACCAACCTGGTCACACGTTGCTGTGGGATGGCGTTCCATTCCTCAACCAGGATTCGTTACAGGTCAGCCAGCGTGGTTATGTTGGTCACTCTAACACGTACAAGCTGATCCCGTTCCATTCTCTCTACTCCCACATTGTGGAGGTAGTCTGTGATAACCCTGGCTCTGTGGGGGCGAGCGTTGTCATCTTGGAGGATGAAGTTAGGTCCCAGAATGTGGAAATATGGAATCGCCACTGGCTGCAGAATCTCATCCCGATATCTCACTGCATTTCCAAACTTTTTGTTCTGAGTTTATATTGTCTCATATCGATCGCAGGCTCCTGAATTGAATCAAATCAAGATCGTATTGTGCCAGACTTTGTGATATCAGCAAATATCGTATCGTTGTCCAAAGAATCAACTTAATATTGTATCGTGCAACCAACATTTGTTTCATTATCACTTTGTATACTAATTACTTCTGCCATTATTTTATTCAATAAAGGTGAGACACTGCAGGACAATACTGTGACAATCTTAACTGATAGGTATCACCATAAAACATCCCCAGATGATTACTCACATTAGACAATAATGTTTTTGTATTACAGATTTTCAGAAATGTATGTTGGTATGTTTGTAGCCTTTTGGCTGGATACCCAGCACACAGCTGAATGTTGTCAACTCCTGCTGTGACCCCCCCCCCAGGCTGCCCCCTGCTGACCACCACCGGTCTGTCAGGCCTCATCCAGCTGCAGGAGCTGGAGGAGCTGGAGCTGACCAATTGCCCCGGAGCCACCGCCGAGCTCTTCAAATATTACTCCCAGCACCTGCCCCACTGCATGGTCATCGAGTAAGACCGCTGACCCATCCCACTGAACCGACCGACCGACCGCCATACTTCTACCTTCCTCCTCCTTACTCTTCCTCACTCTTTTCTCAAATGCTATAGCCAGGAGACTGAACTGCTCCTACCGTACCACACCGTTTCCTCATCCCCCGTCCCCCCGTATCCCGTCCCCAACCCCGTCCGTCTTCCTCCAACACCCCATTGAGTAGACTGACCCACCGGCGGACAGAGAGGCAGGCAGGAAGGCAGATGATGGTACATGCCAGACCCAGAGGATGACGGCGTGGCGTTTGAGCTTCATTTAAGAAGATTGCTGGAGTGAAGAGCTTGGTGTGACGTCTTGTCTGACAGCAAGTTTCTTTTTCAGAATCGACAAAAAAGTTTTTTGTTTACGGGAGGAGAGCTTCTCTAAAGACTTTGATTTTTTTCCTTTTTTTTTTAGCTGAATGGATACTGAAGGGAGTGACATGCGCATATCCGGATGCAGCGTGAGGAATTAGGAAAAGGGAACTTTTGTGTTTGAGCTGATATGATGGAACTCACACATGCGCTCATACACTGTAAACACACTCACACGCATACTGTATATGGTAAGTGAAACAAATGTTAAGTCCTCAAGACCACGAGAACTGACATTTCTATTTCCATCACTCTGTGTAATATATCTGCTGTTGTTATTATTTTTATTTTTTTCTTAGAAGGTATCAAAAGGTTTCTCTTGTTTAGAGAGAGACACCATAATGCCAGCTGGAGAAACAGGAATCAGAGAGAACTAAAGATGCAGTTCAGGAAGTGAATGACAGGGATGGAACTTCTCTCTCTCTCTCTTTCTTTTTCTCCCTTCCTCTGTGTGTGAAGTGTGCATCATGGACTCACAGGTTCCTGTCTTTTTGGGATACCACCACCTTTTTTTCCATTTCTGTGTCTTATCAGAAATACAAAAAAAAAAAGGAGAAAAATTTGAAAAACAACAGTTTACATTTTTTGTGTTGGACTTGATTGGCTCATTGTTTCACTTTTTCCCCCCCTCTCCTTGATTTTTTGTACACATATTAGTTGATTTACAGATCTGGAGGATAAGCTGTCGTAAACTGTGAATGTTGTGTTTTTAAAAGGGGAAAAGTGTCGCCGAGGCGTCGCAACACGAACAAGCGGTCATTCGAATGGAAAAGCTTGAGAGTTTCTGCTGACGATATAATAATTATTTTCTCTCAAATGATGAATAGAAAACAAGGCGACTTCGGGGCTGAGATGGCTTGATATTACTAGACTCACAAACTAATAAATAACTTCAGTTGGCGGAGGGGAGTATTGCAAGCAACCTTTCTGTTGGAGAGATAGTTTTATCCAAATTCGGGGGGGGGAGATTCTTCTTCTTTCCATTTTTTTATTTAAAATGCTGATAGAAAACCATGATGTTTAGTGTTGGTTCTGAAGCTGCTAACACATTGTGTGACCCCCTTGGCTAAGGTCAGGTTACTTCAAAGGTAAAAAGGGAGGCTCTTGGATTTCAGTGTTTAATATTAGAGCCGTTCTACAGTGTCCACTACAGGCCAGGGACAGAAATGAACAGGAGCTAAGGGCCCCTTGTAATGTGGCAGTTTTTAAAAGATCATTTAGCTTGTTGGAATTTTACAAATTTTACCTACAAACCCAGAGTCAAAGAAACTTATGAATGGCCTTTTTTATGTTTATGTTTTGAAATCATGTTTAGCCTAGCTGAGATCAATTAGTCGGTGTCAGTGGGAACGATCGATGGCTGGTCTACCTACACTAAATGTTTGAACCGTAATTGACATTTTACAAATGTCATTTATAATGTTCCTAATATCACATGCAAATTGAGAAGTGAGTTTACATGAAACTTAAAACTGCAAATTGCCTTTTAAAGGCAAACCAGCCCTTTGGAAGTAAGTGTGAGCAAAAACACAAAATACTTTAAAAAATAAGCTTCCATTGTTCACGAGTATTTCAACCTGTTCACATTTTATTTGTTGACTGGCCAGATGGGATATATTTGATGTAACAACATTTGTCTTGTTGAATTTCTCTCTTTAGTATACAGCGTTTTGCAGTAGCCTTTAAAGGTCCCATATTGTAAAAAAATAGATTTTAATTTCTTTTATATTATAAAGCAGGTTTAAATGCTTTATAAATACTGTTAAACTAGCAAAACGCTCAATATATGGAGAAACACACACGGCCCGTATTCAGATATTGTGCGTTTGAAACAAGCCGTTAGAATTTCTGTCCATTTGTGATGTCACAACTATACAATATTTAGACCATTTCATGGTTTTAAAGGTAAACATTCTAAATGTGTCACAGTTTATTTCCTGTTGCAGTATATGTAAATAACATCAGCTGACAGGAAGTAAACATGGACCCAAACTGTTGCCTAGCAACGCAATTCCATTGAAATTCCCTTGAAATGCACTAAAACGGTGCGTTTGAGACAGAGGGTAAATACAGGTATATTCAGACAGACAGTACGAGGAAAATAAAGTGTTTTTTGAACATTACAGCACAAGTATGAACCTAAAAATGAGCACGATATGGGACCTTTAAAATGTGTTTAATCCCCTTCTGTTGGGCGAGTCGGGAGGAAACCAGACCATCCAGAGTTAATAGCAACCCAGTCGTCAGAATATATGTCGGCATGGTAAGCTTCTGCAAACCAAAAATATGTTTCATGAATACGTTTAATATCAGCTTTGTATCAAGCTTGCAGAAAAGCACAATGCCACGTGGTTAACGTTGTGAAACGATTGGTTAGGTTTAGGCAACAGAACTACTTGGTTAAGGTTAGAAAAAAACATCATGGTTTCTGTCAAAATAAACTCATTGTCTTAGGGTGTTTTCATATAGTCCTTTTTAAATGACCCAAACTCAGTCATCTTAAAGTGGACCAAAAACGGGAACGTTAACTAGCGCTCCTCCCGCTGATTTTGACACAGATTTGTTGTTCAACTTGTAGCATTATCAGGGATCGGCGACTAGAAACCATTAATGTCGATCGTGTGTTTTTACTAAATATTGGCCAATAACGATCGGTGGCTCATCAAACAGGCCATCCGTAACGGCAAGCCTATAGAGGGCCAAAATACAATGGCAAAGGGCAAAGCGAACCTGGAGCGCTTTGTGTTCACAATGCACAGATTAAAGCAGCAGTAGGCGAGATTGGAGCAAATATGATTAAAAAAATTTATTTTTATAAAACGGTCGCTATATCGTGACAGTAGTACATGAAACAGGTAACCTGAAAAAAAAATCATGTTCCTCTTTGTCCTCCGGTGTCCTTCGGTGTCCTTCGGTGCTCCTAACGGCATCTGCAAGATTTCACAGACCGGAAGAAAAGAAGCAGTCAGAACTGATCTGAGGTCCGCTGTCCATCTGCTGTCTATGAGACTAGGCAGCGCTGATCAAATATGAATCAATGTTCTGTTACGTTAATGTCTATTTCTCTCCTCAAATGTTTTCAGAATCATCCTGTAGTGCACGGTTTAGCTGTAAAATTAGAAAGTTTGTGACGCCGCCATTGTAAAATACGGTGAAGGAACGCCAAGTTCCGGTCACATGACCGAAGCACAGCCAATAGGAACGCTCTGTCTCTGAAATGACCTGTGATTGGTCAAAGTCTCCCGTCACGGGCTAGATTTTTCTAAAGCCTGAAAACAGAGTCATGAGGAGGAGCAGAAGTCTAGTTTTCTCTCAGAACACTTGAATTACAATATGCTGAAAGGTTATTATGGAATTTTTGCCCAATGATGCCAAACATATACTGCCTACTGCCACTTTAAGCGAACCGCGATGCGAACTTGAAGCAAACCAAACTCAGACCACCTGCCAAGGAGGTCTGAGTTTGGTTCGTTTCAGAGGGGTCTGAGTAATTTTGGAGTGTTCACATATGCGCAAAAAAATGCTGACTCATCGCTCTAAGTTCGTTTGGAGGGCTGAAAGGGACGAAGTGTGAAAACACCCTTAACGGATAATTCAGGTTTATTTCAACGTGGGTCTTATTTCTGCAGCTCCAGCCTTTGGTTTCTAATGATGACACCGTAACCACAAAGCTACAACAAAATTCAAAGAGACATTAGTAGTCAGGTGATCACACAGATTGTAAAAACAAACCAACAGTTGAAGGTGAATGCAAGTCATAATAAATCATATTTCTTTCTTAGACCTTAGAGTCCATATCCATAAACTGAGCTAAGCTAGGCTAAGCTTTGCATCCAACATGCCTTTGTACCGCTAAACTGATACAAAAGGCGTCTGACTCTGGGTAAGAAGGCAAAAATAGTGAAGTTTCCCATAAACCAAAGTATTTATTTAACATGGAAATAAGTTATTGATGTTACAAAAGAAAAAAACAAATAACTTTAAAGCCAGTAGTTGTGTTTCTTTCTCACGATCATCTGATATTAAAATGAAATGAATGAGCCCAACAGTGAGCCACTGTGCTGCTTTTTGCCTCTTTGTGTGTCCTCAGATGTGCTGACTGCCAACTGAAGGGGGATTGGATCAGTGTCAGCCAGTATTAGGTTGTGCCAAATGCATCTGCAGCAGCGCATAAAATGTGGCTGCTCGCCTCTAGCTGATCGCTGACTGCACTGAAACGGACTGACTGTGTACTGTACGGACATGGCAGACCATGCATGTTTTTAGTTGGTCTGCATTGTGTTTCAAGAAGGCTCATTTTAGAGGTTGTTCTTAATCTCTTCATTGTACATAAGTATATTTATTTATTTATCTATTTATTTAAATTAATTTGTGTTACTTATTTACGTGATTTATTTATTTATTGAAGAGACATTCTTCAAAAGGATTTTTGTTTTATGGAACTTGCTTCAAATTTGGGCCTGAATTAGCTGATGCATTAATTGTTGTTTTTGTTTTTATTATTATTTTCTGACATTTCAGACCCCTAAGTGAAATAATCTACTTATTACACATTTAACATTAACACTCTTTTAGACACCGGTGACCATTAACATCATTAACACTGACTTAAAAAGTTTTTAAATCGTCATAATGCGCAAGAGTATATTTTCCTCTGTGCAAGTGTGTCAACTTTGTATTACTGTTGGGTCCGTCATTAAGAATAAGGGGCAAACAGTTGTGACAAGTTATGTTTACTGTCATTGTCCTGAATGTGGAAATACAGAGTATGATATACATAAAAGCATTTGAAGTCTGAGAATGACCTCTGTCATTGCTAAGCGATGTTTACACTGTCTACTGAGATGACAAAGGGGCGAGATCTCGGAAAAGATGAGGAACCTATGGAAGCTCATTTCTGACAACACTGACGAAAAGAAAAACAAGCAAATTTAAACAAGTTTTGAGAATGATCCAGCGAGCTAGCTTTAGCACTAGCTCTGCGCTCACCAGCTATGGTGTGGGAGATTTTATTGGAATTTTATGGTGGCGCAACACATTTTCACTCCCAGCTCGTCAAATACCGTCGCTTGGTCAGTGGCCCTACGCTTCAAACTCTCTAGGTACCCCCTAGCGTCATTTGGATGTCAGGGACAGCGCGCCAGTTTCTATGTCTTTTCAAATAATAAAATTCACAGGATACGTACAGTTTCCACTCGTACATTTACGTAAGTTACGTAAAATAACTACATTTGTTACGTAACTGCGTTAGTAAAGTACGGAAGTTGCATAACAAAACTAGAATGGCACTCGGAGAGCGCAAACCTCCGCCAAGGTCATCAACGCGTCATCAACGCGTCATCAACGCGTCATCATTTGACGAGTTGGGAATGACATACAAGATGGCAAGCGTGCTGATATACCGATTTTGTTATTACTGTAACAAACCAGCCAAGTGGATACTCATGAATAAATACACCTTACCTTATTAATGAAGGCCGTCACATGAAAGCAAAACTTACTTGATAAGTGTTCACTACTGTTCCCTGTGGGGGGACCAGACCTGTAACCAAGAGCTTCATTGCTTTTAGTTTGACCAACTCTTAATTATCATGAATTGGCTGCAACTGGTACAATTCTAGTAAAGTTTTGGTTTGGAAGACTTAAGACTAAAAGGCCTAATTAGAAAGAAAAATGACAATTGTTCATTTTAATTTATTATTTTGTTTTTAATAATTGAGCACAATTGTTTTTATTAAGCAAATTTAACAGTCGTTTATCATGGTTTCATTTACGGTGTCAGATCAGCATGCAAAAATGTTATTTGTTTTGTTATGTTGTTATTTTAAATATCAATATTACAGAGTTGTCAGTATAAATTGATAAATTGGTCCCAGCCCTCCTATATCACCCTAAAAACAGACGTGTTCTGCACAAACTGCTCTGTTCCTGCACTCTCAAACCCTGACTCACTATTTGATGACTTGATCTCTTTCAGTTTTTTTTTTTTTGCTTTTAATGAGCTTCCAAAGGATTCTAATGTAAGTTTACATATCATGAACTCTGACATGCACGGCCATGCATTTCTCAGCTACCAACAACTAACAACAACAAACCTTTCTAAGGTCCATTTTCTAAGGTAAATAATCCCGGTCACTTCTTCTATTACTGTCTACAGTCTTTGGTCTACATCTGTCACCATTTTGTTACAACCCCTTGTACAGCACAACTTTAAGTAAGCAGTAAAATAAATACTGACAGTTTACTGATAATGTTGAAATTGGCAGAATTTGTGGTCTCTTTCAGTTTCAGTGTGTGTAGCCAACCTGTGCCTGTACTGATCTTACTTTGACATATTCATAACATTTGCAATAAAAGCAACACATTCAGCACAGATGTAGGTTTATATGTTATGAAAAGACATAGATATCGGGGGCGTTGCAAATTTGGCCTCCAAAAAAGGCACAAAAAAACTGATCTTATGACTCTTTGTTTCCAAGGTGTGTTCAAGCTGATTAGATCAGATGTCAGAAGACCACAAACATGTTTTTTTTTTGCTCTTTAATTTTTATTGGTGATTTTAAAAGCCTTTAAAGGGACTGTTTGTAACTTTTTAAGCGTATAAATGTACCGGGTCGGGACACATGCGCGCTCGCGCATATGCGAGCGCGCATGTGTCCCGACCCGGTACATTTATACGCTCACTCCACACTGCAGAGGAGTTAGTCTAGCTCTGAGAATATCTAGTAAATGTACAGTGGACGTTTGTGCAGAAATAACTGCTGCAGCTTCACCAGACCAACAGAGGTTTCCCGTGTCTTGTGAAGTGACGGGGCTCCTCAACGAGACACGTTATCGCCTCGTTACCGACCGTGTGCCGGTGTCTCCCTGCGGGCGCAGTCGGGAGGTGATATCATGTCTCGCTGTGGAGCTCCGTCACCGACCCGCTTTTCCTGCTCAGGAAAAGCCAGCAGTGATTCATGGAGAGACCTTGGTCTGGTCAGCTAACATTACTGCCAAGCAGGTGAAATATAGAGTGATATTGTGGTTGTAGCTGACGTGTGTCTCCTCACTGTTTTGAGCGATGCTCGTTCATGTCTATGTAGAGCGAGCAAGCACGAGCCCAACGCTGACTTTCGTTGATTTCACGGCCACAGGTGTCGCTGTTAAGAAGCATTTCTGAAAGTTACAAATAGTCCCTTTAAAGTCTGTGTAATGCAAAAATAAATATGCATTCTTGGTTGATTAAAAAAATCACCAGGTATATAAAATTAGCTTTCAAAATCATGGAAAAATAAGCAGTATTCTCTGCTCTTAGACGCTGGGGGCGTGTCGCTGAAGGTGCTGAAACCTGAAACCAGGTTAAAGGCTTTTAAAAGCATCCTTAAAATATAAAGAGGGGAAAAACATGTTTGTGGTCTTCTGACATCTGATCTAATCAGTTTCATCAGATGCCGCCACGGCCCTCGGGGCCAAATTTGCAGCACCCCGATATCTATATCTTTTCATAATATATAGACCTATATCTGTGCCAAATGTGTTGCTTTTATTGCAAAATGCACAATTGTTATGCTTAACTGCCTCGCTACTTTGACTGAAGACCATCTTTGCACTAATGACCAGTGGTTTTTTGTGCTTTGGTCCCTCTATGTTCTAGACACACACACACAAAAAACTTTGACTCATATCAACATCACACCATCATGTCTGTTGACAACAAGTGCCAGAGCCAGATGTAGACAACACGTGGTTTGGATTTCTGTGTAATGCTGTGCTTTTCACACATGCATATGTCGGTATTTTCATTGGCAATGGAATGTTGCAAAAAAGGATGGATTCGGTCACAATATGTATTATTAGTTTTCCTGCAGCTCATAAGCAAATCAATTTGAATGATGTAAAGTACGGGGTGGATTAGATAACAAACACATTAGTTACACATCTACGGACATTAGGTAGCTTTTGAAAAAATACTTTTAACTTACTGTACAAGCTTTTTCTGAAGCTCTCAACCATATCAATTTACTCAGTTATCATCAAATCACCAAGGTATGGAACTAAAATCTGGTTGGCAGTGAAGAGGAAGAGGATGGTTAGCTGTATTTCTAGACACATCCCAGACACAGCTGACAGAAGCATAACAAACAGTGTACAGGATCAAATCAACACCTCAATTTGAACTTTAACCACCACTTAATATAATATAAAGATCAGTGGTGAGGACCCTAAAGCAAATTTTAAGCAAACTTTTGAAATGTTGCAAAGCTCGGATGTCCTGGGGGCAGGGCAGACGGGCTGTATGGAGGACCACAAGAGTCACAGAAATAGTAATAGATAGCATTTAATTCATTAATAACTAATTGTACGATAAAAATAGTCTATTAATACATGTGTTTACAAATTAATGTATTACACTATGAATAAATGGACTGAATTAAAAAAGTAGAATGGCACTAGGAGAGCGCAGACCTCCGCCAAGGTGCGTGACTTTAAAAAAACAAATCACAGCTCACAGCTGGCGGTACCGTGAGGTGGTCGGCTTATTATTACAGTATTATTATTATTACACACGTATCTCTCTGCTCTCAGAAGGAGGAAGGAGGCGGGGTCATGGGTCATCAACGCATCATCAGTCACACTGCCCATGTGTTATACCCTGTGATCTTAATGCTCAGGCTGATCGGAAATCTTAAAAGAATTCCTGAATCCGGATCACGATCCGGATCGCCACCAAAATCTAATGGATTGTTCATTGTGCCACACCCCACCCCTCCAAAATATTTTATTCAAATCCATCTCAAACTTTTGGAGTAATCATGCTAACAGACAAACAGACAAACAAACAAACAAACCCGGGGGGTCCTGCTCTTCGGCTGTCAGGCCTCCAAGCCGTCCTCCAGAGAGGTTCTGCACTAAGGAGACCACAAGAGTCACGGAAAAAGTAATAAAGCATTTGATTGATTAATAACTAATTGTACAATAAAAATAGTCATTAATACATGTGTTTACAAATGAATGTGTTAATCTATGAATAAATGGACTTAATAACAGAATAATGCATAATTTGACATTTTAACAATAAAAAGAACCATTATAAATATAATTTACAAACGAAATATTAATCCATCAATAAATAGCCACCACGCAGCCGCCACGCACTCCTGACGTTCCCAGTGTGGACGAAGCGTTAGAGGTGCTGCAGGTGTGGGAAAGGCAGCAGGGTGGCCTATATCAGTCAGTTTATAACAATGACTTGAGAGACACTGGACTGAGAAGGTGACAAGTATTTAATTGTAAATCAACAGTGATAACATGTGCATCATTAATACTATAATAAACAAATCAATCAATAATCATACAGGAACAGTTAGTACATGCTGAGTATAAAATACAAGAGCGGGAGGTTGACACAGAGGTTCAGGTTATGGAGCGCAGCTGAGAGGTAAGAGGACAGTAACACTGAATGTCTGACATGCTGCGTGTGATCAGAATCAAAGTGAATTGTGACTGGGTGGGGTGGGGGGACTGACAATTTGGATACCAGCTAGTTGAGCTATTATTTTGAAAAAAGGAAGATGTAGCGACGGCATCAGATGATACTAAGCTCATTGTGTCACACTGTGTATGCTAATTGGATCCTACTCTCACTCAAGATTATGTGTAGTTAAGTTACAGAAAGGAGTCTCTTCTTCGCTAAAAAACATAATTTCATCTTCATTTATCCACGGAAAGACAGCAGAGCTCGCCATCTTAACATTAACAATCATTTTAACATTTACAAGCCATCGTGTCAAATTCAAATCCTACAGTAATAATCCTGCCACCACATGAGTAGCTGGTAGACCATTTTTGACATCATACGAGTATAACACCGCTGGTGGGTTTACACTGGAGTTAGTTGAAAGCCCGGTTCATCACGTGCTGTTGCTAAAGGGTTGCCTCCGTGTGTTGGTTTCCGATGCCGAGGAACGCTCACCAAACGGTGGCATTTGACAAGACTGGGTGTGAGAACGGGTTGTTCTACTACTCGTAGAAGTTGGCAACCCTACACACACATGCTAGACTAGGGCTGAATTTCAGTCCTAGTCTGGATCATGTGCACACCCATATTTTCTTTTTCTGGCTACGCTAGTGACTCTGTACTCTCTGTGGACTAATGATGGTAGGCAGAAAACAAGAGCCCATTACATACAATAGAGCACAAGTCCAATTATTATTAATTATTCGTATACTGGAACTGAACATTATGGAGGTGAAAGCTGTCAGTGCTGGATAATGAAGTGATAATGAAGGCCATGCTCACACTAATGTGGATAAATCTGTACTTTTTATCCATTTGGCCTCTTTTTCCTCCACACTAAGACAGCCATCTATGACCCTCAATTAATTTGTTATTTAAGTAAGTTAAACCTAAAAACTAACTAAGTTAAAACTAAGTAACTAACATTGGAAGTTTATTTTGAAAAGACACTATGCATGTAACGAGCAGAAACTGACACACCGTCCCTGATACGTCCAAAACGGACTCTAGAGGGTTACCTAGAGAGTCATAGTTTGAAGCGTATAGGGCCACCGACCAAGGTCCAACCCATTAAGGTCAACGCAAAAGTATTTCTCCCCAGAAACAAATGATAATACCCAGAGTGTGTGATTGTGTAATCAGCTACACTAAAACACTGAATAACTGCAGGAGTCTGACCAGACTGCTAAGACCAAGTGGAGTAATTGGTCTTTTTTTATTGAAAGGGTCAAACCATCCCAACTATACACCTGATCAGATGATGGCGCTAAGGTACATTTTTGTCTTTAAAGAACAACTCAACAACAGCCGAACATTGTATTTCTGCTGACCTCCAGAGGTTTAACTTCTCATCATACTGCAGGGATGTAGTATGCCGTGTTCACACCAAAGCGCCTCGCATTTACCGGAGGAGCATGTATTCACTGTATCTAGCAAGTCACACGTCGGCTGAATGTATCTGGTTTACTACGGCGGTGTGGACCCGAAATAAACAGATTGTGCTGTGATTTAATTGCAATAACTGGATCAAAAGTGTGCTGAAATAACTACGTAATGACGCTAATTTGTAAAAAAGTCTGAATTCGTGTTTTGTCAGGTCTGTCCGCAAGACGACAAACAAATAACCTTTAAAATGCTTGTTTTCTGAATGGAGTTTGGATTGATCAGCTCAAGGCTATGCTAACATTGTAGCTGCTGCATCAACACTCAACATAAAGTTGTCTAGGCATCAATACGGCAGCGACGCTGTTGTTTCTGTGGTTTATACACATACATTTCTACACAGAGTTTGGTCCGGTCTCTGTACAGATATGAGGTACTATTGTACAGAGCTCCTGGTGCCCACAGACTCGCATCGCAGGAAAGGTTCGCTGTGCGTTTGGCGTTAAACACACCATAAGTGTACTCCGGAGGGTGTGAAGCGATTCAACATACTTCAAACTCTCAACCAAAGAGGGCTGTGAAATGCTTTAACTTACTCTTTAAAGGGGTACGTACCAGGATTCTCCCTTCCAGAGAATATTAAAAAAATGCAACCGATGAGTGGCGGGTTAGGTGGGAAGGCAAATACTTCAGCGACTTGTCATCTGATCACATCTAAAGGCGGAGTATTTCTACCTCTTCTGAACGGTGAAAAGATGACGTCCCTCTGTCAACATCTGTGAAGGCTTGTTAACACTACCTGCTAACACCCAGAGGTCACTGAGGTTTATTATTATTATTACTGTTGCATTTTGACCCACAATATCTGTATAATATTTTGTCTGGTATCTTATAGTCGGCTTACTGATCTGTTTAGGTAGGAAGGTTTGGACTGGATTCAGAAATGAGCGACAAATCAGTGCTGCCAGTATCTTGATTTCTTCTCAACTATGCTGTTTTTATACCGTCAGACTTCCACGTGGTGCTGTCACGGTGTGATTTACGATGTTAGAAGTGCATTTACGGACGTCTCGTGTTTTATTGGCTAAATTAGAAAAGCATATCACGTGCATTAATTGGTTTAGCAAGAAAACCACAAATCTTGCATAAGGATCATAATGCAACAGGTGCAGCAGCCTCTCACGAGATTTTAATGACAAAAAATTAATCAATCTATCCCTGAATTCCATCTGGCAATATTGTTGAAATGAAATGGAAATATTGACAATATTTCTATTAATGCCCATTGTTTTTTAAATGAGTAATGAATGCAAAAAAAAAAGAGGCCCACCCGGGGAAGTCAGATGCCAAGAAGTCCAAGAAGTTTCCTCTATAGCGACAGGACTGCAGTTCTGAGAAGGTAACCGGATAAAATCCACTAAAAACAGAAAAATAATAAATGGAAAACACCACTAATTATAAAAGAAACCTGTAAGTTATAAAGCACACATCAACTATCCTATCCTAAACCTGATCTGGCTTAGTCCATCCATCATCTGCAACCGCTTATCCCGTTAGGGATCGCTGGGGGGGGGGGCTGGAGACGATACCACGTGACATTGGGCGAAGGCGGGGTGCACCCTTGACAGGTCGCCAGACTATCGGAGGGCTAACGGTGAAATATGAAAAAATGAGACTCGATCACGATCTTGCAAAGTCAACGACCACACCTTCAGCAATTTGATTTTATACTGAGCAGATAACTTGTGTTACTAATGATTCAGCTCATTTGATCCACTGGGTGGAGTACTGAGCAAGACTGTGAACTTCCACTAGCGCATTACTATGTCCTCAACTGATGACTAGATGCATTCTCTCCGTGTTGAGTAATAAATAGAAATCAATTACTCCAAAACATTCTTTTGGGTGTGGTTACTCTTTAAAAGACACAGACAAATGGACAAATTGAGCAATTTTCTCTTGTTTTGGCACTTAAATGTGGCGTGCAAGCTTCATAAAAAGAAGTATCTTAAACACTTGTGTGTGCAAAAAAAAAACGTTCAACATATAAACAGCTGGGTCTTCAATTTCCTCCTCAGGATCAAATTTGAACACGTTTGACTTCAGCAAGAATGACACAATGTCGGCCTATTGCTGAACATGGACATTTCACCCATATGTCATGTGATGCTCACACCATAGGCATTAATGTGCCGCTATGACAGCCTCTACTCTTCCGGTTTCAGTCTTTCCACCAGATGTTGGAACCTAGTTGCGAGGATTTAGTCCCATTCATACCGGTGACGTGATGTTTGCGAACGACCCGAATCTTTTGAACGGCTCTTTGGTACGAGCGAAGGGGACCGAATTGTACTTGAGAGTCGTTCTTTTGATCGTCGTGCTCAAATTTCACTGCCTGCTTTATATCTGCGGCGCCGGGAGACAGGCGGAAGCGCCGCTGCACGGAGGCAGAAACACACACACACACACACACACACACACAAGCAGACAGACAGTTGGAGAGACAGAGGTGTGGCGTCACCTTGTGTAATGCTTACATCATTGACGTTATGTCCGGAATAATATGAGAAATTTGGTGCTGCTAAACCTAGTCCACACATGAAATTATGTTATGTGGGGGATATCCGCGGGATGTCTGCCCCCTCCTACCGGCGAAAAAAAAAAGAAAAAAGAACACTGAGCTGTTCTTTTGAACGGCTGTCTGAAAGGAACGGAGCCATAAGATTCCCTTCAAAAAGCCGTAATTGCCATCACTAATTCAGACACAAGAGCATCAGTGAGGTCCAACACTGATGTCGGGTGAATAAGGCCTTGACTGTCCACATACTTTTGTCCACAGAGTGTATAATTTATATAGCCGATATAGCCAAGATGCCTAGACACCATTGGGAGACTTCTGTTTCCTCTCATTGCGCTGCCTGCTCTTCCCTGTCCAGTATGTGTCACCATCCTTCCAGTAAATATATATGAGCTCACATTAGTTTCACATATATCCATATTTGACGCATTTCTTACGTATTGTGTAAAAAACTCAACATAAACATAATTTCTCGAACGTAAAAACGATAAAAAAAATAACAATTTCTCTATCTCATTTTTTTTACGTGGGGAAAAAAAAAAAAAGAAAAAAAAATAGCTTTCTCTTCACATCTCTGATTCTGATTGGACGAGGAGCAATCAGCATTCCTCTGGCAGGTGCAGGAAGAAGGAGGCCGATGTGGAGAGATCAGAGGTGGCTTTCTGATTCGCATTTGTCTGCAGTTCCGTTCTCCAGCGGACAGGCGGATAGTCCCAGTTCACTGAAGTCCATGTTGCTCTCGTTGAGCCGTCGTACACGGTAGGTCTCGTAGTGGATGTTATGCGTCACGTCTTTCAGGTCCTGCAAGTGAGACCTTTGCAAAAAAAAAAAAAAACACAAACAGAGAGATTGACAACTTGATATTAATTTTGCTACTCATTTCATTAATCTGATCAATCAGACCAATATGCAATTCATGACAGTCCCTGTGGACCAGGTGGCTAGGAGGTGCTTCTTTAGGAAGTGATGCATTTTACATTTCTGATATGGAACTGCTTGATCAAGCAATCACAAGAAATAACCGAGCCATACAATCAATACGATGCTACTTTAATCAATACAACTGTGGCCAACACTCAACACAGTGCCTGAACACATCCCTAGACACTGCTGCTACACCTCTGGGTGTTCACATCATGGTGGTATTGATGTCAAACTTAGCAACGGACGTTAAGACCACTATAGAGGAGCTATGAGGTCAGCAGAACCACGTTATCTGCAAACAAGAATTACGACCTTTGGGTTGTACGCCTCCGCCCACCGGTCAAGCTGCAGTTTACATCCATGTCTGTCCAAAATGTCATCGCTTAATTTGATCCTGTTAGACATTTGTGTGAAATTGTCCTAATTACCATATGAATTCTTGAGTTTTATGGCCAAGTGTGTTTTGCGAGATCACAGCGACCTTTGACCACCAGAATCTAATCAGTTCATCCTTGAGTCTAAGTGGATGTTTGTGCCAAATTTGAAGAAATTCCCGCCAGTTGTTCCTGATGTATCGCGTTCACAAGAATGGACCGGATGGATTGATGGATGGACGGACAGACAGACGGACATCCCCAAAACATAATGCCTCTGGCCACTGCTGTCGCTGCTGAAAAACAAGGCCTGGCGTAGCCTAACAGCCACAGGGAGGGTGCTCAATTTCCTGTCAAGAAAGCCAACACCGGGTTATACAAGGAACATACTCCTGCCGGGAACCCCCACAAGATCCCCTGAGGAACACGGTCATGAGCCTTCTCCAAGTATCCTTGAAATCATAAGGGCCCGGTTATACTAGAAAAGGAGTGTTCTGTAGGGACATGTTCTCCGACCTTGTTGGAAGTGTCGCCATAGAGAGGGGGCAGATGCAATATTGTTTCAAAGTGGGGATAATGGCGCACATTTTCAGACATTCTCTGGAAGACGCTGATGGTGTTGCACTCGGTTGTTCACATGAAAGTGAACGGAAATATCTCAAGAATGGAAAAAAGAGAACTAGAGGGAGTTCAAACCTCTCCTCTTTCACCTCCACACAGCTGACAAATCACAGCTGACGAATCCCACGCCTGAAAGCTATGGTGGGAAGAGGTTTCCGAAGCCATTTGACCATCCACAAACTATACTGGGTCCACAGTCCAATGACCGGGATGGAATCCCACTTTGCTCCTCCTGAATCTGGACCAGGAGTCTCCTTTCTGCCACCAAATTATAATTTGATTGGAATAAAAGTAAAGAGAACTAAAGACTAAAGACAATCCAGGGAAACAGGAGTCACAGTGCAGGCCACACTGCTCGACTGTAATCTATATTCCCCGGTAAAAACAAAAGATGGGAGGTGCATTGTAAAATGTGTTTTGTATCAGTGGATTATCTCCCTCACACTGCAGCACATGGAGAATAATAGATTTGACGTTATGCAAGGGATAATCCACGATTAGCCGTGTGGTCCAGAGGAGGACTAGCATTACTTTTGATAAGGTCATCAGGGATCATCCCATTGACACTATATGGCCACTTGCCAGTTCATTCAAATTGTTGGAAAATGCACTCTTTAATTGTAATCTTTGTAAACATTGTAACTAAAATTAATTTAATGCTCCAACAATTAGGAAAAGCTGTGTCTTATGAGGATTCACTTCTGAGCTCTGAGGAAAAACTGGATTTGTCCTCACAAATGACTCGTATCCCATTTCTTTAACGATGAACAGCACGGTCAAACTCACCTGATCAGTAGATCTCTCAGGTTGGCAAACTCACAGTGTGCCACATTTTCAACTGTAGAAAGAGTAAAAAAATTTATTTATTTTACATTTCAAAAGCAGCCATTCACATAGAAGTAAACTCATTGGAAGAATAATAGGACCAGTTTTACAGGTAGGCAACAATGGAGATTTGTGTATCTGTATTTCTAATTAAATATCACAATATGATCCAATTTGGCAGCAATTAAAATAGTGAATAAAATGTTACCATGCCCAATGAAGATGATGTGAATTTGCATCCTCTGTGGTGTCACACTGTAATACAGTCCTCATCTTACTGTTTTGCTGTTTTTTCTTTAACTTGTTCAACTTATTACTTTTTTTTTAATTATAACATTATCATGTTTTATTGCTCTTGCTTGTTACTTTAACTGATGGTGTTTTCATTCTGTTTACCAAAATTTCCCATGTGGTATAATAAATACTTCACTTGCAATTACAATACATATCCTTCAAAATAATAAATCCAAATGTGTCTTTTTATATGGAATACGGGCTGTGTGTATTTCTCCATATATTGAGCGTTTTGATGTTTTACCAGTAATTATATAGCACTTAAACCTGCTTTATGACATAAAAGACCTGAAAATCTCACTTTTTACAATATGGGTCCTTTAGATCTCATTTCAATGATTTCATGGTTAAGGTATTTCAATTGTAGTAGTAGTAATTGTAGTAGTTTTGATAGTATTATATGTTTTTAAATTAATTATATATATATATTTTTTTATATTTCAGAGATTCCTCCGCGTACCACTAGAGGAGGCACGTGTACCACCAGTGGTACATACCATACCACCATGGTGCCATAGTTTGAGAACCACTGGATTAAATCAGCTAATCGATTCGTCGACAAAATCACATGAGTGTTAGTTGACTAATATTTTTTTAGGTTGAGGACCGCCCTAGTGTATATATCAATTGAAGAAATACCATCATTACATATTGTTATCGTGGATAGAGGCAGCTGTCATAGTCATTCAAGCCTTTGCTACACCTATTCATCTGCTTTGCCAAAATTAGATCACACTCTGTACACCGTGGCAACGGCAGGATGTAAATGATACAGTAATACCAGGTGAGAACGAGGTTATTGTTAAACTGATGCTTTACCTTCAATGATTCCCCACTTTGTTTTGCGTCCCAGCACCTTGTTTCCATTCACCTGGTGCTCCTTGTCCGTTCCCACCACAGCGAAGGGAATGCTTTCCTGGACACACGACATGAACATGTCTCAGTTAGGCTCATTTGAAGAACGATTCAGTCATTATAACATGTGAGATCTACTGTATCAGCGCACTACGAATAAATGATTGCAGACGTAATACCCAGCGCAGTAAAACATGATTAGCTTATATAAGGCTTGCATTTTACAATGCAACTGTCACATCCAGGGTCGGAAATGAACTTTCTTCACTTCCTGCCACTGTGGTAGAATTACAGTGAAATTACAGTGTTTGAATTACACCGTAGCTTCTGGGGAAGCCCTATTTTGGGGGGAGGGAGGGTACTGTACACAGTACTGTACTTTGTTATTGGTGCTTCCGTGTAGTTTGTGTTGGAACAGCGTAGCCACACGCGAACACGCATGGGACACCAATTTATACGAGTGTAAGTGTAAGAAGTAACAAACAGTACCTTTAAGATTTTAATTTTTTTATGAACTTTCCCACAATCTACTGTATATCTAGCAGAATGATGAGTAATAGAAGACAAAGTCAATTCTTGCTGTGGCTAAATAACAGGAGTGGAGACGTTACCCTGATCCTGTCGTTGAGGACGCGTTCCTCTGGATCATCATCGTACTCTTTCTGGGGGTAAACACGAATCCCGTTGGCTGTTAAGTCTTGCCTTATCTGTCAAAGGGTCAAAGGTTAAACACAGGTCAAACAGGTCAGGTTGATTGGTTTACACTGAAGGTTATATGTTAAGGCAGGAGATGTGAGGGCTGAGCACATGCATGGTGTCAGGTGGTGGAGTGTAGATTTTGGTCAGAACATCATGTCGAGGACACGTCAGTGATCTATAGAAAACCAGCTTTAGTCGTGTGTTTGCATGCGTGTTCCCTCACCCTCTCTTTGAACTCCTGTCTTTCCTCAATGGTGAGTGTGTCGGCTTTGGCGATGACGGGTACGATGCTCACTATCTTTCCCAACCTCTTCATGAACTCAACATCGATGGGGCGTAATCTGGAAATCGAGACAGATCTCTGGTTAGTTTGGACAACAACGGAGGTCTATGGCACAAAATGTAACAGTGTAAAAGTGTAAGAGAGTGCAGTAAGTGGACGCCATCATAATCAAAAGTTGAAACCCAAGCAAAACAAATCCTGATTTTTTTCTTTTCTGATTTGAGGCATGAGTCTACTGAAGTCTATTAATAGTAATTGCTATAGACTTCCTGGCGATGCATACAGCTATTTCTGAAAAAAAAAATTTTGAAAAAGATTCTTAAAGGTGTACTAATGACTGTGAAATTCTCTAATAAGCAAATTTGCAGATCCAATGGGAAGGTAAATCCACACACATTGTTAACCCAGGGTTAATCTAAGCCCAGGGCAATATACTACGGTTCAGACTGCATTTTACTAGCCCTGGGTTAAATGTCAGTTGTAACACGTAACTACTGTTTACGTTCTAGAATTTCAAACAATTCCTATTACTTTAGCCCCGTTTCACACTGGCAACCTTGGATAACCCTGCAAACTCTATGCTAAATCCCTGCTCTGGACTATTAATCCATTTCTATTCTCTTTGACTGAATTAGGATTTGTGGCTGTAGCAACTAACAACACTGGTGGTGAGCAGTAAACCCGAACTGTAGGCTAAAGCAGCAGATAATAGGACGTGCATTGTGAAGTTCGTGGCAGGCAGGACACAGCTTGTCAAACTTATTATCTGGGTATTATTTCAGCCATTTGAAGATCTCTACAGCTCACCAGCCAATGTCTTCTATTTTATCTGTCTGTACATAACAAAACAAAAACTACCGAGTCCCATGAATGCATTAAGTGTTGTGATCTAATTATAATTCAACATGTAATAATGTGCCTGAGACTATAAAGTGAAACATGCCTCTTTTTTTTGGAAAGAAATAAAATCATTGAGCCTTGTGTTAGTGCAGAAGGGTGATGCTGAACCCAGCAGTGAATGCGTACTGACCTGTGTCCAGTGGCGGGGAGGAAGTAGATGCAGCAGTGGACTCGGCTGTCTGGTATTCTCCTCTTGCGGTTTATATGCAGCTCCTCTCTCAGGTATTTCTCATACTGCTCGTTGACGTGCTTCACTATGGGCTCCCAGCTGGAAAGAGGAGCAGCAGTGGAGAGATGCTGAGTGACTGGAATATTTTCATTATTACCTCCGCCAAGGCCAAAGGCCTAGGAAGGAGGTTATATTTTCACCAGCATTGGTTTGTTGGTTTGTTTGTTTGTCTGTTAGCAGGATTACTCCAAAAGTCCACAATGGATTTGAATGAAATTTTTTGGATGGGTGGGGTGTGGCACAATGAACAATTCATTCGATTTTGGTGGTGATCCGGATCATGATCCGGATTCAGAATTTTTTTTAAAGATTCCGATCAGCTAGAACATTAAGACCTCTGCGTATAACACATGCGCAGAGTAACTGATGAGGCGTTGATGACGCATGACCCCACCTCTTTCCTTCAGAGAGAGAGACAGAGAGAGAGCGGGGGGGACTGTAGATTCGGCGTTTTTTCACATTAAACTGTGAAATTACAGTTGAGTTGGACCAAAGCACACTTGGTGATTGTTGGAAAGAGTAACGACGACTCAACATAAACAAAAATACACGTGGATGATGGCGCAAGCTGAACGAAGGGGGGGGGGGGGCAATTGTACTCGGGCACCTTGGTGGAGGTCTGCGCTCTCCGAGTGCCATTCCATTCTAGTTCTATATTTTTGTTATTGTTAACCAATCCCATGACCAAAACCAACAATCTGCATATTAATAATTTTTTATATTTATAATATTAATAACCCTATTAATTATTTTCAGCAGTCGATTAATACACATTAGTGTTGTAGTGAGTATTTGTGGCAGCAGGACGGTGTATCGAGTCTATAGTGGGTGTGTTCATGCTAATGAAGGAACCAAAGGCGTAGAATTTGGTAGGGACAGTAGGGACATGTCCCTACCAATATCCAGCGACTACTGGATACTATTGTCCCTAGCAATAATTGTCATAAAAAAGCTCTAATACAACTGCAAATCAGTGAGAGAATAAGATAAACCAAAAGGCGGAATTCTAGTCTGTCAACTACGATGGAGTATTAGGGCCACTGTTAAATAAAATAATGAAGTCATAATATTAGAATATTATGAGACAGGTAGCTCTGTGTCGCTGCCTCTGAGTCCCCCTCACTTAGAGAGAACTGGGACTGTCTCCAGACTACAGGAGGGAAGCAGCTGTGCGCTGCATTTAATTGGAGGTGATGAAGTTAATATTAGTGTTGGCAATAAAAAGCCACACAACGGTGAGATTTATGACTGATCAGAAGTGTTTTCAGTTAGTTTCAGTTCTCCACCTTAGGATGCAGAGCAAGCCGCTGTGACCAGAGTCCCAAACGGGGATTCTGTGTCTCTCAGACTGTCTGAATAACGCGCTGCACAGCAGACTATAGGGCTGCTGGATTTTTTTCTTGAAACATTATGAATTTATTGTCATTAAATTACGACTTTATTCTGGTAATATTACGACTTTTTCCTCAAAATACCATAACTATATTCTCGACTTCTCAGAGAACGCACGTGATGTGTAGGGCCAAAGGTTTTGCCCTTATTGAGCACAATCTAGCTCACCTTCCTCAAGTCCAGGGTGCCCACAACTTTTTAAATTTTGACAAAAAAGGAAAGTAAAGCACCGTCTCCTTCTCTGCCTCCATCCCGCTGTCCATTCTCCTCACCACCCTCCTAACACTCACCAGTTCTCGTTGTTGATCTGGTCTCCAAATCCTGGAGTGTCGACCACCGTCAGCTTCATCCTCACCCCCTTCTCCTCGATCACTAGACAAAGAAGGACAGAGGAGGAGGGGGGGTTAAACGTGCAGTAGTTACAATTTACAACATTAAAGGGAATCTATGTAAGAACCAGAAATTGTTTGTTAACAGCGACAAAATTCAGCGTCCTGTTGCTCATGCTTGTGCTCGCTCTACATAGACATGAACGAGCATCGATCAAAACTAGTGAGGCAACACACGTCAGCCAAAACCACAATATCACTCTATATTTCAGCTGCTTGGCAGTAATGTTAGCTGACCAGACGAAGGTCTCTCCATGAATCAATGCTGATACTGTGTTTTCCTGCTTCAGCCTCCCGACCGCGGTCAGAAGGAATAGGGGAGACACGGTAGCCCCTGTCGGAGACGATAACGTTACTCGCTCCGGAGCCCCGTCTATTCACTCAGCAGCAGGAAACAAGACACGGGAAACCTCTGTTGGTCTGGAGGAGATGCAGCAGTTATTTCTGCACAAACGTCCACTGTACATTCACTAGATATTCTCAGAGCTAAACTAACTCTCCTGCAGTGTGTAGTTTGCGCTCGTGCACGTGAGGTGGAGCGAGAGAGCGAGTGAGAATGAGTGCGGTGTGTGAGTGAAGGCAAACAGGCAGAGGAAAGCCACGGTCTCTCCTGTGTCTTCTGGCCGTGGTCGGGGGGGCTGGAGTTGGAAGAGTCAACAGTGTTTAACAGACGGGCTTCACTAGATATGACTTTGCGGTTTTGGTGCTTCCGTGTACTTTGTGTTGGAGGTCTGAACAGCGTAGCCACACCGCGAGCGCGCATGGGATACCGACCCGCAATGATTTATACGTGTAAGAAGTTACAAACAGTCCCTTTAAAAAGGGAATTTACAAAAAAAAAGGTTTCCAATGAAAAACACAGCAGAGACACTATATTACATACACTGATTTTAAAGAAAGCTGGTAAAACCTGTCTCTTTTATTTAAAGCTCGGGTTGGTAATCTTGAGAAACTAGCAGGAGTACACTAGATTTAAAAAAAATTATCCAACTGAAAAACTCAGCCCAGTGTTGCCAACTCTTTTCCAATGAAAGTAGCTAGCAGCACCAGCTCCAAAAGTCCCTAATATAAACACCTGTTGTGCTTTCCAATCCATTCTAGGATGTGGGTCTGTGATTGGAATTCAGGTTTAGCACTGAGACTGGTTTAAAGTTGAGTCATGGCCACGGAAATGGTAAATCCTTGTAAGCATAATGAGACAAAGGTGTGACGATGAGATCAAAGTGATACCCTCCACCAGGTCAATGAAACGTGTACGCGTGTGGCGGCGTGTGAACGCTCGAGGAAAGCCGAGTAAAGACTATCATTTGAGTCCATTACCATTGTTGAGTAAGCACACAGGAATCTCCTCCGGGGTGGAAGCATGAGAGCACACATCTGGAACCTGATCGTTAAGGTTTTCACTAGCCTGCAATAATGTAACACTTTGTGGCTGCTTGGACCAGTCAACAGACCAGTACAGCAACTAGGACCACTGGTTCGCACAACTTGAACCAGATAAGAAAAACTAACTAGAAAAAAAATGTTTCATGTAGAAAATACATGAGTGCTGCTGTACGCCAGTTCTGCATACAGTGGGCTTTAAGCCATCATACGACTTAAGCTAACTCATGGACTGTACATGTCATCATAACAGGGTCTGAAATTAACACCCGCCAAATGTGGGTAAATTGTTGGCAGTGGCTGGTGAAATCATCAGGACAGCCGTAGCTTTGGCAGGCAGGGAAAACGCTAGTGATGGGAATAGAGAACCGTAGTTGTCTGCTTTCTTGGCATCTCATACCTCTGTGACTATCAATTCCTCTTATTGATGCTTTCCCACAGTTACGCTGCACAATGACGCGTATCACGCCGTATCATGTTTCAGTTTGTTTTGGACCGGAGACACGGCTGAGAGAAAAAAAAGCGATCAAAAGCGTGACGCTACTAAACCTGAGGGGACGCACCCTATTTTTCCCTGATAACGCTTCACTGTGAACAACAAATCCATGCTGAAATCAGCAGGAGGAGAGTTAGTAATGTTAGCTGTTAGCAGGCGGTGGGCAGAACAGTCCTGACTGGATAAATAACGGAGCTACTAACGTTAACGGAGGTGCCATTGAGTTATTATTATGAGACATTCAAAGTCAGCTAAGGAAAAATGACAATTGGGTGAAAGTAAATTACAACGTTATCATGATGTGTTCAAAAATGTAATCTCGTAAAATTAAGTTTTTGGCGAAAAACTTGAATAAATCTAGTTGTTTGAGGGAGATGTTTTCACATCAATATAAAATAGATATTTAAGAGGGAATTATGACCTGTTTAACTTCATTCAAACCTTGAATCAAAGCAAATATTTAAATAATCATAATCATTTAGATTGTGTGTTTTTATGCAAATAACCACTACAGATGACAATTACAGTACAATACTGTGTACAGTAACCTCCCTCCCCCAAAAAATAGGGCTCCCTCAGAAGCTACGGTGTAATTCGAACACTGTAATTTACCGTGTATATCATGTTTTTAATGTAAAATATATCAAACATTGAATGATCTAAATGTTATTCCTTCATTTAGCGCAGAGATTTCAAAAGTGGCAGATACAATTTATGAGTGGCAGACAAAAAAATACTTGTCTGCCACAGTGGCAGGAAGTGAAGAAAGT